>NW_016107371.1:389045-403199 GCF_001604975.1 Cebus imitator
ATATATTCTAACTCAAACACAGGAAATAATCAGAGGGGGACAATGATATATAACTGCAATATACTAAGGCAGCAGATAAGTCATTTTTTACCTAGGTCATCAGCTGCCAATAAAATCGTATGTATAAGTTTAATGAATGAGTGCTCTAATTTAACTAAGGAACCTGTCACGGAGCTGAGAAAGGGATATAAGAACTGCACTTGCAATTCTAGCTGATGAATTCATTAGATTTTTATAAGGCAAATAATGTGGAAAGTTAGAACAGAATTTCTAAAACCATTTATCCTGTGATGTTGTAAATCAAAGTACTACTTTATTAAATGAGTTATTTTACACAATATGAACATCAATATAATTACAATTGTAAAAAAATTTTTTATAACAAGGATGGACTGATTTTCAGATTTCCAAATCAGAGTCAACTGTACATTTACACAGAATTGTCTTTGCATGAAGCCCAAAAGGGAACAGCATAAAAATGAGTGTTTTCTGTAGCCCCTTTATTTTTGCTGATCAACAGTTTGTTAGAAAAGCAGCTGCAGGTATGTTACCTAAGGTCTGAGACAGTAGAAGACTCAAAGGTGTCATGAATTCACCTATAAAACATAAGCAAAATTTTCAATGAATGTTACCATTACACAAATGCAACTTAATCTGCATGTCAAATAACTAAGAAAAAACACTATGAAGATAGTATCAGAAATAATTCTCAAACACACAACACACCCACCACTAACTCCATTCTTTAGGGGGAAAAATTCCAACCAAATGTAATGTGCAAAGTGATGACTTTCAAACAACAAATTTATAAACAAATTTACATAGCACATATCTACATTTTGCCCTATATTTTAATGCTCATAAACTCTGCTAAGGGGATGCGTTGGGGGGGAAAAAAGAAGAACATCTGCTAATTATTATAAGTAAAATAACTGTAAAAAGGTGATCAGGAACATTGGTGTACACTGTTTCTGAGAGGAAAACTCTCAAATATCTTTGTAATCACTATTTCCTTTAAACTGATAAGTTTCTTTCATTCTTGGACCAGAGTTGGCCAGCATGTACTCATCTCCCCATTTTTGGCTACAGTAGTAAAAATTTGGATGTTTCAAAGGCATTGAAAGGAAATAGTCTGAGGAAAAGGGACTTTTAAGTTACACATTAAAAGGTGAAAGCAATAAAGTCTCAGAAGGCAGAAATTAATTTCACAATCTGAGAAGACAGTTTTGGTCTTTTTACAACCTTGATATTAACAAACCAATAAAAAAGAGGTTACCTACCTGTAAACAACCTTATGCCTGAACATCAGCTAATTCTGGAGGAAGTGGAGTCTTAGGATGCTTGCTCTCAAAGTGCTGCTTGAAGGTCTTAGGGTCTGGCATTTGCGTCTAACAAAAAAATTGTGCAAAAGAGAGCTAGACTTTATTTATGAAACAAAAATGTGTTACATTTTAGAATCCTGAACCTTCTCATGATACACAATTATCACAAAACATCTTTAAATTCCTACAACTCAGTGGCTGGCATATGAAGAGGGATTTTGTGGTAAAGAAATTCCTAACATTCCCACATTTCACATATAAAGAAAGGTAGGTCACACAGAATGTATTCTGCTTATCTGATTAACAGCAAACAACAGGTAACATTTACTGAATGCTTATTATGTTAAGCATGTTACCTTAATTCCCACAGAACCTTCAAAGCAATCTGTAGCTCTTTCTAGCATCTTCATTTCATGTGATAAGAAAACTAAAACCCAGTTTAATTTGCCCAAGACCTTATTTTAACTTAGTACTAGGTATGTGACCTCTCAAATACTATACTATACTGACTTTTCTTGACAAGAACCTTCAATTATTTATTTTTAACCCATTCAATTAACAAAATATGAAATAAAAGTCTGTGGGTTTGAGTTTTTAAATATGCAAATTACTCTAGCACTTTTAGGTTAAGGTATTTCATTACTAATTGATTAAACTGTGCACCCTGCCTCTTTCCAAACAATCAGAAGCTGTTCAATTTCATTATTTTGAGTGTATATGTAGGTAACTAACCTCACTATGGTTTCCTTTGGCACTGCCATTCACTAACTTCAAGGGTAATGAGCTTAAACAAACAGGAAAGAGGCTCTGATTTGGAATTTCAGAAGTATTTCTTTGAGGGGCAGTACAGTAGTGGTCCAGAGGGTGGACTCCGGAGCTGAACTGCCTAACTTTAGATTCCAGCTCTTCTACTAACCAGTGGGGTGACCCCACACAAATTGTTTAATTTCCATGACTCAGTTTACTCTTCTGTAAAATGAGAATAATAAAAGTACTTTACTTCATAGGGCTGTTACGTAGATTAAATGGGTGAATACAACGTAAAAACCTGGATCTATGTCTGGCATATGGTAAACACTCAAAAGTAGTTGTTGTAATTATTGTTTTTCAAATCTAATAAAACACATGAATTCTAGGAAAAGCTCTCAACATGAATATACTCTATATGGTTTTATAGACCTCCTAATTATGGATTTAGTGAAGAAGGAAAAAAAAAGCCAATGATATTACCAGTGGTATATTTACCAGCATATCATATAGCTCTAAGAATGTAGTTTAGAGCTATATGATATGCTAGTGAAGTGTATCATATGCCCTTATAAAGACATCTTTATTCTATATGAGTAAAGCGATTTTGTTTGGTTCACTCCTTTTCCCCAGCACCTAATTTTATCTGGCCACAGGAGCCATTCAAAACATATTTGTTGAAAGGATGAATGAGATAGATACCTAAAACAATCAGCTTTTGAACCTACTATTTCAAGTAAAGCATCTATTTTGCCATGGTTTCAAAATTTTAATCTACACAAACCAATTTATAATGAAAGAACTGCCCATGGGAGAGCTGTATCTTTCAATTCCCCTTACCCTACAGACAGTGCAGGTATATATTAAGGCAGCTTTGGCAGCAGCCTTTTGGTCATGTCCTTGTTTCTTCTTTTGTCCAGCTTGCTTTTTGGCATTTTTCTGCTGAGACTGAATCTTCTGCTGTCCACGAGCCATATCTAAAAACAGAAGGTAAAGCATTAGAGTGGCTTATTTACTCTAATACAGAGTAATCTAAGCATAAGAACATTCTTAGAATTGAAGCCTTAAGTTTTATAGAAATATCTGGCAAATAAAAATGTGTAGGTATTAAAATTCCTACATACAAATACTACAAATGTATCTACTGGCACAACTCTGTGGAAAGCTAGTTGGTAGTTGTTTATTCTATGAGCCAGCAATTCCACTCTTGGTATATATCCAATAGAAATGCAAATGTTATGTACCCAAGACATGTACAAAATGTTCAGAGTGCCTATTCCAAAACTGGAAACAATCTGAATGCCTATCAACAGTAAAATGGATGCACAGCTTGTATACGTATGTTTATAGTATTTATACAACGGGAAAACTACGCAGCATTTAAAAAATTGTTACAAGTAACAACTTGGTTGTATCTCAATGTTAAAGGAAAGAAGCCAGTTGTGGAGAATATACATTATTTAAAGTTCAAAACAGGCAAAGCTAATCTATAGTGAAAGGAGTCACCTTGGGGGTTACAGTTAATGACTGGGAAGGCAGTGCAAGACGAGGACTTACGGGCTTCTGAAAATGTTCTCTATCTTGAATCAAGTGTGTTTACTTGCAAAAATTCATTGAACTGTACACTTAAGATTTATGCACTTTACTGTATGCAATCTTCAAAAATTTACTTAAAAAGATTAGCCACCCCCCATCATTTATTTGATCACTCAACAAAGGCAATTTCCCTTCCCAGTATTTACGGTGACTTGCAATTGTGGTTCTTATAACTTTAAGGAAGAGCTGACAGCTAATCCTTCTAAAGGAGACCACTGAAACAGGTGGACACTGTTCTCTTAAATACTTAGTTTTCATAAAATTACTGTTATTTTTTTTAAAACATTGGTCTTGCTGGATTGCTGCACAAATTATAAAATAAGATTATTACCAAGCTACTAATTCCAGAAGTTTCTTTACTCTCTAGTAGTTCCAAGTTGAGGAAATGAACGTGGTTAAGAGGTTCTTTTACAAAGCTGAAAGATACCACTTTTTATTACTGATGATCTGAAGTGAACCCAAATGGATTAAAAAAAAATCATGTCGCTGAAAAAAAGTTACTTTTATTTTTCCATTTAAAGGCTTTTATTAGACCACACAAGTTAAACCTGTTCATAAGGAGTCTTTCATTAGTCTCAATTGCTTTTTAAATATATCAAAATTGGATCCTAAGAAGAATTCATATATATATATATATATATATATATATATATATAGTTTTGACTAGCACTGTAACTAAATGTAAATTATTGCAGGACAGGAACGTACAATGGATTTATATTAACTTCACCAGGGAAGGGTGAAGCTTTTTCTGATTGGAACCGTAATTAGTTAATGGATATGAAGTCAAAGCATTTCATAAAAATTATTGAGCTCCTATTCCTCAAAAAAGGAAACTGAAAAAATACACTGATTGGAGAAATTCCCACTAGCAAAAAAACGAACTGAAAGTCAGCTAAAATGTAAAAGAGGATCAATGCTTTTCAGGATAGTTGGCTGAATCAACTGACAAAACATGGAGTTTTTATATTAAGCTAGCATACTACATACTAGCCTAACACATTTTCGTAACTGAAAATGTTAGCATGCTAGCCTAATATGAGAACCCCATTCCCACCAAACAATGGTAAATATTGCTAGCTGTATCAGTCCTTGAAGACTAAGCTTCCATTTTTGCTTAAACAAACAAACAAAAGTAAGGGCGGGGTGGTTTGAGCCTATAATCCCAGCACTATGGGAGGCTAAGGCAGGCGGATCACCTGAGGTGAGGAGTTCAAGACCAGCTTGGCTAACATGGTGAAACCCCGTTTCTACTAAAATTAGCCAGGGGTGGTGGCATGCATCTGTAATTCCAGCTACTTGGGAGGCTTGAGGCAGGAGAATCACTTGAACCTGGGAGGCGGAGGTTGCAGTGAGCCGAGATCGAGCTACTGCACTCCAGCTTGGGCAACAAGAGCGAAACTCCGTCTCAAAAACAAACAAACAAACAAATCTTTAATTCTAAGCCAAATGGCACATTTTTTTTTTTAAATGTATGTTTAAGTCCGATGTTACTGCAAGCTTACAAACCTATTCCCATGGAAGAGGTTTGGATACTTTTGTATAATTTGGACGACAGTAGTCACATGATCAATCTTAACATATACCAATGTTTTATAACACTTTTTCTGTCTCAGTGTCTTACTATCAGGACCTTGTAACAAAGTAGTCAGTCCTGTCACTCATCTTAACTCTTCGACACAATGTATTTTATGTATGCTGATACACTGATTTTGTGGGAATTCTCGTTTTACGCTTAAAAATCTTCAAATATTAAGCCACTAATTTCAGAAGTTTCTTTGCTCTCTACAAGTTACTAGCTACTGTAATAGTTCCATGTAGTGACTCGTACAAAGCAATGTCACTAGATACACAAAATTATTTTTAACTTTTGCACTTAGGACTTTCACTAAAATATAACATTACACAATAGAGTTAACCCATTTTCCATTGTCACCAAACAGCAATAAAAAAGCCCGAAGAGACTTAATAAAGACAGTAGTTGCTTGTTCTTATTCTGAAGACAGAAAACACCACAGAAAGGAAATTGAATCAAATAGGTTAAATGATTGAGATAGGCCCCTAACTTCTGACAACACGCCACATCGATTTCCTTTCTGAAAGCAGAAACTGAAACGAACCAACCACCTGCTTTTGGACAGCTCAACTTAGGGTTTGCTCTCAAGCCAACAGCATTTTTACAAAATCGTAAGCAGCTACAACCGTTCCTTGATTAAATGCGACAAACTGGAGAGAAAACGTCATTTACAAACACCTACATGCTGGTTTTTAATGCAACTCTTCGTGTGGTTTTCCGAGGGGCTGCAAAGAAGGAAGTAGTAGAAGGAACGAGTTCTAAAACGAGGCGCTCTCGTAGGAGGCAACAAGTAAGCACTGCCCCAAAGCTCCTTTAAAACCAACACAAATGAGTAAGAGAAGAAAAGGATTTTGGGTCCAGGAAGTAGGCACATTCTCCATAACCATCTGAAAGGAAGAGGCCCAGGCAGCGCTCCATAGACTGACCCTAGCTTTCAACTCCATCGTTTTGGGAGAGGAGAGGAGAGGAGGAACATACCCAGAGTGAGGTCTCCTTCACCCAACACTTCTCCGACCCCGGCCGCAGCCTGGCGCACCTTCCTTCCCAAACCGACCTCTCCCGCCTCGGAGACCCCCTCCTCCTCCCTGCCACCAAAGGCCAGGCAGCCCCCACCTAGCCAGTCCTCAAGGACCCTGGTCTGAGGCCAAGACTGCCCTCCCGGAGGCTAAGACTGCCCGAAACCCGGACCCTGCGGCCACCAGGAGCGCCGGCCTCCAGCAGCCGACCGGCGGCTGTTGCCGGGGATAAGGTTACCACTCCGCTCTCGCGGCTGGCCTGCCACCCGGCCACCTGCAGGGCCTGGCAGGCGCCCGAGTTCACCCTCCTTCCAGCGGCCCGCGCCGGGCCGGGCCCCGCCGCTCCCCGCGACCCCTCGCGACCCGCGGCGAGTCCCACGGTCCCCACTGCCCCCCGCCGGCAGGCCCCCGCCCCGTTTCCCGGGCGTCCCGAGGCGTCAGCGCCGCCCCCGCTGCCGCTCACCCGGGCCGGGACAGTCTTGCGTCGGAGAGACAGCGCAGCGCGAGAGGGCAGGGGGAGAACGCCGGAGAGAGAGGAAGGGGGAGCGCGCCCAGTACCGCTTGGGCCTCCTCCACCCGCCGAGGTGGCGAAAGAGGAGAGCCGGGAGCACAACAGCCCGCGCCTCGCACACCCGCCGCCGCCGCGCGCCCGCCGCCGCCTCAGCCTTAGGGGAGGCCACTACGCCTCGTGCCCGCGCACGCCGCGCCGAAGTCCCAGGCGCCCCCGCCCCGCCCGCTCCTCGTAGCCCCGCCCACTTGCCTTCCTGCGGCTGCCTCCTCCCCGCCCCCACCCCGCTTGCACGCCTGCGCTCTGGCCCGCCGCGCGAGCCAATGGCAGCGCGTCCTTATTACATAAGCGCGAGGGCTGACCCTGGTGGACGTGAACTTCGGGGAACGTCGCCCTCTGTCCCCGGGCGCCCCTCCTCTCTGTCGCACTCTGTCGGCGGCTTCTTCACCTGGCACCGGGAGCCGCGTGATCCCGGTCCTGGCTGGTGACCCGGCCGCGGCGTGTTTCACAAGCCGCTCGCTCGCTCACCCACTTGGGCGGCAGCCGGGCCTCAGGCCCCGCGCCCCTTTTCCCGCGCCTCCCTGGCTGTCGCGCCAGTCACCGCGGCGCCCTCCTGGGCACCGGCTGAGGCGCTGGCTCGGGGGAGGAGCGCGGGGCCGCGGCGGCCGGGTCACAGTCCAGGAGCCCCGCCACCCGGGACACCGCAGCCCTGGTCCCCAGCGAGGCCGGCTGCCCAGCGGCTCCGAACGCGGACGCGCAGCCTTTGTTCCTCACCAGCGGCCCTTTACCTCACTCATGGGAACCCCGGGTGTTTTCCCAAGCTGGGAAGTTTTAGTGAACTCAAGATTCAAGCCTGAGCCCCATTAAAAATTGCTGGCTAGGGCCGGGCGCGGTGGCTCACGCATGTAATACCAGCACTTTGGGAGGCTGAGGCGGGCGGATCACAAGGTTAAGCGATCAAGACCATCCTGGCCAACGCGGTGAAACCCCGTCTCTACTAAAAAATACAAAAATTAGCTGGGCGGGGTGGCGCGCGCCTGTAATCCCAGCTACTCGGGAAGCTGAGGCAGGAGAATCGCTTGAACCCAGGAGGCGGAGGTTGCAGTGAGCTGGGATTGTGCCACTGCACTGCAGCCTGGCAACAGAGCGAGACAAAGTCTTAAAAAAAAAAGAATTGCTGGCTCGGCCTGGCGCAGTGGCTCACGCCTGTAATCTCAGCACTTTGGGAGCCCAAGGCCCGAGGATCACTGGAGCCCAGGATTTCCAGACCAGCCTGAGTAACATAGCGAGACCCCAGTCTCTACAAATAAAATAAAAAATTAGCGGAGCATGGTGGCCCGCGCCTGTAGTCTCAGCTACTCGGGAGGTGGGAGAATCGTTAGAGCCCAGGAGGTAGATGTTGCAGTGAGCCAAGATCGCGCCACTGCACTCGGGCCTGGCGACAGAGTGACACAGCCTAAATAATGATAATAATAATAACTGCTGGCCAGGCCTCCCTGAGGGGTTTAGTCTTACTGCTAACAATATATAGTATGGAGTTGCTAATACTTTGGTGAACGGTTACAGTTCTTTGCTGTCTCTCCCTCTCTAGCTCTCGCTCGCTCTCTCGATTTACAGGCAATGGCAGCAAACTTTCAATAGCTGATCAAGAGCTATGATGATTCTAACCATGATTACATTTGCTGATTATCTGGAAGCAGTACTTTAGACAGCTTTTTTTTTTTTTTTTTGAGACGGAATCTAGCTCTGTCGCCAGGCTGGAGTGCAGTGGCGCCATCTCGGCTCAAAGCAACTCTCCCTGGTTCAATCAATCTCCTGCGTCAGCCTCCCGAGTAGCTGGGATTACAGGCGTGCACCACCACGCCCAGCTAATTTTTGTATTTTTAGTAGAGACGGGGTTTCACTATGTTGGCCAGGGTCGTCTCGATCCCTTGATCTCGTGATCCGCCTGCCTCGGCCTCTCAAAGTGCTGGGATTACACCGTGCCCGGAGGACATCAGCTTTATTCTGCTTACTTAACCCCCTCCCTCGCACATTAGTGTCTAATTAGAACTGTTAGTGACAAAAAAGAAAAAAAAGCGTTTGCATTGGCTATTCTTAACTTGCCTGTAGTGTCGTATCCCGTTTGCCTGTCAGTGCCCAGGAAATGTTAGTTGAATATTTCACAGAATTGTTTAAACTAGACAGAACGAGTTAGTTGCTTATTGCATTTGAGTGGAGAAAAATACGAAATGAAACATGGCGTGCAGCCAGGTGTGGTGGCTCAGGTCTGTAATCCCAGCACTTTGGGAGGCAGAGGCCGGTGGATTACCTAAAGTCAGGAGTTAGAGACCTGTCACTGCTAAAAATACGAAATTAACCGAGCATGGTGGTACATGCCTGTAATCCCAGCTACGCAGGAGGCTGAGGAAGGAGAATCCCTTGAACCCGGAAGGCAGAGGTTGTGGTGAGCTGAGATAGCGCCATTGCACTCTAGCCTGGGCAACAAGAGCAAAACTCCATCTAAAAATCAATAAATATAATAAGAAAAAAGAAAAATAAACATGGCGTGCAATGATCCGGGTGTTCTGTTCTCCCTCTTCATCCTCATTTGAGCTCCTCTTACCTTCACTTTTCATGCTCTTCTTTCCTTCTTACAGTTTTAAAAATTACTCTCTAATACTAGATTGTTAGATTATTTTCATTACCGTATATGCAGTGTGTTAAACGTAGTAGACAATAAATGGATATTGACCAATTGAACCAAGTGTGTCTGAAGAGAGCAGCTTTTAAATAGACACATCATGGAGCTCTAGCTTAGTCACCAATAGTCACTATAACCATAGTGGTTATATTAATCTGGCTGATAGAGGGATGAGGTACTTGGAGACCCTAGAAATGGGAACTTCAAAGATCTGTGTTTGTCTAGCCATGAATGACAGTAAACAGTGGAAAGGGACAGTGAAATCTGTCTGGCAGAGATAAGTCTTCTTAACTAGAGAGGTGACTCCTATTGTGAGGTAGATTAATATGTCACGCTTTACCATGGCCTAGATGAAACATGTATTCAAGCCGTTGCTTCTTAATTGTTTGAGTCACTTGAGAATTTAGTGAAAGCTATTGACTTTGCCTGCAGAAAGTTCATGTACATATAAACTTATCCTCATAGGTACTGTTTCTTAATCTCAGCACCATTGAAATTTGGGCTGGGTGATTCTTTATTATGGGGATCTGTCCTGGGGATTGTAGGATGTTTAGCAACATCCCTGTCTTCTACCTGCTTATGCCAGTAGCACCTCATCTCCAGTTGTGACAACTAAAAATGTCTCCAGACATTGTCAAATGTTCTCAGGGGGTCAAAATCTCCTCTGATTGAGAACCACTGCCTAAAGGATATGGCATAATGATAACTTTGTGTGATGGTTAGGGAATTTGAAAAAAAAAAAAAAAAAAGAAAAAATCAAGGAATGGATAAGATTCAACATCTGTGAAGTGACACACAGTAAATGAAAGGCGGATGAATTAGCATTACTACCAGCTGGTGTCCTACTTACGTTATAGAAATGTGACAGGCAAATGCGATATGAATTTCGTAGAAGCATTTTTATACACATTTCTGGCTTTAATTGTGAATGCTACAGTAACTCTCCTGTTTTTCTTCTGCTGCCTTTAGACAATCAGTCAAGGTTAAGATGCAATAAATATGTGCCTATTTTCTATCCAAAATCACAATCAGATTAAAATGCTTCTCTAAAGACCTGAAAGGTTTATTTATTTACTTGTATTCATGTAGGATTTGGGGGAATAAAAGAATTTGTGATTAATCAACATATTATTTCCCTAATAAATAGATTATTCTGACAAATGTGTAGTGGCAAATAATAGCAACAGCAATAATGACAACAATAAACTTGCAACAGAAATGGATTTTTATTTTTAATCACCTCTTTGTCCTCCACTTGCTTCTGCTTGTTGAGATTTCTCACACATGCAACCTGGATCTTCTTGTCTTCTTTATATTCTTTCCCCAGAGGAATCTCATTCACTGTTGTGGCTTAAATAGCAAGCTTCAGATGACCCCCACATTTCTGTTTCCAAATTGACATATCCAAATGCCCACAACTCATCTCCTCTGATGTCTTGTAGACATTCATATTTAATACTATATTGTATTGAGTCTAAGGAGCCATTAATTGTAAGTCACATGTAGGTCCACTAAGATTTAAAAATACTGCAAACTGAATTATGACAAAATGCTGATATCCTTGATTGTAATATATGTCTTGATTTTAGAGACTTTAAAAATAGCCTTAAAAAATAATGTGATTTACTAGAATAGCACCAGAAAGAATACTTAAGAATAAACTTACCAAGAGAAATGCAAAACTTTTATTCTAAACTCTAAATAACATTGTTGAAAGAAATTAAGGAAGACCTAAATAAATGGAACAGTATCTCATGTTCATGGGTCAGAAGACTTTGTAAAGATGGCAGTAGTCTCCAAGTTGATCTACAGATTTGGTGCAACCCTATCAAAATTCCATCTGATATCTTTACACAAGCTTATTCTAAAATTCATATGAAAATTCAAGGAGCCCAGAATAGACAAAACAACCTTGGAAAAGATTCCAATTTTTTGGAAAAAAAGAACAAAGTTGGAAGATTCACATTTCCCAATTTAAAAACTTATTATAAAGCTACAGCAATTAAAACAGTGTGGTACTGCAATAAGATTAGACATATAAATCAATGGGATAGGATTTAAAGTCTAAAAATAAATCTTCACGTGTATAGTCAATTGATTTTCAACACAGGCACCAAACAAATTCAATGGGTAAGGAGTAGTCTTTTCAGCAAATGGTGCTGGGACAACTAGATAGCCACATGTAAAAGAATAAAGTTGAATCTTATCCTCATAGCATATACAAAAATTAACTCCCAATGGTTCGAAGGTCTAAACATAAGTGCTAAAACATAAAAGTCCTAGGAGAAAATGTAGGAGTAAATACGCATGGGTTAAAAAGGCCTTTTTTCTTTCTTTTTTTTTGAGATGGAGTCTCTCTCTGTTGCCAGGCTGGAGTGTAGTGGTGTGATCTTGGTTCACTGCAACCTCTGCTTTTCAGGTTCAGGCGATTTTCCTGCTTCAGCCTCCTGAGTAGCTGAGACTACAGGCGCGTGCCACCACTCCCAACTAATTTTTGTATTTTTCGTAGATAGGGGGTTTCACCATGTTGGTCAGGATAGTCTCAATCTCTTGACTTCGCAATCCACCCACCTTGGCCTCCCAAAGTGCTGGGATTACAGGCGTGAGACACTGTGCCCAGGTAAAAAAGCCTTTTTAAGATACAACACCAAAAGCATTAATGATAAAAGAAAAAAAACCAACAACAATAGATAAATTGAACTTCATCAAAATTTAAATACTTTGTGCATTGAAAGATACCATTTAAAAAAAAAAAAAAAGACCACCTACAGAATGGGAGAATATATTTGCAAATTATATATCTGATAAATGACTTTTATCTAGAATATAAAAAGAACGCTTACAATTTCATACTAAGAAAGCAAATACCTAATTAAAAAATGGCTGACAGATCTGATTAAACACTTCTCCAAACAAGATATCCAAATGGCTAATAAGCACCTGAAAAAAATGCTCACCACTCTTAGTCATCAAAGAAATGCAAATCAAAATATGAGATAATTGTAAGGGTTATTGCCGAGTTTAAAATGAGGAAACTGAGACCAGCATAAGAAGATTAAATGCCAATTTATTTAGCTCCCAGGCAAGGTTCCATGGTACCAGGGGAAGGGGCCAGGGAAGTCTCGCTTGACTCTTCTGGGCGTGGGGTTTTATAGGGAGTGAAGGCGTTTTGATTGGTTTTGGGGAAACCCAACATGGTTGGGGCGAGCTGCTCTTGGTAGGTAGACGGGATTTCCGGTGAGCAGGTTGCCTAGGGGGAGTGGGACCCGGACAGGGCAAAAGGCTATTGGGCAGGTTTTGGCCAGGCTTCTTTCGAATTTTGGCGGGGTTTTCCAAAGGCGGGCTAGGTGCTGAGTGCAGAGTTTAGTGTTGAGTGCAGAAGTGGGCGTTGGGGAAGCCACGTGGCAGAGCTAGATGATGATTGCAGGGCCTGATGTCGAGTGTGGAGTGGTGAGGTAGTTTTCAGGCACTGAGAGAGATGGGCGTGTCCGAGCTCCCAGCGAGGCAAGCGGCCTTACAGTAATATTATACTTCGCACACACTAGGATGGCCATAATAAAAAAAGACAGATGATAAATATTGGAGAGGACATGAAGAAACTGCAAACTTCATACATTTCTGGTTAGAATGTAAAATGGTGTAGCTTCTTTGGGAAACAGTCTGGCAGTTTTCCAAAAGTTATACATAGAGTTATCATATGACCTAACAATTCCAATCCTAGATACATATCCAAGAGCAATGAGAGCATACATTCATACAAAAATTTATACATTTTTAACAGCATTATTCATAATAGTCAAACTAGAAACAACCCAAATATTCATCAGCTGATCAACTGATAAACCGTGGTATAGCCATAAAATGAAATATTTGGCCATAAAAAGGAATGAGGTTCTGATACATGCCTCAACTTGGATGATCCTTGAAAACATTGTGCTAAGTGAAAGGAGCCTATCACAAAAGACTATATATTATATATTTTTGATTTATATGAAATGTCCAGAATAGGCAAATCTATAGAGACAGAAAGTAAATTAGTGGTTGCTTAGGGCTGACAGAATTAGGGAAAAGTGGGAAGTTACTGGTAATGGTTATGGACTTTCTTTTGGGGAAGGTGAACTTTTTTTTGTTTATTTGTTTGTTTTGAGACAGTCTTGCTCTGTCACCCAGGCTGGAGTGCAGTAGTGCAGTATCAGCTCACTGCAACGTATGCCTCCTGGGTTCAAGCGATTCTCATGCCTCAGCCTCACAAGCAGCTGGGATTACAGGCATGCATCACCACATCCAGCTAATTTTTTGGTGTTTTTAGGAGAGATGGGGTTTTGCCTTGTTGGCCAGGCTGGTTTCAGGCTCCCTGCCTGAAGTGATCCAACTGCCTTGGCTCCCCATGTGCTGGGATTACAGGCGTGAGCCACCATGTCTGGCCCAAATGATCATCTTTCATCTGATTTGTCTGGGGCAGTAACCTACCAAGAAGTGGAGAACATCTTCAGTTTCCGTTTAATACATTCACCAGTAGACAACCAGGGTGATCTTTTAAAAATGCAGAACTGCTCATGAACCTTCTGTGCCTAAAATCTTTCACTGGCTGTCAATGGCAGGCAGAATAAAACTCAATATTCTTATCATGGCCCACTAAGCCTTGTCTGCACTCCAGACGCTCCTCTCTCTTGCTGTGCTCCAGTCTTTTTTTTTTTTTTTTTTTT
>NW_016107371.1:403260-434586 GCF_001604975.1 Cebus imitator
AACCTCCGTCTCCTGGGTTCGGGCAATTCTCCTGCCTCAGCCTCCTGAGTAGCTGGGATTACAGGCACGCGCCACCATGCCCAGCTAATTTTTTTTTGTATTTTTAGTAGAGACGGAGTTTCACCATGTTGACCAGGATGGTCTCGATCTCTTGACCTTGTGATCCACCCGCCTCGGCCTCCCAAAGTGCTGGGATTACAGGCTTGAGCCACCGCGCCCGGCCTGTGCTCCAGTCTTAATGATCTTTATTTTCTCAAACCAACCCAATTCTTCCCACTTCGAGGCCATGGCAGATTCTTTCCCCTTTCTCACGGTATGTTCCCCCTGCTAGCCATATTTTGCAGTCACTCTTCCACTTCCATCATCAATATCACACTGTCAGAGAAGCTTTTCTTCCTGAGGTTCTTCCTTCCTTGAGCCCCCATCTGAATGAGGAGTCCTTGTACTTTTCATCCTTTGCATTTATCATGCAGTGTTATTTATTGTTTCATGTAATGTTTTATATATATGTATATATAATGTATATATTTGTGTGTGTATATACATATGTTTATATATATTTGTAGAATTTCTTCTTTCCATTTGATTCCTAAAATAATAACATGTAACACTTGTGCTGTACTTACTGTCTACTAGGCACTGTTATATGTGCTTTATATATTTTGATTCATTTAACCTTCTCAACAGCTCTCTTGTAGCTAACGTACGAAATGGCTAAGTTATCTAAGATTACACAGCTAGTGAGTGGAAAAGCTAAGATTTGGGCTCCTGGCAGTCTTTTTCCTGAGGCTGAGCCATGGTCCTGTGTACTTTACAAGGGTGGTTCTATATCTGTTCTTTTTACCCCTGTGTAGCCTGTATTTAGCAGATCACCTGGCAAGATGTAGGTACCCAATAAATATTTGTCGAATGAATGTAAGTCTGGATGATTCCTTTAAACTCGGTTAGGAGGCCTCCTAGGTATCACGGATTATGATGTACTTTCCTAAAATTAATGGTTATCTTACTGTATTGTACTTGCCTGTTTATCTAGTTACGTCTCCATAGATGATGAGCTCCCTCAGGTCCTGAGTTATGTCTTGTTAACCAGCACCTAGTACAGTGCCTGGCACTTAGCAGGTAGTTAATAAGTACCTGTAAATGGATGAAATAAGAGAGTTGATTATGAATGAAATTACAAGTATCAATGACTATCCCTGAGGCCAGTATTTGAAAATTTGAAAATGACTACCCCTGCCATCTAGTTAGAGAAGGAGGCTTGAACACATGCATTCAGCCCTACTCTTTTTTTTTTTTTTTTTTTTTTTTTTTTTGAGACAGAGTTTCACTCTTGTTACCCAGGCTGGAGTGCAATGGTGCGATCTCGGCTCACCGCAACCTCCGCCTCCTGGGTTCAGGCAATTCTCCTGCCTCAGCCTCCTGAGTAGTTGGGATTACAGGCACGCGCCACTATGCCCAGCTAATTTTTTGTATTTTCAGTAGAGACGGGGTGTCACCATGTTGACCAGGATGATCTCGATCTCTTGACCTCGTGATCCACCTGCCTCGGCCTCCCAAAGTGCTGGGATTACAGGCTTGAGCTACCGCACCAGGCCCAGCCCTACTCTTTCTTGAAATCCGCTAAAAATAATGGTAAAGGAGTTTATAAGAAGGCATGAACTCATGAAGACAATGAAAACAGAAAAGTAGACTAGGTAGCAGAATTTTGGAAGCTGCAAAGTAAGTGAATAAGTGGTAACTGATTTAGGAGAGAAGAGGGTTTCTGGACTGAGGGGGCAGCAAGCATGAGTGGGGTAGCACAACAGAGGACTAAATGAAAATTTAAGGTGAATGTTGAGAGACCCTTTTTCCCTGTCTCAGCTCTGATAATGGGAACAGACAATCTTTTGCATCCAGCCAGGAAACTGAGTTTTCTTGGGGATTAGAACTGAACCCAATGAAAAAATCTAAAGATACTGATACCTGGGGTTCTCCAATAAGACAGTACAGCCAGGTAATCCTGCAGTGAATCCCATGTTTGAAAAATGCCACCTACGTGTGTCAATCTTCCAATCAGATGTCAAGCGCCCTGTTCTTAAATGTGAACACATAGCCAAGGATAATCCGACATTTGAGGAAAGTCTCTTATATGAAACACAGGGTCCCCAGACTTTCAGAGAAAAAAGCAAAAGAAAACAAATTATGCTGGGAGAAGAAAACTTTAAGAGAACCATCAGAGAGACATGAATCTCACAGAGATGATAACACAGTCTCTCTCTCTCTCTCTTTCTCTCTCTCTCCCTCTCTCTCTCCCTCCCTCCCTCCCTATCTACCCACCTATCTGCTAGTAGAAATGGAAACTCAAGAGAAGTTGGAAGATAAAATTAAGAAAATATCCTAGAAAGTTGGCTCTTGAAGAACATGGGTTTGAATTATGTAGGTTCACTTATATGTATATATTTCTACTGCCTCTGCCATCCCTGAGACAGCAAAATCAGTCCCTGATCCTTTTCCTTCAGCTAAGCCTACTTATATGAAGACGGCAAGATGAAGACCTTTATAATGATCCACCTTCACTTAATGAATATTAAATATATTTTCTCTTGCTTATGATGTTATTAATACTATTCCTTTCTCTAGTTTGCTTTATTATAAAAAATGTATAATACATGTAACTTACAAAATATGTGTTCATTGACTACATTATTGGTAAGGCTTCAGGTCAATGGTAGGCTACTAGTAGTTAAATTTTGGGGGAGAAAAAGTTACATGTAGATTTTTTACTTTGTGGGGAGATTGGTGCCTCTAATCCTTATATCATTTGATGGTTTAACTGTAGGATGAAAAGATAAATAGTTAGAAAATATGAAAAAAAGATAATAGAATTAAAGGATCATTTCAGGAGGCCCAATATCCAACTAATAGAAATCCCAGGATGGAAAAACTAAAAGGAAATCATTTTTTAAAAAGCTAATAATAAAAAATGGTACCACACTGAATCGCTAGCAAAGGGCCCCAAGGAGGGCTAGCACACTGGATAGGGAAAACCCACACCAAGGCACATCTAAATGAAATTTCAGAACACTAGCAATAAAGGGGATAACCTATAAGCTTCCAGAGAGGAAAAAAATAAATTAGAATTAGTTTCATCAAAGAATTAAAAACCAGAATGTTACTGGTTTTCTTAACAGCAATATTGAAAATTAGAAGTCAGTAGAGAAAGATATACAAGGTATCAAACTATTTACTTCCTGGGCACCCTTCCTCACTGAGGTTATTGAAGGATATGCTCTATCAAAGTAAGGGAGTAAAGAAAGTAGGTGATGTGGGTTTCATCCCAAGAGAGAGATGAAAGAAATATGCAAGAAGAGAATGAAGGTCCCAAGATGGCAGCCTAGAGAAGCCTACAGCCAGTATAGTTTTTGCTGAAGAAATTTCAAGTAAATAAAATTGATAGAATACTCCATAAGTATGAATTTATGGAGAGCTTTTACAACTTGGATCGAATTTGTAATAAGGACATTTTAAAAAGCAAAGATAAACAAAACAATTATCAGCTACTGGGAAGATTAAACGTTGTACAAGAAATACAAGTTAATCATAGTGTATTACATGGCTCAGCAGTGACTAGCATTTATGTAATGATGTAAATATGAATCTAACCACAGTTCTAAATGCAAATATAACTTTATTGGGAGGATAAGGAAATGGGACGTTTATATATGCAGTGGGGACAAGTGGTGGGGGTTGGGGAAGTGAAAGAGAGCTAAATTCTGTCTACCATAGTGGAAAGTCCATAGATAATGCCTAAGACTGGGGAAAATTTTTAAGAAATAGTAGTACAAGAATGTTATTTAGAAGTATGTAGATAAGTATCAAAAGACTTAAAAGAATTTTAAGTAGTTGTTGCTGAGAAGAGGGAATTTGGCAGGAAACAAATTCTGTTTTTCATAACTAGTGCTATAGGACTAGTTGAAGTTTTAAACTGTGTGCATTTTTACGGTGATAACACAAACTAAACAAAGTAATTTTTATTTCAAATAATCTTCTAATCATGTTTGTTTCTAGGCAGTGTGTCTGACTTCACAGTCCTCTGTACTTCAGCAGGGTGGATGAATAAGTCCAGGTATTATAACAAGTGCAGGTATTGTTAGCACCCTTGGCACCTCCTTGCAATTAGAGTCTCTACTTTTCATTCCAGGTAAGGACATGCCTTTATGTTTAACCACTCCACTTTTCTAGTTCTCTACATTCCATTCTTATAGTTAGATACTCAGGCAAACTAGGGAGTATTTGCCTGAACAAACTAGGGAGGAGAGAGCATCCAAATTAAATGTGTCCATCCTTTCTGTCTTTCCATTATTACTCTTGAGCATGGGGGGAAAATAAAACATGCAAATCAAGAATGGAGTGATTCATTCTTCTCCAGGTAGGAATTCATACAGATGGTTTTTGGTTGAGGGCTTTTGCCTTGATCTTTAGCATAATGTTCTCTTGATCTGATGGATGGCTTTAATTTTTTCTAAGATCTGTTGACTGCATTGATGATAACAGGATGACCTCACACAGAAAAATCTGTCCTGAGAATGGCTTCTGTAGTTTTTCCTAACTTCTGATGATCTGTGAAGATATTTTTGTAATGTCTCCATTTTGAACCATTACTCTGAAGGAGTGAAGACAATAAAAGATAAAGCACAGGAGCAGAAAATCAAACACCGCATGTTCTCACTCATAGGCAGGTGTTGAACAATGAGAACACATGGACACAGGGAGGGGAGCACTACACATTGGGGTCTGTTGGGGGGAAATAGGGGAGGGACAGCGGGGAGTGGGGAATTGGGGGGGATGGCATGGGGAGAAATGCCAGATATAGGTGAGGGGAAGGAAGGCAGCAAATCACACTGACACGTGTATACTTATGCAACAATTTTGCATGTTCTTCACATGTACCCCAAAACCTAAAATGCAATTTAAAAAAATGCCCAGGAATAAATGTAACCAAAGAGGTGAAAGACTTCTATAAATAGAACTACAAAACACTGAAAATACATCCTATGTCATGGACTCGAAGAATTGAGATTGAGGCAATGACGATAATACCAAAAGCGATCTACAGATTCAAAGCAATCTTTATCAAAATACCAATGAAATTCTTCACAGAAATACAAAAAAAAATCCTAAAATTCATATACAACCACAAAAGACTCTGAACAGCTAAGGCAATCCTGAGAAAAAAGAAAACAAAAGACAAAAACAAAGCTGGAGGCATCACACTACCTGATGTCAAAATATACTACGAAGCTATGGTAAGCAAAATAGCATGATACTGACATAAGTAGACTTGTAGACCAACAGAACAGAATAGAGAACCCAGATATAAATTCATATATTTACAAACCAACAGATTTTCAACAAAGGCACTAGGAAGATTCATTGGGTAAGGGACAGTATTTTTAGTAAATAATGATGGGAAAATTGAATATCCATATGCAATAAAAAAAAATGAATCTAGACTCCTATCTCTCACCGTATAGAAAAATCTACTCAAGGTGGATCAAAGACTTAAATTTAAGACCTCAAGCTATCAAACTACTAGAAAAAAAACACAGAGAAAATGCTTCAGAAAATTAGTCTGGGCAAAGACTTTACGGAGAAGACTGGCAACAAAATAAAAACCAGACAGACGGGATTATATCGAACTAAAATCTTTCTGCATGGTAAAGGAAACAATCAAGAGAACGAAGAGACGACCTACAAATGGGGGAAAATATTTGCAAACTTTTCATCCAACAAAGGATTAATATCCAGAATACACAAGGAACTCAAACAACTCAATAGCAAATAATAATAATAATAATAATAATAATAATAATTCAATCAAATAGTGGGCAAATGAGCTGAAGAGACATCTCTTAAAGGGAGGCATACAAATGGCCAACAGAAATATTTTTGAAAGCTCAATATCACTAATCATCAGGGAAACACAAATCAAAACCACAGTGAGATATCATCTCACCCCAGTGATAATGGCTGGGGTGAGATTATAGAAAAGACAAAAAAAAGGGGGCAGGATCTCTTATACACTGTTGGTTGAAATGTAAATTAGTACAGCCATTATGGAAAACAGTATGGAGGTTTCTCAAAAAACTAAAAATATAGAACTACCAATGTATATATCCAAAGAAAGGGAATCCAGTAGGTCAAAGATACCTGCAATAAACACTGTTTATTGCAGTGTTATTCACAATAGCCACAATATGGCATCAACCTAAATGTCCATCAACACATGAATGAATAAAGAAAATGTGATATATATATATATATATATTCCAATATATATATATATATATATATTCCTATATATATATATATATATATATAGGAATATTTTTTAGCCATATAAAATAATGAAATTTTGTCATTCACAGCAATATGAATAAGCTTGGAAGACATTATGTTAAGGGGAAAAAGCCAGATTTATTTCACTTCAATAAATAATTGAAATACAGACACAGAAAAATAAATACTACATGTTCTCACTTGGGAGGCTAAAAATGTTGCTCTCCTAGAAGTAGAATGTAGAATAATGGTTACCAGAGGTGGAAAATGGCACAAGGGAGAGAGAGATAGACCAAGGTTGATTAATAGACACAAAATACAGCTAGAGAGGAGGAATGGGTTCGAGTGTTCTATAGCAATAAAGAATAATTATAATCAACAACAATTTACTGTATACATTCAAATCACTAGAAGAGCAGATCTTGAATGTATCCAACACAAAGAAATGATAAATATTGGCCAAGCACAGTGGCTCATGCCTGTAATCCCCATGTTTTGGGAGCCTGAGGCGGGCAGATCACAATGTCAGGAGTTAGAGACCAGACTGACTAACATGGTGAAACACCATCTCTACTAAAAATACAAAAAATTAGCCGAGTGTGGTGGCAGGCAACTGTAATCTCAGCTACTGGGGAGGCTGAGAGAGGAGAACCGTTTGAACCCAGAGGCAGAGGTTGCAGTAAGCCAAGACCACACCACGGCACTCCAGCCTGGGCAACAGAGTGAGACATATCAAAAAAAAAAAAAAAAGAAAAGATAAATCAGTATATGCTAACTATTGATTATTATACATGGTATAGATTTATTGAAATAACACACTGTACCCCACAAATATGTACAATATTATATGTCCGTTAAAATAATAGAAACAAAAAAGCAAAAAACAAAAAATATTATAACTTTGCTAAGTATGATATATAAGAAATTTATTGTCTATACTCTTCTTATTTCCAAAGTAGATTTGGAGTACCCAACTATCCAAGTGTTGGTTTTATTTAGCTGACATTTTAGCTTTTTTTCTTTCATATAATTTCAGAAAGTCAACAAAGCACGTGAATTGGTTAAACTTAAAGAGAGCTATCTTTAGTGGCTTGGAATTTAAAGTACAAATAAATGAAGAATGTCCTTCATAAACAAATGATGTGTCATTTGCAACAAATATGATGCGATGGGTGGGTTCAGCCAACATAGCCCTCAGGATACTGCAGCACACCTGGCATAGTTATAATTTTCAAGATGGGTGTGTGTGTGCATGTCAACCTTGCTAGTTAATTTCATCGCTGATTGGCCTAAGCTGTTCTTATGTGTTCAGCTTGGCTTTCTGTCAGTGGGGATGAGTGGATGGATCGATTGGATCCTTCCTTTACCTGATCCATCTTCTGACCCATGGCTTACATGTGTCAGATGTTTGGCTTATGAATTGAATCACGATCATGTTAGTGCATTATTGTCTGTTCCACTGGAGAAGGAGGAGGCCTCAAGCCATGTCTCATTAGCCCTACAGTCAGCTCAACTGTCCTAACCAACCACTCATTTCAGGAGATGTGAAATGTTTGCATCAACGGAAAATTATGCTGACTTACTGTGGCTCAGTTTCTACACGTGTTCCTTAGGACAATCTAAGCCAACATTTTGTCCAATAGCATATGTTGACCATATATAGGGGTGCCTGCAAGTAGTTGGCTTGTTTCTAAAATAACCCAATGATGCTAAAAGCCCAGACTTCACCACTATGCAATATATCCATGTAACATACCTATACCTGTACCCCCTACATCTATAAAACAGGTAAATAAAATAACCCAATAAACTGGAAGGAAAGACAGTATACCATGTTACAAACAGTTGTATAGACTAAACACAAATTGTAACTTAGTTGAAAATTGGCTTTTTTAAAAACAACTTTTTCAGTTTTGGGAGATTTTAATATTTACTGTATCAGTGGGGGATGTATAGATATACTCAGTTCCTTCTCTTGCTGGATTCATCTTTTGACCTAAGGCTTACATGTGTCAGATGATTGGCTCACTAGAAAAAGAAGTAAATTGAGAGAAATACGAAAGTGAACTTTTCCTATTTTTGAGTCCAAAGTTTTTGGGGTACATTTTAATCTCTGATTTTTCTTGCTATTCAGTAAAATTCACATTTGTTATAATGTGATGAATCCGGAGTACTGTGATTTTCAGACAAACTTCTCTTTTGCTGTTACATTATTGTTACAATTATGAGAGTGAGTGTATTTTTCATCTGGCACAGCATTTCTTTTTTTCATAATATAAAATGCTTAGCCTGGATTGTGATCAAGAAGTGGCAGGGTAAAAACTTCAAGTCCTAAATATGTATTGAAATGGGAATGAAGGTAACAGATCCAAAATATTGGAAATGCAGCTGATTAAGCATTTAAAGGAGGGCGTGCTCCTAAATAATACCAATATATCTGGTTACTGCCTAGCTAGGAAAGGAATGAGTGAACTTGCTGGACGAGTCCAACAGAGACGAACGTGAAGCTCTGAAATTGTGAGAGAGTTCTCCTGTGCTGTTCCCACAGGATTGCCAAGGAATTTGCTTTTCAACAAAACATAAAGCCGTGCATGGGACCTTAATATTAGAGCAGGGTTTTGGTCTCAGCGCAGTTAGCTTCTGAGAGCAGTTGGCTGCTGTTTTTGCATATTCTAGCTGAATATGCTACATGCCCTAGACCTGACTCCTTTATAAGAAAAATCTTCAGTGTCCCAGTGCAAGGTCCCATGATGCACCTTGCAGAATTGCTATACGGACAGTTATTTCCAAGCATCGAAAAATAGGATCACTCCGTTTGTGAAAGCAATTCTGGCTTCATAAATTTTGTTTTTCCCCCATTTTTTTTAATTCCATGAACATCCAGTTTCAAGTTGTGCAGTTCCAAAAATAAAGACAGAGAAGGGTTCAGGGAAGAGTTTTGTGATGTGTGTGTGGCAGCGATGAGGGAGGAAGAGTTGGGAACCTGTGGTCGGCCCCCTCCCCAGCCCTGGACAGAGTTGTGGCCCCTGCAGTGGGCCTCTGATGAAGAGGTGGGCAAGGGTCCAGGGTAGCTGAGGGTTGGAGGAAGCCTCTCAATCCAGCTCTCGTCCCCAAAGACCCTCGAATTCATGGCAGGGGTAGAACTGGAAAGCCGAAGAGGCTCCCAGATGGAGCAGAAAAACGTAACATCAAGTTAGTGGATACAGGAGAAGTGGATCATCATGATAAGGGGATTAAAGAAGGAAAAAGTAGGTTAAGGGAGCAGTGAAAGGTTCTGCCTGAGGCCCTCAGGGAGAGGTGGGGGCCAGCTTGCCTATTAATTTAATACTAAATTGGGGATGGGAGTTGGAGAGGAAAAAGTTATTTCCGGGGATGATTTCTCAGCCTCTCGACCAGTACAAGAGAGGCCGAGAGCCTTGGGAAAAGGCGGCGGGACGGTAGGGAGCGGGAGTCCTGGGGTCCCTGTAAGTCCAGGCAGGGAGGCTCCCGAGACTTTCGTCCTCACCACCCCATGCCTCTGACCGTGGAAATGCCAGAGGACGCTGCTGCGAGAGCAAGACGCCTGCCTCCGCCACCCAGCCGCAAAAGTCGCGGCTGCCTCGCACCCGGGTTGATGCGGCCCTGCCTCTCGTCCGGCCCGGCCTGCTCCAGGCCACCGCCCGAATCCCCGTCAGTCCCCTCCGTGGCCTGGGCCCTGCGGTGCAACCGCGTCTCTGATGTCCCTTGGTAAATCTTGGGGACACCGTCTCCTGCGCTGGAGCAGGAGATGGCAGCGGAGGATGAAATGGTCTGGCAATAGCCTCCAGTTGTCATGTGTTCCATTAGTCATGCCGTTCATCATCCCAAGCATGGCCACGAAGCTACCCGACGTTCCCAGCATCCCCAAGGGGGAGACAGCCCCAGCCTGCACCCTGCAACTGTGATGCCATCTGCGATGCCGAGGAAGGGGCTCCACCTGACAGCAAATGCTGACAGCGAATAGTACAGGGGTCCACCAGGAACGCGAGATCCTCAGCCTCCACGTCCCTCCAGAGGTGGGACATCCTGACCCTTGCTCCAGAGGACTCCACGCCAGCCCAGATTCAGGCTCAGCTGCTCATCCGTGGGTTTCCCTTCTTCGCGTGCTGCAGGGTCAGGGTCGCCCGCGGCCAGGGAAGCTGGGTTGGTCCAGGCTTGAGCTCCTCACCCCAAAACCCCCTTCTCCGATCCCTTCAACCTCCTCCCACAGTTGCCTTTCGCCAAGACCCCAACCCCTACTCCTGGCCCCCCAAGCCCGACTGATTTTTATTAACCAAATCATTGTCTTTCTCCTTTCAAACAAACAAACAAATGCCAGACAACTGCCGATATTTTCTTAAATCATCCCTGCTTCGTTGCCATCCCAAAGCATTATCAGAGAGGTGAACTGTAGAGTGATTGGCTTCGATCAGTTTGTGGACTAACATGGAATTCCTTTGGAAAATTATAGAAGACAAATCAAAGCCTGCTCAAATGGAGTAATCATGAGATCGATCTTACGTATAAAACATGTTGATTTCTGTGAATAACTCAAATATATATAGTTTAGTCAGTTATTGGCCTCTTTGTAATGACATTGCAGGGATTTTTTTTTTTTCTTTTTCTCATTACATCATTTACTTTTACTGCTACTTCGAAATTTTCATCATAGCAGGTAAAGCATTTGCTTAAGGTTGAAAGGAGGAGTGCACCAGGATCTGTTAACAGTGGTGAAGTAAGTGCATTGACCAAGAATTTAGAGGGTTCTGGCTTCTGGGTTCCTGGTGAGAGTGGGGGAGGCTGGGATCACTGGGAGATTGATGGGGCTGGCGGGGGGGAAGAAGGATGTGCATGATCCATTAAGTGAGTAAGAAGAGTTAACTGAAAGTCAATCTCTCACGCAAAAATAAAAGATAATCTCCAAAAGAAACGAGAGTTGTGCAAAGGAGCATGGTGAATCATCATTTTTTATATAAGCAAATAACTTCGGGCAAAGATTGGAATTTAGATTACAAGTTTAGTTCTCTGTGTTGTATAGTAAATTTCACAAAGTCTGCAAATCTTTTTTAATAGAAGTAATAAAATATTTTCCATTATTCAGTTAAATCAGAAATGTGCACGTCTTCTGTGATTCCTGTTCTCTGCCACCATGTGGATTTTTCTTAAAACTGCAGTAGTAATGTTCAGAGTTGAATATATCAACTGATGTTTACATTTTTTGATTTACTTCATTTGAATTTTTCAAAAGATTGACAGACACAATTAATAAACATTTTTTAAAACCTACCATAAGTTAATAATAAAAATTCCAAGTACATATAGGTATCTTTTCAGACTTTTTTTTTTTTAAGAGTTTTTATTATTATGTTTTACTTAGGCTCATTTCTTTTTGTTTTTGTTTTTTTTTTTTGAGACAGAGTCTCGCTCTGTTGCCCAGGCTGTAGTGCAGTGGTGCCATCTCAGCTCACTGCAAGCTCTGCCTCTGGGGTTCAAGCGATTCTCCTGCCTTAGTCTCCCAAGTAGCTGGGACTACAGGTGCCCACCACCATGCCTGGCTAATTTTTGTATTTTTAGTAGAGACGAAGTTTTGCCATGTTGGCCAGGTTGGTCTCAAACTCCTGAGCTCAAGTGATCTGCTTGCCTCAGTCTCCCAAAGTGCTGGGATTACAATCATGAGCCACCACACCCTGCCTGGCCAATGTTTTAAAACACAAACATGAAGTTATAAGGATATAGGAACATTGAGCCGTTAACATTTTTCTTTGCTTGGTACCATTTGAGGAAATTTGGTCCTTTTAACCTCTTAGAGAATAGAGAACACTTGCATGACCCCAGAAAGTCTTCTCTTCCCCTTTCCCAGTCAATCTCTACCTTTGCCCCACCAGAGGTAACTGCTGTTCTGGTTTTATCCATCATAGGTTGATTTGTTTGCTCTAGAACATCACATAAATGAATTCATACAGTGTAAACTCTTTTCGTAAGGCTTCTTTTACTCAGCATGTTTTTTGGTAACAAAACATAAAAAATTTATCACCTAATATCCTCTTTAAGCCATATTTTCTCTATGTTCTCCTCTTGCCAACCATTATCTTTTTTGGCTAATTATAATACTGATCTTTGCCAAGCACTTTCAAGTCAGTATTAAGTAAAAAGAAGAAGTTATAGAAAGATACATATAACCTATATGTAACATTTTAAAGTATGAAATAAGACCAGGTACAGCGGCTGAAGCCTGTAATCCCAGCACTTTGGGAGGCCGAGGCGGATCACCTGAGGTCAGGAGTTTGAGACCAGCCTGGCCAACATGGTGAAACCCCGTCTCTACTAAATAGAAACATTAGCCAGGCATGGTGGCAGCACCACTTGGGAGGCTGAGGCAGAAGAATCACTTGAACCCAGGAGGCAGGTGTTGCAGTGAGCTGAGATGGCGCCTCTGCACTCCAGCCTGGGAGACAGAGAGAGATTCTGTCTCAAAAATGAACAAAAAACAATCAACAAAATGAAATCACACCCTGCTTATTTAATTTTCACGTTCAGAGATTATTACTTCCCTTTTCCCCATGATAAAATGGGACAATTTGTCTTGATACATGGAACTGGACACAAATCTACATCAATTTTAAGCTTTCACATAATTTCACTCTTCTACCACATTTTTATCAACATCATGTTTTTGAAATTTGTCCATGCCGTTGTTTATATCAGCTGGTCTTTCCTTTTTATTGCTGAATAGAATTTCATTATATGAGCACCTCAATTTGTTTATCCATTCTCCTCAATTTGTTTATTGATGGACACCAGGCTTTTTCTGGTTTTTAATTATTATGACAAAGTTGCTATGAACATTCTTGTGCAAGTCCTTTTAAAAACATATGTTTTAATTTATCTTGGATAAATACATAGTAGTGAGATTTCTAGGTCATGTGATAAGTGTGCATTTTATTATCCTATTTTATTTTATTTTTTAGAGATGGTCTTGTTCTGTCACCCAGCCTGGAGTGCAGTGGTGTGATAATAGCTTACTGCAAACCAAAACTCCTGGGCTCAAGCAATCCTCCCACCTTAGCTTCCCAAATAGCTAAGACTACAGGTGCATGCCACCAAGCCTGGCTAATTTTTTTATTTTAATTTTTGTAGAGATAAGCGTCTTGGTATATTGCCCAGGCTGGTCTCAAACTACTGACCTCAAGTAGTCTTCCTACTTTGGCCTCCCAAAGTGCTGGGATTACATGTATGAGCCACTATGCTCAGCCACGTCTTTTTTTTTTTTTTTTTTTTTNTTTGAGACAGAGTCTTGCCCTGTTGCCAGGCTAGAGTGTAGTGGTGTGATCTCGGGTTCAAGTAATTCTCCTGCCTCAGCCTCCGGAGTAGCTGGGACTACAGGCACATCCCACCACATCCAGCTAATTATTTTTGTTTTGTTTTGTTTTGTTTTGTATTTTTAGTAGAGATGGAGTTTCATCGTGTTGGCCAGGATCATCTCCATCTCTCGACCTTGTGATCTGCCCACCTTGGCCTCCCACAGTGCTGGGATTACAGGCGTGAGCCACCTGGCCCGGCCCATACTTCATTTTCAAGCAACTGCCTGACTTTTTCAAAGTGATTGTATCATTTTATATTCCCAAAAACAATATGTAAGAATTCTGGCTGCTCCATAGCCTCACCAACATTTGATGTGGTCTAGGCCTTCCAATTTTGATAAAGGGATCCCAGGCCTATTTTCTGCTTAGAGAATTATTTAGTATATGAATTTTCTTGTAATCAATAGCATAGGCCAAGAGGTTCTAGGTTTTTTCAGAAGATATAAAATTCTCTGCTAATGAACTCTTCAAAAATTTAGCTGTAAGAAATAATTAAAAATAATTCCTTGAGAATATGCAATTCACTCATTCTTGTTAAGGTCCAAATTTTGTATCTGGACAAATAACTGAATATTTAGACAGCTTACCTCCTCCTTTGTAACTGTTTTTCCTGAGTTCCCCTGTATGTTATACCTTTAGCTTCCTTTGAGCAGCAGTATATATACAAAAAAACAAAAACAAAAACAAAAAAACAAAAAACCCACATAAAACTCTGTATTTACTAAAAGAAAGTTAAGAAAAGTATAATCTATTTTATCAAATGGTTCTTCTCAATTCTCTTCCAATTCACTGTTGGGAACATATGTGCTTCTTTCTCCTGAACTACTCGTAGTTTTTCTTCATTTGTTTGCTTATCTTAGAGACCCTATGACTATGACTCTTTGTGTTTGGTCACTAGGAAGCTTAGAAATTGTGACCTATTTTGCAAGAATTTCTGGCATATTATATATATTTGTGGTCTCTGCCTTCATTTTACAATGTCATGCTTGGTTTTCTCTTCATCTTCCTCTATGTATCTATCTATCTATGTCTGTCTATCTATCTGTCTATCTCTCTCTCTCTATCATTATATATCTATCTATCATCTATATTATCTATCTATCTATCTGTCTATTATCTATCTATCTATCTATCTATCTATCTATCTATCTATCTATCTATCATCTATCTGTCTGAGATGATATCTTGCTCTGTTGTGCAGGCTGGCCTCCAACTTCTGGCCCAAGTGATCTTCCTGCCTCCACCTTTCAAGTTGCTGAGACTACAGATATGTGCCACTGTTCCTGGCTTCTTTACCTGTTTTGATCCTTATGTATTTTATAAACTTCCTCAAATAATTCCCAGACTCAACTAGTTCATAAATAAAATAAAATCGAGGTAGTTTTATATACTATTTAAAACACTGATTATTCAGAGAGAATTTGGCTAGTGATACACACACACACACACACACAAACACACACAGAAAATTGAACAGGTTTGAAACAGAGATGAATCATAAAAACAGGTTATATAACTCTCTCTTTTTATTTTTTTTTTAACAATTAGGGTAATTAGAGTTGCTAGGCATTTAATAATAGCAACACTATTCACAATAGTCAAAGGTGGAAGCAATCTAATGAATGAATAGGCAAACTGTTATATATACACATAATAGAATATTATTCATCCATAAAGAGGAATGAAATTTTGATGCATGTTACAGCATGGATGAACCTTAAAAACATGATGCTAAATGAAAGAAGCCAGACTCCAAAAGACAATATAGTATGATTCCACTTATATAAGGTATCTAGAAAAGACAAATTCATAGAGACAGAAAGTAGAATAGAAGTGACCAGGTCTGGAAGAGTGTGGAATGAAAGAGTTATTGCTTAATGGTTATGGAGTTTCTGTTTGAGATGATGAAGGCATTTTGGAAATAGACACTGGTGACAGTTGCATCACATTGTGAATGTACTTAATGGCACTGGATTCTACACTTGCTTAAAATGGTAAACTTCATGTTAGATGTGTGTGTGTGTGTGTGTGTGTGTGTGCATGCGTGTGCATATTTCCACAATAAGAATTTAAAACAGCTTAAATACCATTCTTTTGTTACTATGGTCATCAGAGTTACTAGTCTGTTAATGGGTTGTCATTGACTGTCATCTACTTTTTCCACAAGACATCCTAGAACTCATACCAGCCAATTAATTATTATCAAGAAGCTCACATTTTGTTAAAGAGACAATATTGTAATTAAGAGTTATGCTTACGAGCACATGACCAAGGAAGCAGTATTATATAAACTGCAGAGATGACCAGAAATATGCCACAAGAGCCAAGACACCACAATAATTGTCATGGCTTGGGACTATATGTGTGTCCCACAATGGTTACAGAAAGGAAGCCTTAGGGAAAGGCAAGAGCTGACTCTGGTCACCTGCTAGGCAGGGTTGACCCTGTACAAGGTGTCTAGCAATGCCTAACACGGTTCAGAAAAATGGTCTGCCTCAGGAGTCAGAGTTGTGGGACAGGGAATCTAGAAAGGGAGTCATGGGAAGAGGCAGACAGAAAGGAAGCATGGGAGGCTTATATATGATGGGCAAGGTCCCACCCACTGGGCGGGGCACAGGGGTACACCTCGAGTAGCAGGGTGGAGTTAAGGATCCATGCAGTTTCACAGATAAAAACTCAGAAAAAGAGTGTCTGGGGAAGCTATCAAATGCCTTAATAATATTTATATTCTTGAATCTAATAATTTATTGACAAGGAATTTATTCTATGAAAATATTTAACACAAACATGTAACCATTAACAGAAATACTTTTTATAGCAACAGTGCTTACAATAATGAAAAATTATGAGTAACTTTAATGCCCAACAATAAAGAAAATCCATACAGCAGAATAACATGAAGCCATTAAAATGCTGTTGTGGAAGAATTTGCAAAGACATGTAAAGATGTTTTTATTTTTGTGTATACTATAGAATGTTCCTGGGTTAGATGGTACTCAGATCTTATTCCTGCTTATGTAGGTACTCCACTGAAAAATAAACGGAAATTGCACTGCCAACATTTTATAACTGAAGTTATACATTACTCAGGACTCCTTGTGGTTGCAGAGTGAATTTATGTGGTAAAAGAGGTCTTTCTTTGTTCATTTCATTTTCAACCTCTTTTTATGTTGCTAAAGTGTTTTAATTTATTATTATTATGTATTTTTATTTATTATTTATTTATTTTATGTTGCTAAAGTGTTTTATTATCTTTGTATATTTTCTGAAAAAGCACGTTTTTAACAATTGTGTGAATGCAGAGGCAAAAGATTGTATTGAAGCTTGCTTGTATTATTGCAGAGGAGCTCAGCCCAATAATAAATATCATGGCCGGGAGAAGTGGCTCATACCTGTAATCCCAACACTTTGGGAGGCTGAGGCAGGTGGGTTACCTGAGCTCAGGAGTTCGAGACCAGACTGGCCAACATGGTACAATCCCATCTCTACTAAAAATACAAAAATTAGCCAGGCATGGTGGTTCATGCTTGTAATCCCAGCTACTCAGGAGGCTGAGGTGGGAGAATGGCTTGAAACCAGGAGGTGGAGGCTGCAGTGAGCCGAGACTGTGCCATTGCACTCTAGTCTGGGCTACAAGAGCGAAACTCCATCTAAAAATAAAACAAAATAATAATAACAATAAATACCACTTGTATTAATTAATTAATTAATTCATTCATTCATCCAACAACTACCATGTGCCCAACTTTGGTTTATGTGTTGGAGACTTAACACCATACAAGCCTCTGCTTACATGTAGCTTACTCTCTAAAGGAATGGGGCAGGCCACCAATAAATAAACCATATGCGATTATAGGTAGTAATAAATGCTACTAGAAATTGGACAGGAGAGAGCAAGACTGGATGGGGATAGACAGTACACTATTGTAGGCAGAATGGCCTGGAAAGGCCTCTCTCTGAGAAGCACATGTATGACCAGCTATATATGTCAGCAAACTAGGAGGAGGTATGGCATTTGATCCCACACTTTATATTCCTGTTAAATCACAAACCATGCTGTTTCATACACAGCAATTGCATGTGCTGTGTTAAGGTATGGAAAGATGCAAGTGGTGCATTATTGAGAACAGTTTTAAATAACTGCTACTCCTGACTCTGGTCATTTGCAATTCGATCACCTTGTACTTCACTGAAAAGCCAGGAAAAGTATCACCAGGCCATTAGCTTGGATTTTACAAAATGAGCATCAAAATTTCTGCATCCAGGAAAGTGCTAGGACTCTGCTCTAAGTGGACTTAGCCCCGAAGCTGCTGGCCCAGGGTGGAAATGCCTGACACTGGCAGAGGAGCAGGCAGTGACATCTGTTTGCTCTCAGCCAGTACCAAGGTAGCTCCACCCCTTCCTTGCACATACCATGCCAGACCATATAACAAGGCCAAGCTTGTGCCAGCTGCTCTGCTAGAGACCTCACAGTTCATTTTATTCAACCATTCAGCAGATATTACTGAGCTGCTACCATGTGCCAAGCTCTGGGGATAAAATAGGGGGCAAGACAAAAGCAATTCCTGTGCACGGAGAGCTTGTAGCCTAGTGGGAGAAACAGATGTTTAAACAGGCAATTACAACAAATCATAGCAGTGTTATGACAAGGTGCTGTGGGGACGTGGGGTAGGGGCTCCTCCCTTGATTTGGAGGTGTCTTAAAAAGTTTCCTAGAGAAAGTGCTGTTTGTTTAAGCTGGGGCTTAGAGATTGAGTAGGCACCAGCCGTGGCAATTAGAAAGGATGGAGGAAATAGGGTTCCAAGCAGAAGCAGCATGGAAATGCCTGGAGGTGCAAACCCTGGACTATATGAGGCACTGAAAGCTTAGTATTCATGGAGAACTGTGAGAAAAGAAAATCTAGAGACATGTCTGTTCTGTTCACCTATCATTTTTTTCAATAAAAAATTTTCAACCATACTCTTCAATAAAGGGAATAATATAATGACCTCCCATACCCATCACCCAGCTTCAATCATGATCAGCTGTGGTCAATTTTGTTTTGTCTACGCCTTTCCCATTTCACCAGCTCCTCTTCCCCTACTCTGTGTGTTATTTTGAAGCAAATCCCAGACATCCTGTCATCTTACCTGTAAATTTTTAAAAGTCTTTCCATATTAATTTTATATGCAACTCCTGGTATAGTATGCTCTCATGGTAAGCACTCAGTAAATAAATTCGTTGGTTTGCTGAATCAATACACAACTGAGTGGAAGAAAGAAAGGCAGGCAGAAGCCACACGATGAAGGGCTTTGTCTGTCATATTGGAGTTTGGGCTCTATTCTGTGGGCCCCAGGGAGTCAGTGCAGGGTCTTGAGTCAGGGAATGACACGCAGTGGCCGTTCTACCTAAAGTGTTGGAAGGGATAGTTGGAGGTGGAAGTTGCATCTGCAGAGAGGTTTTTAGGAGGCTCTATTAGAAATCTAGGCCATCAAATTATACCTATATGTGGGGGAGAAAGTAGAGGTGGAAGGGGATACAAAAGTCAGAAGAAAAAGCAGAAACAGAGGAAGAGGAAGAAAAGAGGATAGTAGAGAATGAAAAAAAAATGTAAGTCCAAGAAAGATGAAGTAAAGGGCTGAAGATGGGAGGTTGCGGAGAGGGCCTGGAGAAGAGCACAGGGGACTGAGAGTTTTTCACCCTTGGTTCTTGTTGTGCCGTGCCAGGCAAGTGCCTGCAGAGAGCAGAAATGCCCATTTCCTGCCAGTTCTCTTTGCCTCAATGGGCAAAATGCCAGCGACACTCAAGGGAAGAAGCCTGGTTTCAGTATCTGATCCAAGGAGGAAGGGGGCAGGGAGGGAAGGGTGGTGACAGTGGTTCTCAGGCTCTTGTGTGTATCCAAGGAGTATCCAGCCAATGGAGGTAAAATCTAGTCAGGAAAAGAGCTGCCGGAACCAGGCCAAGGGGAGAGAACCTCTAGCCAACTGGAAAGAGGTTTAGGGCCAGGTCCTCCCCTAGAAGGAGCTGGAATGGGGACAAGTGCCGAGGCTCTGGGCAGAAGACCATTGTCCCTGGCACATCTGAGTGGTGTTTAATAGAATGCCAACAGCTCAAGGCACCCACAGACACTGGGGGGTGAAGGAGGGGCAGCCACCCTGTCCCCAGGCACACACTGCATTCCAGGTGTGGGGGCCACCTGTTGTTCCTGGCACCCCTGCAGGATTTTCAGCCTCAAGGCCTTGGCAAAGCAGATCTTGCAAATGAACAGCCTTTAGAACTAAAAGCTTGGCAGGTAGAGGATCAATATTTGAGATATTTCCATTTTCTAACCCGGCAATGTTTAATAAGATTCTATAACTGTTGTTTGTTTTAGGGTTAGACAAACATGGGGCTGCCTTTCCTCTCCTAGCCCGATAGTGCTGTGAAGATTTCCCTAAATACAGCTGCCTCTCACTTCACTGCTTCCTCTATGGGCTGAGGAGGTGAGAGCCCTTAGATGGTGGGAGCAGTCATTGTCCATGTTTGTTTACTGCACAAAGTGGGTCTCCCACAGTGCCTCCATGTGAATAGGGTAGGATTTGGCCTTGTCGTTCTTCATTTTTCGTTTGGACCAGCAAAAGGCTGCCACCTGGAAATGCTTGCTTTGCAGACTTCACCTTCCCCTGGGTGGTGGCTAACCTTAGCCTGCAGTAAGCAGACCCATTTGGGCAATTACTCTGAGCTGTGTTCTCTAACCTAGCATTCAGCAGCAGCAAAAGTAGATTTTGGTTAGCTGTCTGCCACCTCTTCTGTCCAGAACATGAAGGCTTGCTCTTTTTTTTTTTTTTTTTTTTTTAAGATGGAATCTTGCTCTGTTGCCCAGGCTGGGGTGCAGTGGCGCTATCTTGGTTCACTGCAACCTCTGCCTCTCAGGTTCAAGCAATTTCCCTGCCTCAGCCTCCTGAGTAGCTGGGATTATAGGTGCACGCCACTATGCCCGGTGATTTTTTTTTTTTTTGTATTTTTAGTAGAGATAGAGTTTCACCATGTTGTCCAGACTGGTCTTGAACTCCTAACTCAGGCATCTGCCAGCCTAGGCCTCCGAAAGTGCTGGGATTACAGGTGTGAGCCACTATGCCCGGCTGAAGAATTGCTCTTTATGGGGCTCTCTGGAGGACCTAAACAATGCTCTGCGGGGCCAAGCCTCTGTAGACAAGGCTCAACCAACAATGGAGGAAGTAGATGTCCTGATCCCTTTTGCTACTATGCCAGGATCCATGGTGAGATCCACTGACAGTGTCTTTCTGGTTTGTTTTTGACACCAATTGACAAGTTTCTCCTAAACTCTTTATGGAGACATTTGTATCAAGAGAAACTGGCCAGGTGTGGCAGGTTTCCTCCTGTAATCCCAATGCTTTAGGGGGCCGAGGTGGGATGATCACTTGAGGCTATGAGTTCAAGACCATCCTCAGCAACATATCTCTACAAGAAAAACAACAACAACAACAACAAAAACTAGCCAGGTGTGGTGGCATACACCTGAAGCCCTAGCTACTTTGGAGGCTGAGACTGGAGCCCAGGAGTTCGAGGCTACAGTGAGCTATGATCACAGCACTGCACTCCAGCCTGGGCAACTTAGCAAGATCTTGACTCCTTAAAAGAGAGAGATAAATTAACAGAAACAGTAAACAAAGGGGGCTCGAAGCAAGGAGTTGGTGGAGGTCATTGATACTCTTTGAGCACAAACACGCACACATCTTACCTAAAAGAAAGCAGCAACCCATAGCCTGTCTTGCTCAAGAACTATGGTCACAATTGACTTTGTACTCTGTTCCTGCATGAAGGACCATCTATGACATGACAGCTTCTGGGGGCTTCAGGTTCCATTTGAAGATTTTCTTATTTCTCTCCCTGTCCTTCCAGATGCTGCTGGATTGATCAGACATGAACCTCTGCCCTCTAGTCTGAATGTCTATGCTTAAAACTGGTGCTCCTAGTAGTATAATACAGTAATAGCTCATCATGTATTATCAAAGAATATAAGAACATCTTCTAAAAAAAATCACAATGTAATTATTGATATTATAGGTTGTAGTCATTTTGTAAAAAAAAAAAAAAGCACTACTCTGCTTTTGTTAACAGAGTAGGCTGGAACATAACTTAAACTTCTGAAAATGATAATTCAGCATTGGTGTTGGACACTTCTGATAGCATATTCTGCCCATGGAAGAAACTTAGTCTTTTTTCTCCTGAATTCCACCAGATTGCCTCCCAGGCAGCCAACTTTGCCTCTGTTCCTATCTTAAAGTTTAATAGCTTTACTTTTGTACCAGTCTCCCTTTAATAGGCTGTCTACAAACCCAGATATTCATAGAATGAGAATTTTTAGATCTAGAAGAAAATTGGTGCCTCCACAGTCTTGATTGTCACCTAGGGCAGAACTGCAGGTTACCAAGGAAACCAAATAACCCCATATTATTTGTAACACCAAGTCAAAGTTGCTCTCTGTGCATCTGAAGGAACAAAGTACCAAGACTTTGTCATAGTTGCCACTGTTAAGGTCAGTCCTTTAAATTTAGTCACTGTTAGTCTGTTGCTGTACCAGGGAAGGGAATACCCAGTACCCAGATTTTATTCCATCGATAGCAATAGTAGGTGTCCTAGTGTTTGGAACTAAGTTCCATTTCAGAGTCACATGTCTCTTCAGTCAGTGTTGTATTCACCTGTGGATAACTATGGGCAGTTAAGTGTAGTATAAAATAGTCTAAATGAAAGGTGAGGGAATCTGATGAGAAAGGGAAAGAGTCCAAATCTGCTAGATGTTCCAAAGTTAGAATTGGAAGGTTTGGTGACTGGTTTCCAGAACAGGAGGGGGTGAGGTGAAGAGTTACTCCCAGAGAAGCCAGCTCTCTAACTTGGGTGGTGACACAAGCCAAGATTTAGAGCACATGGGTAGGACACATAGACAGCAGGTTTCTTTGTGCACATGTAGCTGAGCAGCCCAGAGGATGCACAGGGGGGAATGTAGTCATCCCTGGCTTCACAAACACTCAGATAACAACCGTTCTGAGAGATGCATATGAAATTGCCTAACTATGAACATCACATGGTGGGAAGAGGTAGGACATTGGTTCTTGGGGTCAAGTTCTCCCACCAACTAGCTATGGAATCTTAAGCAAGTAATCACTGTTCTTCATAAGTCTCTAAAATGAGAATGATAATGTCTCTAAAATAAAATGAGAATATTTTCAAGGTCTGTTTCAATGGTAACATTTAAAGACCAATGTACTTTGATGCACTCTGTCACTTTTTCCAGGAAGGTATATTTGCTTGCTTATTCAGTTATATATTTGTGAATTGCCACTGGGACAGCTCTGTCGTTATGTCTCACAGCTTTGTCAGTTGAATTAAGCAGAATGATTGTCTCTCTGTCAGGATATCACTTGCCTGTTGTGGTTTGAATCTAGTGCACTGTGTGATGGTTACTTTTTAAAATAGTTGCAGATCTTAGACTTTCATCACTGTCATAATTCATCTGCCAAACCATCTCCAGGACTCCCTCGCTGTCATGCAGCCTTAGGAAGGCTTTTTGTTTTTGATTGTGGTTAAAAAAAATCGCACAACACAAAACTCACCATCTAAACCATTTTGAAGTGTACAATTCAATGGCCTCTAGTACATTCACAATGTAAAACCATCACCACTATCTAGTTCAAGAAGAGTACAATCTCAAAAGGAAATGCTCTACCCATGAAGCAGTTCCTGCCATACCCCTACTCCAGTCTGTGACAACCACGAATCCACTTTCTGCCTCTAGGATTTGCCTATTCTGGACATTTCATACAAATGGAATTTGTGTCTGGCTTCTTTCACTTAGCATAATGTTTTCAAAGTTCACTATGCTGTGGTACATATCAGTACGATACCTTTGGTGACTGATTAATATTCCACTGTATGGACATACCACACTCTAGTTATCTATTCATCCATTGATGAACATTTGAGTTGTGTCCACCTTTTGGCTACTGTAAATAGTTCTGTGGTGAAAATTCGTGTACAAGTTTTTGTTTGAACATGTGTTTCCAATTCTTTTGATTACACACCTAGAAGTGGAATTCTTGGGTCTTACGGTAATTCAACATTTAACTTTTTGAGGAACTGCCTATTTTCTAAAGCAGCTGAACCATTTTACATTTCTGCCAACTATGTACAAGGATTTCAATTTTCCTACATCCTCACCAACACTTGTAATTTCTGGTTTTTTAAAAATTATTATTATAACAAGCGCCAGATGGGATAATAGAAGCATACTCTAGTGGAAGTGGCCTCTCATTGAGGTTTGGATTTTCATTTTTCCAGTGACTAAGGCTGATGAATATCTTTTCGTGTTCTTTTTTGACAATTTGTAACGTGTCTATGTAGGCATTTTGCTTATTTTTTTTCATTGGATTGTTTGTCTTTTTTGTTGTTGAGTTGTAGAAGTTTCTTTTTTTTATTCAGCATACTAGATCCTTATCAGATATATAATTTACATACATTTTCCCCACTTTGCGGGCTGTTTTTTCACTTACTTGTTAGTATCCCTTGACATATGAAAGTTTTTAATTTTGATGAAGTCTCGCTTATTTATTTGTTCTTTTGTTGCTTGTGTTTTTGATGTCCTAAATAAGAAATCATTGCCAAATCCAAGGTCCTGAAAATGTACTACTATATTTTCTTCTGACAGTTCTATAGTTTTAGCTCTTGCATTTAGGCCTTTGATCTAGTTTGGGTTAATTTTTGTGTGTAGTGTGAGTTGGAGGGTCTGACTTCATTATTTTGCATGTGAACATCAGCTGTCTTGGCAACACTTAGGAAGGTGTTTATACCTATTGGTTATTCCATGGCAGCTAACCATAGTAACTATGCTATGGTTCCATATATTGTGCCCATGTGTAGTGGGCACTACTGGTTGCCTACCAGAATCTCTTACTCCTTATTTTTTCCTAAACTAATCCTAGTTTTGCTTGGATATTCATTTTTCCCCCCACATGATTCAGGGTAAAGTAACCCTACCCTAGGCTTTAGATCTTAATTAGTGTAAGCCTGCTGTTCTCAGAGTGCCGGTTCCTAGACCCTTTCATGAATTCTGTGAGATCAAAACTGCTTTTTAAATAATACTAAAGTGTTATTTTTCCTTTTCACTGTAGGTAATATTGCACTGATGGTACAAAACCACTGGTGGGTAAAACTGCTGGTGCCACACACCGTATGCAAGATAGTAATAGCAGCTGTGTTTTTGTACTCCACCATGAACTTGCAGAAAAAGAGAAGAAAACTAGTTTCACTTGATGTCCTTAATGAAAAAGTAAATATTTTAAATTTAATTAACCTTTGACCTTTGAGTATATATTATCTTTTAATTATTCTGTATGAAAAAATACAAGTAAACTTCTGTTACATTGAAGTATGATTGTTATCTCAAAAGAAAGCACTTAAGTGATTGTCTGGTTTGCAAGCTAAATTAGCTCTTTTTTTTTAAACTTGAAAGAATGATTGACAACCTATGTTTACTTAGACTTAAGTATTTATAGACATTATTTCAAACTTGGATAAAGGGAGCCTTTTTGGGGAAACCAGTTGACGGTATTTGACGCCAGTGAAAAAGTTCAAGTATTTGAGCAAAATTAGAATTTCGGAAAATGTGTATCCACTACTGTGAGCTTGATAGATTTCCATATTTTGTTAACAGCTTCCCAATATTTAGATTTTTCTAATAGTATCAGTGGTGATATTAGTGAATATGATTGTTTTGACATTATATAATGAAAGTGTCAATATTCGGAAGTTCTGCATAATTCAGTGAACCAGTATTTTCCAAATGACCAATGGTTTACTTTACAAAATTATGCATGTGAAAGACAGATCAATATATATTAGTGTAACAGAACATAAGAAGTTCATGACTATGGTTTCTGTGCACGCAGTTTTCAGGTTTCTATTATTCAAGGTGCCGTCTCCATCACCTGCTAAAGTGAAGACAGGTGGGTCAAGGTCAGCCAATCAGGCTCTCTCCTCCATTGGAAATTGATCTTGGGTGAAAAAAAGAAAGTACAGAATACTGTTGAAGTTGATGCTGGGAAGAGATTTTTCCATTTATTCTTGCTACCAGAATCCTGAGAATTTCCCTGGTTCCTGCCCCTTCTGAAGTCCCTCAATTTTTCCTTAGATTTGGGAGCCACCTGTATTCTTAAAAAATTATTTTTTGCTTAAGGAAGCTACAGTCTGATTCTCTTGCTTTCCACCAAAAACTCTGATAGAGACATGGAAACCTACTGTAAGTCCTCTCTTGCTGGGACACCGATGCTCTCCCTGCTATGCTGTGTGTGCTTCCTGTGCCTTTCACCTATAGATCTGGGACCTTTGAATGACATTGTTGATGAACAATGAATGGAATTAATTAAGTTGACTAACTTTCCCCGATGCTATGAGTTGACTGTCCGCCTGAATTAATGTGTCAGAAACTTAATCTCCAATGTGACAATGTTGGGAGCTGTGTCCTAGTGGGAAGTGGTTAGGTGATGAGGCCCCCATGAATGGATGAATGCTGCTATAAAAAGGACTTGGAGGAGCGTACTTGCCTTCTTCTACTCTTCTGCCATGTGAAGACACAGTGCTTGTCCATCTTCCACTTGCCCTTCCATTTTCTGTCATGTGAGGATGCAGTAAGAAGATCCTCACCAGATGCCAGCACCTTGATCTTGAACTTACAACCTCCAGAACAAAATAAATTTCTGTTCTTATTGAATTACCCAGTCTGTTATTCTGTTATAGCAGCACCAAATGGACTAAGACACCTACGTAACATTTATCATCTGTCCACCTGCTTACCTCCTTGTGGATATGGACCACTTGTCTGAGTCAAGCCAGTAATCTCTATGACTATTCAGACAGTGTACAAGCGATAGCCCAGTTGCCTTCCTGAGGGCTAGGCTCAGCCTGTCCTGATTCTTACCCCTTTCCATTAGTTCTGTGCTTATGAGTTCCCAATGTTCTTCAGATATAAGGCTTTCATGAATTTATAGTGGATAAAGAATCATACCTAGTTTATATGCATTTTCATCATTAATTAGAAAGAAAATAGGACGTAGTATAAGGATCCTGAATTCAAATCTCAGCTTTACTACCTGCTATGTGGCCTTGGGCAACTTTTTAAATTTCTCTTGAGTCTCAGTTTCCTCATTTGTGAAATGGGAGTTATAATTACTCCTGCTTTACTTACCTTACAGAGAGGTTGTAAGGACCAAATTAGATAATGGATGTGACAGCAGCCTAATATCCACTAGTCTAACTTTCCCAAGGATCAGGATCTGTGTTTGATCTGCATTCCATGTACATGTCATAATACTTGTGTCACAGTAAATACTTACAACGTGTTGGTTGAACTAACCTACTTGGGAGGGAGTTGTTACAAAGCTCAACTAGAACTGGGACTACACTGGCAATGGGAAAAAAGAGGAGCATGTGGCCTCATTATTCTATAGTCCTGTTCACTGGCTCCTCTTTTAGGTCCTTTTATACTGAACTGGTTTTTCACAACACTGAAAACCTGTTTTTTTTTTTTTTTTTCTTTTTTTTTTCTTCCCCTGTTGCCATTGAAACCGGAATTGCTTGAAAGAGCAGCTGAGCAATTCATCAGGCTCTGTGGCTTAAAAGGAGATGCGAGCTCACTCTAAATAAGATTTCCAGTGACACACAGGCTACAGCAGGGATGTCACAATTTCATGGTTACACGTTACTGGCATTGTTTTAAGCTTGCATGAAAGCTTTTGTTAAACCCAGCTGCTTCAAGCTTTGCACCAACCACTTGGGCAAACTGCCAGTCCCTCTGCCACATTCTTTCCAAATCAGGATTATTGAATATCCCTCACAGATCCTTTCTTTCCTTCCTTCTTTCTTTCCTTTCTTCCTTTCTTTCTCTTTCTTTCTTTTTCTTTCTTCTTTCCTTCTTTTTCTCTTTCTCTTTCTCTCTCTCTCTCTTTCTTTCTTTCTTTCTTTCTTTCTTTCTTTCTTTCTTTCTTTCTTTCTTTCTTTTTCTTTCCTTCTTTTTCTTTCCTTTTCTTTCTTTTCTAATAACCATAGATTGTAGTTGTACAATTGGATTATTTCAAATGTATGCACCTAAGTAAGCATCTCCTCAATTGAAATGTAGAACATTTCTGTCACTCCAGGAAGTTACTTTCTCTCTTCTTTCTTTCAGTTCCTGCCCCAGCCAATAGGCAATAATAGCCTAGTCTTCCATTACCATAGATTATTTTTGCCTTGTCTAGAATTTCTTACAAATGGAATCATATGATATGTACTCTTATTTTTCTATTTTTTGTATCTGAATTCTTGTTTTTGAGATTCATCTTTGTTGCTGCATGTATCCATTGTTCACTATTTTTAATTACTGAATAACATTTCATTATGTAAATACACCACAGTTTGTTTATCCACAATATTTTTGAGATTTATCTTTGTGTGTGTATATTTGTTTGTTCTTTTTTTATTACTGAGCAATAGCCTACTATACATATATACCACAATTTATCTATTTTCTTGTTGAGAAACATTTGAGTTGTTTCTAGTTTTGTTTACTACGAATAAAGCTATTATAAAGAGTCCTGAAAAAGGCCTCCCTTTTTTTTTGAGATGGAGTCTTGCTCTTGTCACCAGGCTAGAGTGCAATGGTGTGATCTCAGCTCACTGGAACCTCCGCCACCCAGGTTCAGGTGATTCTCCTGACTCAGCCTCCCTAGTAGCTGGGATTACAGGCACCTGCTACCACACCCAGCTAATTTTTTGTATTTTTGATAGAGACAGGGTTTCACCATGTTGGCCAGGCTGGTCTCGAACTCCTGACCGCAGGTGATCCACCCCCTTTGGCTTCTCAAAGTGCGGGATTACAGGTGTGAGCCATTGCATCCGGTCAAGTCTTTTCCTGGGGATTCATTTTGGAGTAAAATTATTGGGTCATATGGTAGGTGTATATTTAACTTCATACAAGACTGTCAGAACTTTTCCATAATGGTTGTACAATTTTACATTCTCACCAACAATGTATGAAGTTCTAATTGTTTCACATTATCACTTACACTTGTCTTTTATTTTTATCATTTTAGTGGGAGTGACATGGTTGGTACCTCATAGGGTCATGGGACTTTTAATGGAATTTCTATATTTGCTACTCACAATTCTAGTCAGGACAGATGAGAGCAATAGGAGGACCCTGGAAGCAATTAGGGATTCTGGTACTTCACTCTCTCCCTTCCCCCGTCCTTCACCAGGCTCTACTTTTTTTCTTCACAATATCCCCTAATTCTAACACTTTTTCACTTTCAGAATTTTACTTTAGTTAATGCTTTGGCAGTTTCTATTTGGAGTTGAATCCCTGAACCCGGGTCCAACTTCAGCCCCTGTTCCAGGAGACAAAGCAAATGGCATCAGGAAAGGGGCCTCCCTCTCCCCTCCACTTCATCTTTGCTTTCTGGGCCCCCTTTAGGATTATAATTTCACTAGAGTAAGCAAATCATAGCAGACATCATGGTGCTTCTATTGTGTGGACCAGAAAACTATCTGAGTAATGAAAACGATTCACAGAAATCATAGAACTTAATCCAGTGCTCATCAGAGCTTTCCCAGGAGGATGACTTTAAGGGTTTGAGGCTAAGTGGCATCTCTCTGTAGATTCCGTTTCTTTTTTTTTTTTGTTTTTTTGAGACGGGGTTTTGTGCTTATTGCCCAGCCTGGAGCGCAATGGCACTATCTTGGCTCACTGCAACCTCCACCTCCTGGGTTAAAGTGATTCTTCTGCCTCAGTCTCCCAAGTAGCTGAGATTATGTGGCCTGCCACCACACCCAGCTCATTTTTGTATTTTAGTAGAGATAGGGTTTCACCATGTTGGTCACGCTGGTCTTGAACTCCTGACCTCAGGTGATCCACCCTCCTCGGCCTCCCAAAGTGCTGGGATTACAGGCATGAGCCACTGTGCCCAGCCTTTCTGTAGATTCTTAGATTTTCATCCTGAAACAACCATTGGTTTATAGGAGCTCTCCAGGGTCCTGGACTTCTTTTTGAAATAATCTCTGATCCTGGAGACTAGTGTTCCATGCATGCATTCAATCACTATCTTCATATGTCTTGAACACTGTCCTTCTGATACCAGCTTTTAACTCCAACTCCCATGCCTGCGACTGTATTTAAGATATTCGTTCTCTCTACGTTTCCATCTCCTCAGCCATTACCTTTGGCAGAGCCAGCAGCGTCTTTCAACTTAGTGCTTCTCGGACTCAACAGTGCAAATGAGTCACCTGAGGATCTTGTTAAAATTCAGATTCTGATTCTAGGTTTGTGGAGGGGCTCAAGGTTCTGCATTTATGGCAAGCTCCCATGTGATTTGATGCTGCTGGTCTGTGGACCACACTGAGTAGCAAGGCTCTCACTAATCTTCCCACCTCCACTCTTGCCCTTCAACACTGGAGTTATCATTGTAAAGTCACATCACCTCTCAGTGATTTCTAGTTATGCTTAGAATGAAATCTAGACTTTTTATTGTGGCCAGAAAAGCTGCACTGCATGGGCTGGCATCTGTTTATCTTCCTCGCCTCATTAGGTGCACCCTTCCCCTCATTCTCCACACTCTAGCCCACTGGACTTTTGGTTGCACTTACAGAAAATAACATACTTTCCAATGCCAGTTCTTCATGTATGCCATTACCTCTCTGAACTCCCTAATTTCAGTAGGGCTGCCTCCTTGTAAGCTTGGGGGGCTCAGCTTAAATGTTCCCTTTTTAGAAATACCTAGCTAGAAGGTAAGCCCCATGGTAAAAGAAACATGTCTATTTCATTCATTGTTGTAGCCCCAGCATATAGTACACACTCAGTAAATATTTGAGAGAAAAAGTATGAATATTACAAGCTCTACCCAAACGGGTCTTGATTAGCATAGTTTTCTTCCATTTTCAAATAGATAACTTGGTTTTCTGGCTGGTGTTCCAATCACTGATGATTGCATTCCAGCGGCTTTCTAACTGCTTTGTCTCTAGGACTTCCTGCTTGTTAATTCATCTCACTCTCCACCATCAGTTAATGAACCAGAAGCGCTGCTTTTGTTATCTTATCCTCCTGTTATAAAAACAGTAATTCTCATTCCCCATTACTACTGAAGAGTATCCAGGATCTTCATAGGATATAGTAGATGGACTGAATTGATGTCCCCAGCTAAAAACTCACTGTATCCATGCCCACTGCAGTGAGATTTTTGAAAATCTCTCATCAAAAGGTAAAGTCTATTTATTCCTCCCCTGAATATCAGTTTGCCTTGTTCATCAAGTGGCCTTGCAGCTGCCACTCTGTTTCAGAACACTGTCATGAGAATACAAGACTCAACTAGCCTGCTGGAGGATGAGAGATCATGAGGAGGGGAGCCTCATTGTCCCAATTGAGGCTCATCTTAGATCAGCCTTGTCTAGGGGAGGGGGAGGAGTCTTTTTTTTCCCCATTTATTTATTTTATTGCATTTTAGGTTTTGGGGTACATGTGAAGAACATGCAAAATTGTTGCATAGGTACACACGTGGCAGTGTGATTTGCTGCCTTCCTCCCCATCACCTACATCTGGCATTTCTCCCCTTGCTATCTCTCCCCAGCTCCCCACCCCCCACCGTCCCTT
>NW_016107371.1:440257-443463 GCF_001604975.1 Cebus imitator
GCCCCGCTGCCGAGTGAACTTCCCTGCAGTCCTGTTTATATGGGTGTAGTTAGAACTGCTTTGGCCATGGTGGCCCGCCTCTGTTGAGGCGGAGCCTCTCTGCTGTGGTGGGTTGCCTTGGCAACGGCGGGCTGCCTCAGCAATGGCGGGTTGCCTTGGCAACTGCGGGCTGCCTCAGCATTGGCCGACTCTTGGGGGAGGAGTCTTATGGCCACCCACATGTTTGATGACTCATTAGAAGGACTCCCAGGACTCAGAGGCAGTTGTGCTCACAGTTATAGGTGATCAAAGGACACAAGACAGCATCAACAAGGGAAAAAGTCATGTCAGTCTGGAGGAGCCTAAGTGCAGGCCTCCAAAGTTTTGTGTCCGGTGCAGGCGGGGGATTACACAGAACACACTTTTTCTTCCAGCAATAAACTTTAGTAACACATACACAATATTTCTGACTAGGAAAGCTGACTTGAGGCTCAGAGTCCAGGGATTTTATTGGAGAAATAGATAGAGGATGCCTATGTGCCCAGCCACAATTACTGAAATTCCAGTCCAGTGCAAATCACACTGTTTGCAGAAACATTCTAGGCAAGCTGGTACAAGTAGGATTCAGTGCCGTAGCTATGCCAAGCAGCCTTATCAGTTAGATGGTAGACAGAAGGACAGAATAAAGGCCCTCTGAAGATGGCTCTCTTCCTATACCCAGGACATGTTCATATGCTACCTTACATGACAAAAGGGACTTTGCACACATGATTAAATTAAAGATCTTGAAATGGGAAGATTTTCCTGAATTTTTCAGGATTAAAGTCAGCAAGGGCAAGATAAAGGAAGTAGAGGGCAGAGAACTACTGAAGGAGGGAGAGATTTGAAAATGCTTTGCTGCTGGTTTTGAAGTTAGAAGAAATGGTCATGTCTTAGTCCTTTTATGTTGTCATAAAGGAATAGCTGAGTCTGGGAGATTTGCAAAGAAAAGGGGTTGATTTGGGTCACAGTTCTGCTGGCTGTACAAGAAGCATGGCACCAACATCTGCTTCTGATGAAGACCTCAAACTGCTTCCACTCATGTCTAAAGGCAAAGAGGATCTTGCATGGCAAGACAGGAGGCAAGAGAAAGAGGGAAGGAAGGTGCCAGGCTCTTTTCAACAACTACCTCTTTCAGGAACTCATAGTGTGAGAATTCACCCTGTACTTCAAATCCTGCACCAAGCCTTTCATGAGGGATCTGATCCTCCAGACACCTCCCAACAGGCCCCACCTCCAACATTGGGAATCAAATTCAACATGAGGTTTGGAGGGGCCCAACATGCAAACCATAGTGTGCCATGGGCCAGGGAATGCAGATGGCCCTTTGACCTTTGAAAAAGGAAGAAAATGAATTATTCTCTAGTGCCTCCAAAAGGAACACAGTCCTGATCCATTTTAGACTTCGAATCTCCATAGCCTTAATATATAATACATTTGTGTTGTTTTAAGCTACTAAGTTTATAGTAATTCATTACATCAACAACAGAAAACTAATACAAATAGTAACAGAGGAAACATTCCAAAAACAAAGGTCCCAGATACCAGCCACAGGTCAGTTCTATAAGCAGGTCCTTTGGAGGAGCAACATCATCAGACCTATGATATTAAACTCTTTCCTATAAAAGCCTACAGCCAGACAATCACCAAACATGTAAGAGGGAACAGCAGAATGGCCTACCCGACGGCAGAAATATGAGCGAGCCTAGCCAGGACCAAAGAAATTCTATATTGTGGGAAATAATACATCACTGTGGGCAATAATAAATGCTTTTGGTTTTAAGCCACTGAGTTTTATTGCAGTTTGTTATATAGCAATATCTAACTAATCATGGAATTCAAGGCTTTTGAGTAGAAATGTAAGAGCCCAATCCATATATCATATATTATCTCTTCTTCACAAACTTTGCTTTATTTATACTAATCTATTTAATGCCATCCAAGCAATCTGTGTTCCTTCCTATCACTGTCCTTTCCTCCATGTCATCCTTGTATCTCAAGGCCTTTTCCATCCACATCTCTGCCTACTATTTCAGAATGTAATTGACAACCATTTAGAATGCAATTTTTGTGAGCATCCAAGTTTTCAAGTCTAGTCAACTGATGCCATTTGGAATTTGGTTAGGATCATGAAGTGTGCTGCTAGAATTAAACAGGCTTGTAAGCCATTGCCATCTGTAAGCTCTCAAAAGAACAAATACTTCAGAAAATGCTTTCTGCACAGATGAGAAAATAGAGTTCATGAGAGAGCTGCCAAAGTAATTTTTTATATTAGTGAGAATGAGGCTTATTGATTCTTTCAGTGCTTATAGAACTCTTATTATTATTATTATTATTATTGTTTTGAGACGTAGTCTCACTTTGTCACCAGGCTGGAGTGCAATGGCGCTATCTCAGCTCAGTGCAAACTCCACCTCCTGGGTTCAAGTGATTCTCCTGCCTCAGCCTCCTGAGTAGCTGGGACTACAGGCACATGCCACCACACCCAGCTAATTTTTGTATTTTTAGTAGAGATAGGGTTTCACCATGTTGGCCAGGATGAGCTTGATCTCTTGACCTCATGACCCACCTGCGTTGGTCTCCCAAAGTGCTGGGATTTACACAGTGTAAAAACAATAAGAAAGAGCCACTGCGCCCAGCAGAGTGCTTATAGAACTCTTATTTGTTCAGTCCCAGAGCTAAGCTGTCTGGTATGTGCATTGGCACTTTGATTATAGCTGTATTTATAAATGCTAAGAGCTTATTTGGTCCAGAGTTAGGAAGCTTGTATTTCATTGCTGTCTAAGAGTTAAAGCTAGCTACAAAGTCTTGAAACCAGCCAGTGTTCTTTGGTAAGAGCCACAAATTGTGCTGATAATCACTAGATGGCGAGGTGGCAAATGCTCTTACTGGTTTGTAAAAGTGAAATGCAACAATCTGTATTTATGGAGTACTTTCTATGTACTAAGCTTTGGGCTCAGCCATGCGCATACAGAAGCAAATCACATGGAAGTAAATAACATTTTGGGACTTGTAACACAGTGTAAAAACAATAATAAAGTCTGGCATAAATAACTTCTGTAAACAATGAGATACAAAGGCATTTGAAGATGAAGCAACATCTGACAATCATAATGTCATTCCAGGAATATCACAGAATTCTTTGGTTAATGTAAGTTATTCACTTCTAATTTTTGTGCCAATATTTA
>NW_016107371.1:444343-459753 GCF_001604975.1 Cebus imitator
ACGGGGTTTCACCGTGTTGACCAGGATGGTCTCGATCTTTTGACCTCGTGATCCACCCGCCTCGGCCTCCCAAAGTGCTGGGATTACAGGCGTGAGCTACCGCGCCCGGCCCATAAGACAACATCTTGTGTCACCACCATTAATTTCAGCAGCAAGAACATGAAGCAGCAGAGAGCATTTGCTTATCAAAAAAGGCTTCTTTGTACTTAGGTAGAGAAGATCTGGGGCATTAGTCCTGTAGGATCAGGGATTGTGAAAGCCTGTTTTTCCAACTGTTTCAGAAAGGACATGAGGCTTCAATTTCAGGATATTAGCCTTAAGTGGAGCCAGAGTGGATGTGGCTTTTGCAATTCTGTCCACCTGCAGATCCATGGACTGAAAATAGTGCATGGGCTTGCGTGTGTGTGTGTGTGTGTGTGTCTGTGTGTATGTGTGTGTGTGTCTGTGTGTGTGTGTGTGTGTGTGTGTGTCTGTGTGTATGTATGTATGTGTGCATGCTTTTCTGCTTTAAAGCATGAGTGTTGCTGCCTTAGCAAACCTCCAAGGATGCAGGCTTTGCAACCCTTAAAAGCCAAGGAGCAGGATAGGGAGACTTTTTAGCTTATGATTTAAAGAAGAATCTAACAAAATTTAAAAATACAGTATTATTATTAAAATCCCCCAAACAAATATTGATGCTTTAAGAATTTCAGGATGCTATGGGAGGTGAGCCCATCCAATTACTTCTCACTGGGAGTCTTGCACATAAAACTCCTGACGGCACCAAATTGATGGCTCACTCCTTAAACCCTGGGTAGAGAATGATGAATGGGTAAATAAATATTCATGAGGCCATCTAGGGCATCAAATTTATAAAGAACCACTAATGCATTAAAAGGCAGAGGGCACGGGTAATAGAGTGCACACTAAGCTACACGCTGCTACCTGGCTGCAAGGAAATATTTGCACTTCACAGAATGGCATCTGCCCAGATGTCTCATTCTCCCTGCTCTCCTCACTCCAATTATGGCCTCCTTGTTTAGAGAGTCAACTCTTTGTTTTTATGAAAGGTGCATTTTGGTCATCCATAGTTGAATGTCTCTTCCTTTCATCTTCATAGCAAATATTTAATTCCGGTGTGATATCTCCTGTGCCCCAGCTGATTCCGAAGTCTCCTGGTATCTGTCAACACTGCTTTTTTTTTTTTTTTTTGAGACAGCCTCTCACTCCATCACCCAGGCTGGAGTGAGTGGCATGATCTTGGCTCACTGCAACCTCCTCCTCCTGGGTTCAAGTGATTCTCCCACCACAGCCTCTCGTGTAGCCGGGACCACAGGTTTTCACCACCACACCTGGCTAATTTTTGTATTTTTAATAGCACTGAGGTTTTGCTGTATTGGCCAGGCTCATCTTGTACTCCTGACCTCAAGTGATCTGCCCACCTCAGCCTCCCAAAGTGCTGGGATTACAGGCAGGAGCCACCATGCCCAGCCGCAAGTAGCTTTTAATATTAGCCTGAGTAAAATATAATGTCAAGATGAGTTTGTCCTGTTTAAAGCCTTTTATACAGCAAGACACTAAAGTGGTGAGATCAGGGTGTCTAGGTTCCAGAGTAAGAGGGTGTGTGACAGCTCAGCTATTTGCTGTTTCCTCAAATGAACCTTGCAGGATCTGTCTTTCCATCTTTAAAGTAGGAAGAGAAATTTTACTTATCTCATAGAGTTGTTATTAGCATTCAATGAGCTAATGCACGTGAGTCCTTAGCACAGTTTTGGTCATATGGGAAACGAAATTTACCATGGTAGTCCTATACCTTGCTCCTGGGCTTTTGCAGAAGCCAGACAGCAATTCAAACTGGGTAGTCTGGGGAAGGTTTACTAAACGTCTACTGGTGTTTACAAAGGTGTGGGCAGGGTTTAAGCTTTAAGGGTTGAGGACAAGGGATATTGCAGTGCTGTGAGCTATTGACAGTAGCAATGCAGAGAACCAAGAAAGGCCAGGAAGGAGAGCTGTGTGGAGCGGCCACTCCCGCAGGAGCTGTTGTCTTCCTGGAAGAATGCAGCCAGCTCACAGTGATCTGCAGCAGAGAGTCTCATACCCCAGGGAATAAACGCTCCTCCTCCCTCCCTCCCTCCCTCCCTCAATTTCTGCCAGTACCTCCTTCCAGCTGAACCCAAGAAGCAGGAAATCTATTTTTGTAGTCCACGTGGGTCAACGTCCCCAGGCTCAGCATAGAACAGAAGAGGCCAGCAGGAACTACCCAGCAGAACTAGCATTACAGTCTCACCTGTTCCAACTAACTAAAGAGACGACTCATCACTCTAAGCCAGAGAGAAGCCTGCACTAGAGCCTAGATTATGTTTAAGTCCAAGCAGCATCAGAAACTGGGGAATTCCTGGGGGGCTCACCTGAATAAGTAAATAAGAACTACTTTTAACTGCATATAATGAGTACTTCTAAACCAAATGAGAATCTGAAAGCAATGTGTCCTCTTAAGTAGTTTATGCTTTCTCTGGCTGGGCACAGTGGCTCACGCCTGTAACCCCAGCACTCTGAAAGGCGGAGGTGAGTGGATCACTTGAGGGCAGGAGTTCAAGACCAGCCTGGCCAACATGGAGAAACCCTCTCTCTACTAAAAATACAAAAATTAGGCGGGTGTGATAGCACATGCCTGTAATCCTAGCTACTAGGGAGGCTGAGGCAGGAGGATTGCTTGAACCCAGGAGGCAGAGGTTGCAGTGAGTTGAGATCGTGCCACTACACTGCAGCCTCAAACTTTTGGGCTCAAGTGACTTTCCCACCTCAGCCTCCAGAGTAGCTGGGACCACAGCCATGTGCCACATAGCTGTTTTTTGTTTTTGTTTTTGTTTTAGCATTCGTGGGCATGAAGTCTCACTATGTAACACAGGCTGGTCTCAAACTCCTGACCTAAAGAGATCCTCCTACCTTGGCCTCCCAAAGTGCTGGGATTACAGGCCTGAGCAACTACACCTGACTGCTTTGTTTCATATGTGATTTATTCAGGAATCACAAAGATAATACAGTGGCAATAATTTATGCAGTGTTCTTCTGAATTCATCATAATTCTTGGTTCAGTTGAATCTCAATCAATAAAAAAATCTATTCTGATACATTTCAAAAATTTAATCAAATGATTCTGGGATATTCAAATGTGCAATTTGTATTAGTTTTCTGCAGTTATCATAAAGTACCACAAATAGAGTGACCTAAACAACAGAAATTTATTTTCTCATGGTCCTGGAGGCTAAAAGGCCAAGATCAAGATGTCATTATGGCCATATCTCTCTGAAGGCTCCAGGAAAAGGTCTGTTCCAGATCTTTCTCCTAGCTCCAAGCCTTGGCTTGTGGCAATGTAACTCCAGTCTTCACTTGTGTTCTCTCTGTGTGTGTCTGTCTCTGTGTCCACATTTCCTTTTTTAAAATAAGGACACCAGTTACATTTAGTTAGAATCCACCCTGATGACTCCATTTTAACTTGATTACCTCTGTAAAGACCCTCTCTCCAAATTAGAGGGTTAAAAACCCAACATATCTTTTTGGGGGCAAGTGGGGAGAGGGGGCACAATTGAACCTATACAGGATTATGTGGGGCAGTGTTTCCTCCCTAGGGCAGGTCCTGAGAGCCGGCAGTAGACTCACCTCTCTGTGTCCTGCTTTCATTAACCTACAAAAGCACTACCTGTGTGGAACCTGAGGCTCTGGCTAGGGAGAGCTTACTGAAACATTGGGTCTCAAGTGAGATGGCTCCATCATTTCTAAGAAGCAAAGAATAAGGGCAAAATTAATGTAAATCAGCCAGCTTAAAGGAAATCCAGGGTTGTGCTTGAGAAAACAAAGCACCAGGCATTCTAGTAGTCCTGGGAAGCAGAGCTCCTTAGGGACTTGCTGAAAGGATATCCCTCCTGTGTGCTCTGGGAGGCAGATTTTCCCCAGAGCAGGCTTCAAGCACCCTCTGTAGACTGCCTGGGAGTCCGCAACACCTCTTAGGGCAAGACAGACATTGCCTAAGCAGCCTAGACTATTTCAACTCCAAATCAACTTGAACATGGTTAGCCTGCTACCTCCTCACCAGTCTCCTGCCCCTGTAATCCCTAGTCAAATATACAAGGCAACTCATCTTCACTCCCTCTCCCCTGCTCTCTTTTTCACGTCCCTCTCCTCCCTCCCCAGCATCTCTAACCTTTCTTCTATGCTTATCCCCTTACTGTTAAGCACCCCATTGAATTTCTCCCAGGCTTTTGTCCTTGGTCCACCAACTTCTCTCTTTGTACATTTCAAGGATAACCTTATTTGGTGTCATGGTTTCAATCACCACCTGTATTCAACTTCTCCAAGCTGGTGTCAGGCAGAGCCCTGCATTTTTTTTTTTTTACTTAACAACTTGCCACATGAATGTTTTGTCTCCTCCACAACACTAGAAGTTTCATGAGAGGATCGATCATATATGTCTTGCTTGTCATTGTATTTCCTGGATGTCTCAGAATGATTAGTATGTGATTGTGATTCCATAAATATTTGTTGAACTGTACAGGACAGAATCGCTTCAAAATATTTATATTGAACTTCCCTTCTGAGTGTCAGACGCCTACATACACCTGCCACCTCTTGCTCCCTAGGTACTCACGAGTCCAAAACTGACCGACTCCCAGTCCGGTCTGCCTGTTTCTGGATGGCCCTAGCCTCCTGCACTTAAAGCCTGAGAATCCATTCTTTCTTCCTCTCTCCACCACCCTCCATGTCCAATCAATCAGGAGGCCCTTCCAAGTACATCTTCTAAATCTTTCTCAAATTCATCCTGTTTCTCCAGTCCATTCCCTCACTAGAATATGAGCCATGAGGGCAGGGATGTTAGCCTGTCTTGTTCACTGCCATATTCCCAGTGTCTAGAATAGACCCTGACACATAACAGGTGCTCGAAAGTGTTTGTTGAATGAATGAATACTACCAACATCCTAGATCTATTATATCCATTATCTGTGCTGCATGACAAACCTCCCCTAAACTTAGTGACTCAAAACAGCAGAAATTTGTTATTTCTGCTGGGTGGTTCTTGGGCTGGCTTTGCCTGGGCTCACTTACATGGCTGCAGTCAGAGAGCGGCTGGAATGTCTAGCTGAGCTGGGGGGCCTCAGCTCTCCTTGGTGCCGCATCTTACCATGACTGACTTCTTCACACTGAGGTGGTCTCAGAGTTCCAAGAGGCAGAATGTGAAAGGTGTACAGTCTCTTAAGGCCTAGTTTTGGAAATTAGAGCATCCCATCTTCTGTGATAAAATTATGTCACAGGCTAGGGAAGACTCAAAGGTGGGAAGAAATAGACTCAACCTCTTGAAAGGAGGAGAGGCAGCGCCACACATGGCTTAAATGTATGCGGCTGTAGGGCTCAGAAAATGACGCCCAAAATAAAGCCTCATCAGGAACCCAGAAGCAAAAGTTTCTTTCTGATATTCTCCTGAACTCCTGTCTCTGGCCCCTGATTCTTCCCAAAGCTATCCATAGAAACTAGAAGCCCTCTCCCTCAAGGTGGGTCTTAGAAACCAGAACCCCTTTTCCCCAAAGCCAGCCATAAAGACTAAATCTATTACTTTAATCCCAGTCCTTTACCTTTCTCTGTAAAAACTGGCCATAAAAAATTATCTGACCTACCTTATTTGACTGTAGGTCATAAGACTCCCATTCCAGAGAGGGCCCGCCCCATACCCAGCAGGAAGGAATGCTGGACAGAGAGGCCAGGAAGAGTCTAAACAGGCCTTGCTGGGCTTCCCCACTCAGTCTGTTAGCATCAGGTCATTCCCTTTCTGTCCAATCACGTTTCTACACAGCTGTTCATACTTTGTTGAAGCTAAGCATAAAATGGACAATGTTCCCCTGCATCTTTAGGTCTTCATTCTGAAGGTTTCCGTTTCAAGCAAAACTATGATCAAATACATGTGTATGCCTTTTCTCCTATTAATTCTTCTCTTGTCAGTGACTTTCAGTGAACTTTCAGATAGTAATGGGAAGTTTGCCCTTGGCATCTGTAAGACCCTCCAAAGTTTGTATGTTTCTGAAGCCTAATCACCAAGGTGATTGTACTGGAAGGTGGGGCCTCTGGGAGGTAATTGTGTCATGAGGGCTTGTTTCTCATGCATGGGATTAGCCCCCTTAAATGGGCTTGAGGGAGTGGGTACACCCCTCTTTCCTTCCCACTCTTCTGCCATGTGAGAGCGTAGCATTCATCCCTTTTGTCCTTTTTGCCCCTTGTATTAGGCCATTCTTTTGGAATACCTGAGACTGAATTATTTATAAAGAAAAGAAGCTTAATTTACTCATGGTTCTGCAGGCCGTTCAGGAAGCATAGAGGCATCTGCTCAGCTTCTGGGGAAGCCTTGGGAAAGCTACAGTTATGGCAGAAGGCAAAGGGAGAGGAGGCATTTCACACGGTGAAAGCAGGAGCAAGAGAGAGACAGGGAAGGTGCCGCGCACCTTAAAACAACCAGATCTCATGAGAACTCATTCACTAGAATGAGGACAGCACTAAGAGGATGGCACTAAACCATTCATGAGAAACCCATCCCCATGATTTAATCACCTCCCACCAGGCCTCACCTCCAACACTGGGGATTGCATTTCAACATGAGATTTGGGTAGGGACACAGATACAAACCATATCACCCCTTCTGTCATGTGAAGATGCAGCAAGAAGGCCCTCACCAGACCCCACACTCCAGTGCCTAGACCTAGGACTTCCCAGCCTCCAGAGCTGTGAGAAATGAATTTCTGTTTTTATAAGTTACCCAGTCTTAGGTATTTTGTTATGTCAACAAAAATAGACTAATACACATGGCAAAAGAATGTAAACACAGGAAGGCACAGTTCACTGGGAGCCATTATGATAACAATTGACCACACCATGTCTCTCCCAGGTCACTGCAGCAGCCTCTAACTGTGGAGGCTGTGCATGTTTTAAAGCCATTCCCACATTGCTGACAGGATGATCTTCCTGAAGCACAAATCTGACCTACTGCCATTTGCCAAAACATTATCCTTTGAATAGCAAATGATTAGCTATAATTGTAGCGCCATCTACCTCTCTCGGACAGTATTTTGTTGCAATGCAGAAGGAAGTCAATAGATGCTTCCACAGGTTGGCTTAGGTGATGACCCACCTGAATGTGGCATCAGCAGCCTGCACTTGACTTCCAGCTTGGCTGCCTCCTCATTTTGACAGTGAACTGAAATCTTACATAAGTAGTGGTAGTAAAGAGAAAAGCTAAATAGAAGGAAGATTTAGAAACAAAAGACAGGTGGTTTGGAAAAAATGAAACTTATAAAAAGAGGAGTCAAGAAGAGGAATAAAACCAAGATCTTTTCTTTCTTCAGTTCTCTTTCAGTAACAAAGACTTAAAATATGACATCTTAAAAATTATGGAGAATGTGCATATTCTTCAAGTTTCTATTGCTTTTAAATTTCAATATATGGATTTTTAAATGTTTAAACAGCATGTCAGGAATTATAAATGCTTTTGCTAACAAGCTTTGTAGAGCGAAGCTGCCATTATTAGCATCTTGGGGAAGTACTTCCCGTGTGCCCACTGCATGTTCCTCTGGAGTGTTTTCTGGTTTTGTTTCTGCACAAGCTGTGTTCTCAGAGGATCCCACAAGAGATGATATAGAGAATCCCAAGATGTCCAAAAATTCATCTTTGCCTGTTCTGTTTGCCCACATGGTGAAAGGCTGCCAGGTTGAGGTGGAATGGCGGACAGAGCTCAGTTGACAGGAAGAGTTCTGGAGTAAGTTGGTAGAAGTTGGCAGCTCAAAATGCACCTCCTTCTCCCATCATTCGTGGGCCCTACATCAGTGAGGCAAGTTGAGGTTCTTATCATTCTGACTGGAAGCTCATAGAATAACAGACGGAAGGGTGTTAGCAGCCTAAATAAAGAATTAGCTGTAGATCCAAGACAATGAGGAAACCAGAAAATAAGAAGTATACAGGGACATCGGGATGGGCCCCCAGACCCAGGTGTCGTATGTTTGAAGCCTGGTTGCTTCCCTACCCTACCGGGACAGGTGATAGGAGCCAGAATGCTCACGTGTTGGCTACCAAGACAGATAACCCTGAGGCTTAAGGAGTCTGGGACTTTGAAACTTGAAGATACTAGAAGACAACAGGCATCCAAGCTCGAAATAATGGAACTGGAGTGGATGCCTCACACACCAGCACTGCCTTCACCCTTGCTTGCAATTTGACCCTGAGATAGAATTGAGGGAAATTGATGTGACAGTTCACCCCTATAGGACAAGAGTAGTTTTTTTTTTTTTTTTTTTTTTTTTTTTTTTGGATTTTTTTTTTTTTTTTTTTTTTTTTTTTTTTTTTTTTAAAGGAATCTGAGTTTTGCTCTTGTCACCCAGGCTGGAGTGCAATGGCGCCATCTTGGTTCACTGCAACCTCTGCCACAGGTTCAAGCAATTCTCCTGCCTCAGCCTCCTGGGTATCTGGGATTACAGGCACCTGCCACCACGCCCAGCTAATTTTTGTATTTTTAATAGAGATGGGGTTTCCCCAAGTTGGCCAGGATGGTCTTGAACTCCTGACCTCAGGTGATCTGCCCGTCTTGGCCTCCCAAAATGCTGGGATCACAGGTGTGAGCCACCATGCCCAGCCAAGAGTAGTTTTCTAATGTAACCAAGGACTCTTACTCTTCCCGGTTGGGTACAACGACCTCCCTGAGTGGTGTCTTAAGATCCAGCACCTGAGGCTCCTCATGTTTCCATTAGCAGGAAGTCCACACTTTATCTCACTAGCCCATCTTTCATGATATTCCAGCGCCCCAGAGGGCTTCCCCAGTACAAGGGGACAGTCCTGTCACTCCTCCCTTATAAGAAGAAACCAGAAGTGTGGACATTCCTTCAAAGGAAGCTTTTCTCTGCCGTTGTTACCACTGCATGCTGTAACTAGAAGCCAAGCATCCCTGCATGATCCTGCTTACTTAAGAAAAACCCCATGTCTTCTTTAGCAACTTCAAGCTTCATGTATCAGTGATTACTGAGAAGAACTGACCTCCTCCATCTTCCCTGGAGCTGCAGCTCCTTCCTCTCAGTTTCTATAGTATGCTTTTAAGCCACATCTCTTTGAAGCACTTTTCAAATAGTCTTGTTCTTTATATTTATCTGTCCATCTTTGTGAGCTCTCAGAACGTGTATAGTGCCTGGTTGGTATAGGGGATAAATATGGGTTGAAGGAATGAATGACTGAATGCTACCTTAAGAAATATCTGGAAACCTTGCTTATATTCATACAGATCTGGAAGTGAGTAATGGAGAAATATGGGGAGTAAAAGCAGGCTAAAATCTGCAAGTTGCATAAGAGGCATCAAAAGATGCTATTTAATTATTACTTTGATAATTAGAAAGATATACCAATATTTTTTAAATTAAAGATAAATGGTTTCTTCAATCCTCTGAAGTTATTGGAACAGGTGGCTACCATGACTATCCTTTTATGAAGCAGAACCTGAGGCTCAGGCTAGTTGAGTGACTTGCCTAAGATAACCACAGCTAGTAAGCAGTAAAGGTAGGTTCTGCACTGAGGACTACCTGCCTCCACATCTGTTTCTACTAGACCACATTGCTTACTTCTGGCTCCTCACATAAAGTCATTGATTAATTGGCTGATTCATTCATTCATTTGCTAAGCTCTTAGCTTGAACTGGGCACTGTTCTAGGCATAGGCATTGAGGATACAAAGATCCGTAAAGGTCATGCTCCGGAAGCACAAAGAGAGGAGCAATTCATCCTGCCAGGTGGTTCAGAGAAGGGTTTACAGAGCAAGGGCATCTGAGCTAGGTCTACCTCTCTTGATTAAGTCAATAATTCCCTTTTGTGCTTTAAACTACATCCAATATGATACTGTAACTTGCAACCAGAAGTTGCTGTGTGGATGTACCCACATTTATAAACTAATCTCATACTGTTGAGCATTTAGGTTGTTTCCAAAATTTCAATATTATGAACACAATTATGATGAACTGTTACATACATCTTTGTGTACATGTCTTGCAGGGTTAAAAGTTATATCTTTGTTTCCTGTTACCACATTGCCTTCCTAAAATATTTCTCAATAACTATTCCACTATCATTGTAACAGAATGCCAAGTTTTCCCAAGCAACTTGCCTTCTAGTCGCAGAGCTCTATATTAGGATAAAGATAATTTGCATAAAACTGTTTTACAAATAGTTAACCTTTCCTTCATTACAAAGCAGAGCCTTTTCCTTAAGAATGGAACAAGTATCATTTGAGTGCTTCCTATGTGCCAGGCATTGCACTAGGAATTATATCTACATCATGCTTATTAAACTTCATAACAACACTTTGAAGAATGAACTGTTACGATCCCCATTTTACAGATGAGAAAACTGAGGCTCATAGAATTGAACTAATTTATCCAAGGTCATATGCAAAATCAGCATTTGAACTCAGGTCAGATTTCAGATTCTCACACTTATCATTACTGGTTTAAGTTGAAATGTGGAAATATGAAATAGTGAGGGTGTCAGATATGTACATAGTTAACAATACTACCAGGCAAAATTAGATAATAGATACTTTAAATCAATGGATATGGAGGGTAAATGTATGCCCTTTCTAGGATGACTCAGTCCCAGCTCCATGATAGCAGCTGAAGGTGAAGAAATACGTAACCAAGAAACAATGATATCTCAATATGTTACCCCTCAATTTCCTTTCTCCCCTCTATATATACATACCCAGCTTATCACAAGCATTCCTCACTAAAGGAAGGGCTGGAGATGGTGTTCATCACCTCATCCCCATCAAAATTCTTTAGTTTATAAAAACTGAAAAGATATTAAGATTACTACTTTATTCTTGATAGTAGTCAATTATTACATAGTTGTTTGTAAATAAAGACCAATTTTTCTCCTTTTTGCCCCTTGTTTTTATTCCAAATACCAAAAAACCCACATCTAATTATAAAAATAATCCATTTTTATGCTACTAAAAATTCAAAACGTGAGTCAAATTCACCAGAGACAAATAGTTTTCTCTCTTTCTAGCATCTATTAGGATACTTTGAAACCTGCTCATAAGTCTTCCTCAACTACCAGCTGGCCTCCTGTCTCCTCCCAGACTGGGGCTCAGGTGCCCAAGTTCCAAGGCTGTCAGTCAACACAAGATCAGCCCGATTGGGCTGTGGGCTCTGTGGCTTTGAACACACCTACCACACTCCCATGTCACTCCTGTGGGACAAGGCAAGTTGTGCTGGTGGGATACTGCCCAGGCGATGTGAGACCTGGGGATATGGGAACCCTGCCGGTTTAGTGGATTTATGGCTGTGGATCAGCTTCTAAACTTCATTTTCCTCATCTGCAAAATGGTGATAAATGATATTCTCAAAACCATTGTGGGGACTCGATGAGATAACGATATTAAACTCTTAGCCCTGCGCCTGGCACATAGTCTTCAAACATGGCCATTGTGAGTGGCTCTGCACCGAGAACAAGGGAAGATACATCCATCGTGCCCCTTGTCTTGGATACTGGAACTACTATGTCTTCTTTCCACTCCCTTGACTCTGCCTGCCTCTGTCCTCTGGGAGACAAGGGCAACCATGGGGGAGCACATAGCAGCCTCAGCAGCATTGCTGGAGAGTCAGTCACTGCCTCCTAGATACATTCTGTCCTCAGTTGCGTATTTTCAACCATTATCCCTATTCCTGCTAATACTATACATATTTCCTTACAGCAAATCCAGGGTCATTTCTTAGTCCTCATCTCACCTGGCCTCCTGCATGGTGACTGCATGAGCACTTAGAGTGGCAAGATTTCAGAAAAAGAGGGAGAATGATGGATTCACATTCATTTGCACATAACAAACACCTACTTTCATTGAAGCAGACAGCAAAAGCACATTCCTAGTCCGTTTCAAATTATTTAAAGTGACACTCTTATAATAGTAGAATTAATAAAATATTTGCTTATAATTTACTGATCACAAACTACCCTTTTATATCAGTATCTCTCAAAGCATACTCTATGGAATACCTGCTCTGAAGAATGTTAACACAACATTAAAAATCATTCCTTGCCCACAAAATGTGAGAAAAGGCTCTCCAAGCCTTCAAAATGAAAGTGTGCACTGCAAATCTCTAAAGGGAGTTATGGCATGCCATATTTTCCAAATTGGCTTTCAAGCTCTGTTTGTAAGAAACATCTCACAGGACTCATGTTCTTCTGAATACACTTTGGAAAACAGTTATAAACTCAGGGAAGGTGAAACCACGTTTACTGGTTGTTCTATAAAATCAAATGTGGAGGTAAGGCTGGGAATGACATCCTTGATTCAACAGTCAGAGAATCTCTCCTTCTGTTGTCATCAGGAATTGAAGACAGAGGGGAGCACAGTGGTCAGTGATGGGCCAGTCTGTCCAAAGTGGACAGCAGATTTTGGAGACAAGGTGGCACATATGTAGAGAGCTCTTCTGGCCTGGCTGCTTGTCATGGATGGGAATACAAAGTGTGCCCAAAAGACACTATGACATGGTGTGGCCGGAGGGTGGTCTAGTGCATTCCTCTCTTTAGCTTTTTGGAAATAGGGTAGAACTGTGCAATTAAGCCAGTGTCAGTAAATTATGAAATAAAAGACCTGATTCTGTATTTCTGCAATAGCATACAAAAATCACAGAACTTTTAGTCACATGGAAAACAAAAACAGAGAAAACCCTGAGCACTTCAGTCTGCCTCACTTAGGCTCATCACCACTACATGCGAGTAACTTGTGCCTCTCCCTCCAGCCCCCTCAGCATTCAGTCCTGCTCTCCTTATATGCGCAGCGCATGCACTTGACTGTGGACTTTTTCTTCCCACTTCTATGCCTCATCCCAACCTCAGGTAGGGTATATCATTTTGGTCAGGACTATTTCACTTTCCTGTGGCACCAAACAAAGAAAATGACATTTTAGGCCAGGTGCGGTGACTCATACCTGTAATCCCAGCTACTCGGGAGGCTGAGGCAGGAGAATTGCTTGAACCAGGAAGGTGGAGGTTGCAGTGAGCCAGGATGGTGCCATTGCACTGCAGCCTGGGCGACAAGAGCCGAACTCCATCTCAAAAAAACAAAAAGAGACATTTTAAAACAAAGCCTGGCTTGAACACAAATTGAATTTATTGGATCGTATCACTGAAAAGTTCAAGAGACGTTTGGTTTCAGGCACAGCTTGAGAAGGTCACTAGGATCAGGGTTCTGATCCTCTTTTAGTCTTCTTTTTTCTTTTTCGAAGTCTCTCTCCATTGTGCAGCCTGGAGTGCAGTGGCGCGATCTCAGCTCACTGCAACCTCCACCTCCCGGGTTCAAGCAATTATTCTGCCTCAGCCTCCTGAGTAGCTGGGATTACAGGCATGTGACACCGTGCCTGGCTAATTTTTGTATTTTTAATAAAGACGGGTTTTTACCATGTTGGCCACGCTGGTCTCGAACTCCTGACCTCGTGATCCACCCGCCTCAGCCTCCCAAGTGCTGGGATTAAAAATGTGAGCCACCCCGCCTGGCCTCTGGTTTTCATCTTTCAGCTCACTTCTGGGCCTACTGGCTTCATGCTCAGTGCCACAGCACAGCAAGATGGCTACCGCTGCTCCTCACAGTCTTCAACTCCAAGTCCAGCAGATAGAGTGGTCTCTTTCCTGGCACTCCCTGCAGTGGTCAAGTTGAATCTCATTGGCTCTGATTGGGTCCAATCACTGGGCTTAGGAAACGGGTGGCTCTGATTAGTCCCATCCTAGGTCCAGCACTTCAACCACAACACAAGGGTAAGGGGAAAATCTATGCTATTTAGTTATCAGAAACAGATTAATGGCTGCTGGAAAGCACACGTGAGAGATCTCCACTATACTAGACTTGAGAGGTCATTTAGTATAGAGGATACAGGCTCATGCTGCAGCTAGATTACTTGTGTTTAAATCCTGGCTATGGCCTTGTTGACTGAGTGACAAGTTATTTGTTCATCTGAAGAGACAGGGACTTGCTATGTTGCCCAGGCTGCACTTGAACTTGTGGCCTCAAACAATCCTGCTGCTTTGGCCTCCCAAAGTGGTGCGATTACAGGCATGAGCCCCCATGCCTGGCCTGAGTGACAAGTTCTATTAACCTCATGGTGCCTCAGTTTTCTTCCCTGACAAATGGAAATGATGAAAGTGTTTATCTCTTAGGATTGTTGTGAGGTTTCGCTGACTCCCTATACATACACCACTTAGAAACTGTGAAACAGTTACTATGTGATACCTTGATATTAACTGTTACCCAGGAGACACCTTGACTCCAAGACTTCCCTCTGAGATATTTGAACTTGCCTTTTCTGGGTATTTCCTCTTTCTTTTTAAATTATTAAGAAGGAGTCAGGAGGTAGAGGCTGGTAGGTTTGTGGCCCTGCTTCCTTTCCTTGCTCTGCAAGGCTGGGGGCACCATCAGCATTGCCTTATTTGAAGTGGGAACTTCAGCAATTTTGAGTCAATACATGTCAATAGAGTCATCCATAAAAATGATCATCAAGGATCATTTATGAGCTTCACAAATGCATATCGAGTAAACATTTATTGGCTGCTCCTATGTGTACTCAGGGCTGAAATTGCCAAGTTGGATGAACATGTGACTGCTTTCTAGAACCTCACAGACTAGAGGGAAAGACAGGCATGAAAACAGGTGACTAAAATAAAAAAGATTTATTGTAGAAGTGTGTACCAGATGTCAACTCTATCTGGGATGGGGAATGGGTTCCTTTTATACAAAAGATGAGGTAGTTACGTGGAATCTTTAAAAAGAAAAAAAAATGTGTGGAAAGGAAGGTGAGGACGAGAGGGGAAGTCATTCAAGGCTGAGAGACGAGCACGTGTAAAGGCAGGGCGGTGTAAAGAGTGACCTCAGGTCTCTCAGTGGGGATTAGCTTGGGTGTCTTAAGTTTGTGCATAAATGTCTAAGAGGAGGCTAAAGATGGAAAGAAGCTCAGAAGTGATGGAACATAGCACAGCTTCTTTCCAACAGACCCAAATACAAATATACACGTTCTATATGAAGCTTTGATGCTTTAGACTTTGATGAGACCATCTAGACATTTTGACTACCTCTTTGAAAGCTAACTGTCCAGTTCTTCTACTGTTTCCCCACATCGCCTCCAAAGCTCAAACTAAAGAAGAGGTAAAGAATAGGTTATTGGAAACAAGAGGTGGCAGACTGAGATCTCCAGGGTGTTTATAAGGTTAGGAGAATCAAGGCTGCAAGGGAGGATTCAGTTAATCCACAAGGATTTATTGCTAGGAGCAGTGTGGCTCATGCCTGGAATCCCAGCATTTTGGGAGGCCAAAAAGTGGGAGGATCACTGGAGCTCAGGAGTTCAAGACCAGCCTGGACAACATAGTGAGACC
>NW_016107371.1:460813-495448 GCF_001604975.1 Cebus imitator
TAGTAGAGACGGGGTTTCACCATGTTGACCAGGATGGTCTCGATCTCTTGACCTCGTGATCCACCCGCCTCGGCCTCCCAAAGTGCTGGGATTACAGGCTTGAGCCACCGCGCCCGGCCCCCCATATTTCTTTTCTAGTTCCCGGTCTTCTCATCCTCTTTCCTTGGCTTCACTCTGTGGGATATCCGGCTGCTCCCTTCTTCTCTATTTACAGGGGCCACCCCTCCTCACTGCAGCCTGCCTGCTCCCTTCCGCCTCTGCTTCCAGCTGCAGCCCAGTGCCTGCTGTTCACTTCCCTGACTTCTGCCACCTCAGCTGTTGTAGGTAATCCACTTGGGTGTTAGTAGAACCCACAGAAAATAAATGATAGAGTCCTTAACCTCATCATTTACCTTTAAAAAAAACAAAAACAGAAAAACAAACCAAAACACTTACTGAGGGCTGATAGCTGCTGGGCAGTTAGGAAAACCAGATTAACAAACCGTGATGATGGTGTGGCTGGGCAGCCATGCCTGAGCTCAGTAAGGGAGAGGCCATACAGAGAGGAGCAGAGAGAGCTGCAGGAAGGGGCGAACCTACCAGTGAGCGTGGCAGGTGGGGATAGACAGAGGTGAGTTGAAGGGCACAGCATGAGCAGGCCGTGCCAGGGTGTTGGCCAGGACTGTGGTGTCTGGTCTGCTAGAGCAGAAGGGGAAAGACCAGAATGAAGGCAGGCTCCGCAGACTTCCGAATGGTCGCAGCTGTGAAGAACGGAGGGGGTTATCACCAACATTCCTTTGATTGCCAGCAACAGAGACCCACTCAAACCTATTCAGGGAAAGGGGATATTTATTGCAGGTGTCATGGAATCCAGAAAGATTTGGCAACAAGGCCACCTTCTTCCTAATTCCACCTGGCCTGGGGCCTCCCAGAGCCTCTGCTCCAGGCTCCCCTCTCTGCAGACCAGCCCCCTGTGCAGTCTCACCTGTGTTCCCACGGCCCAGTCGCCTTCTCATTCCCTATGACCTCCCAGCTCCCCGGCTCTCCTACTCACTGCCCCAATTCTCTGAGAGAAGAATCTGATTGGTCCAGTTCATCTCATCTTTCTAGGCCAAAGGGGAGTGATTTGCTTAGGGTTTTTCTTCCTTTTTGAACATGAACTTCCAATGGGAAGAGACTATGACTCTTTTGTTCAGCATTGTATCCCTCATACTTGTCACAGGACTTGGCAAATTGTCAGTTCTCAAAAGACATTTGCCGCACAATGGATAGCCCGTTTTTGGATGGATTGTGTTCATCGAGCCAGCTGCTGGCATAGGTAAGGGCAGGTTGAGATGGGCAAGAGAGGCCATGGGCACAGGCAGCTTCCTCTGCAGGCCCAGTGGACATGGGCACGGTGACCCTCGTCGCTAGTGCCCACAAGACCACTGAAACTCACTGAGGTGCTGGTTTAGAAAATGGTTGCCATAAAGCTCAGCTCTAAATTTTCAGCTTAATTTTAGCAACTAGCTTTAGCCTAGATTTTCCCAGTACAAGCACTCTAGTCCAGTCCTTGACTGGCCTTCCCTTTCATCTGCAATTTTATGAAAATTTCAGGGGGTGATTATTTTAATGGTCCATTGCCTCGGTGTCTTTGCAAACTTCCTTGGATCTTCGAAAACTTATAAATCTTAAAAAGAAAACTAAAAAGTTATAAGTGACTCATGAATTGGGCGAACACAGGTGGTGCAGGGTGGTTCGGGGTCACAAAGGCCTGCCTGGATTGAGGGCCCATGAGAGCGATTTCCCCTCCAGGCCCAGCAAGGAGTAGGGAGCCTCTTCCCCCTCTGGGACCTGGAGGAGAGCAAAAGATGTTGGCTTCCTCAGCATGGAGAGGGCATTGGGTCCTCTCTGCAGGTCAGAGTTGATGAAAACAGTGTAAACACCAGAACTCTGATTAGACTGGTGATGGGGTGGGAGCAGGCACTTTCTGGTTTTAATACCTCTGTCTCCTTTTCTGTCTTCTGATTTTTAGAATATTCTGAAACCTTCAGCTTTATTTCCAACCATTCATGGGTGGATTATTACAGAACTCGCCAGGCTCACATGAATAATGCATTGAGGTGAATTGTGTGGTTGGAGCCAGAATATTCTGGATTTGACCTTCATCTCTGCAGGTAGCTGCTGTCTCCTGCAACCCACGCTCCTCAACCTTCGAGCACCCCTCTCCTTCACCTTATGTCTGTCCACATCTGCTCCCCCACCCCCACCTCCAGTTTGTTCTGTCTGGCCTACATTGCTCTAGGAGGGCATCATAGGGTCACACTTAGAGCTTCCTTGGCCTTTGGTGACACAAGAATATCGCACTGTCCCTGGAGCCTTTGGAGTGGAGGCTTGGAGAGGTGAGCAGCTCAAAGCCCTCCCATTCTCCCCTCCCCATGTCTCCCTGCCAACAGCACAGCCTGTAGATAGCTATGCTGGGCTCCTCCGTACCCACCTCTGTCCTGTTGTCTTAGCAACGAGACCGAGGAAGTTGGGTTTCTCGGTATCCAAGGTTACCCTGTGTTCAGACAGCTGCCCAAGCTACATGTACATATGGATCTACAGTTGGTTCGGCAGGAGGAGGCTCACATTGTATATGGGTTATACAGGTGTGTGCAGGTGACAAGCTGAATCTGGGTCTGATCTTGAGATACATTTTCATTTGAATAATCAGAACTCAGGGTTATAACAAGGAATGTTGGATCTCCTTTGCAATGTTTAACACGGTCTCTCCCAAATCAGCAGAAAGAACTCCCCTTCTGTAGGAGAAGTGGGCTTTTAAAGGAGGGGACAAGGAAGGGGGAGGGTGGGAAGGGAGGGTGAATCTGATTTATTTTTTGTTTAGGTAAGTGGATTTATGAAAGAGAAGGAGGGGACCTCTTAGTACTTTAGAGCTGATAGCTCTGGGTGCTGTTTCCGGGAGTCCCACAAACCTCTTCCAAGACCTCCAGGGTCGAGCTTCTAGGTCAAGGGACACACATGGCCTACTTGATAAAGTCAGATCTGATTAGAGGCAGCAGACCTTCATGCTGGGAGTTCCTTGGTGTCTCCGACCTGCTCTATCCTGCAGGCTGCAGCCGTCTGGGGCCAAGGCTCTTCTTCAGCTGTCGCCTCTGAGTCCCGCTCAGCAACACAGTTTCCTCAGGCCCACGGGCCCGGTCCAGTGCTGCTTACTCCCACCTTGACTCAAACCCTTTATGTTTTCTAAGGCAGTTTTACAGATATCTCGTATGACTCTGCAAAAATCCAACAAGGAGGAAGGTGTTATCTGGCCCATTTTGCAAAGTGAGCAAACAGGGACTTTGGGCAGCTCACTTGTTAGCCGGAAGCGTTTGCTGAGCCTGGTGCCATGTGCTCTGAGGCCTGGGGTTCCCCTCTCCCCATTGCCTAACCCCACGACTTGGGAGTGTGGTCATGCTGAAGGTCATTTGCTATCTCATTGGGAAGAAGAGTTTGCATACCCTTTTTACTTGGTCTTTCTCTCAGAGAAATTGGAATAAACTAAAACAATCCCATTGACTCTAGTAGCATAGTTTTCAATAAAAAGTTGATGGTTACAGTGAAAATATTTTCCAAACTAAAAAATCAGACATATGGTCTGACCAAGAATTCTTTCTAATTTTTTTTTTCAGACAGAGTTTTGCTCTTGTTGCCCAGGCTGGAATGCAATGGTGCCATCTCAGCTCACTCCAACCTCTGCCTCCCAGGTTCAAGTGATTCTCCTGCCTCGGCCTCCTGGGTAGCTGGGATTACAGGCACCCACCACAATGCCTGGATAAGTTTTTTGTGTTTTTAGTAGAGACAGGCTTTCACCATATTGGCCAGGCTGGTCTTGAACTCCTGACCTCAGGTGATCCGCCAGCCTCAGCCTCCTATAGTGCTGAGATTACAGGCGTGAGCCACTGCAACCTGGCCATTTTTCTAATTTTTGAATTTGATTTTATGAAAAACAAAGTTAATAAAAATTGCGTCTCATCCAGTTATACATTTAACCAATTGCCATCAGTGGGAAAAATAAAATTACTTGAATCGGGTTTTCCCAGAAAGTTTGGGACAATTGTGGCTGTGTTAACGATACTATGTGGTGTTTAGTCATGGTTCCTACCTTTTTTTTTAATTCACATACTCTTGTTCCTTCAGGAAGATTAAAGTGATTTCTAAATAATTTTTATTAATTCTTTTGAGAATATTGATATTGGGCTCAATAGTAATTGATTACTTGACCAGCCTTCTAGGAAATTTGGCAGAATTAATACTATTACAAGAGCTGTAGAATTCTGATCATTCATTATAGCTTTTAAAAAATCTCAGATTAGAAAATTAGTAGTCAACTATTCCAATTTGAAAAACTGATCTTTGATTTGCAGTCATAATCCATTTCCAAAAGCTTTGAAAAGAAATCACATCCTAATTTTCAGTTTTTTCCTGGTTTCCTTTCAAGGAAGTTCCAGAAGGATTTAACAAACATGCAGGTCAGGCAAATGTCTGGAATTTCTAAGAAAGAGACTGTAAATTCTTCACCGCTAGAGGTATTCTAAGAAGAAAAGCTGGCAATACTAACATGCCAAGAACTTTATTTTATGAGCATCAGAAATAGCGAAATTGTATTGTTAAATTTATTAAGCTACATTCCAGAAACATGGGCAGCACGGTAGTTATATCATTTCTTATTGGTTTAAAAATTAATAAAACCTAATTACAGTACAGTTTTATTATATTTCTATATTGCTTGTAAAAGATAATTATACAGCTATAAAGATATGCTTCTGTTATTCTGGTTCTCTCTTGTTTTTTGCTGCTCTCAGAAGAATCTGTCTTCAAACATAAGCCTAAGCAGCTTTAAGTTTTTACAACATCAATAAAATGAACCTCCCTGTTTGTCTTAGAGTGTTTTGCAAAAAACCACTTTTAAGATTGAATAAATGTTTCACAGATTTGAAGGAAAGGGAAATACATAGTGTCACATGATACCTTTCTAAAAATGAGATTTGTGGCCGGGCGCAGTGGCTCACATCTGTAATCCCAGCACTTGGGGAGGCTGAAGAGGGTGGATCACCTGAGGTCAGGAGTTCAAGACCAGCCTGGCCAACGTGGTGAAACCCTATGTCTACTAAAAATACAAAAATTATCCGGGCTTGGTGGTACACACCTGCAATCCCAGGTACTCGGGAGGCTGAGGCAGGAGAATCACTTGAACCAAGGAGAAGGAAGTTGCAGTAAGCTGAGATCACACCATTGCACTCCAGCCGGGGCAACAGAGTGGGACTCTGTCTCAAAGAAAGAGAGAGAGAGAGAGAGAGAGAGAGAAAGAGAGAGAGAGAGAGAGAGAGATTTGCATTCTCTCTATAGGTGATTGTTTTAAAATACAGAATGAAAACTCAGAACCATAATAAATGTTATGGAAGCTAATACTTCACAGTGAGTCCCCACCTTAGACACATGTTTGCTTTTTTTTTTTTTTTAAAGAGGCCCCATCTTTTTATTTATTTGTTGTTTTTTTTTTAAGATGGGGTTTCACCATGATGGCCAGGCTGGTCTTGAACTTCTGACCTCAGGTGATCCACCCACCTCGGCCTCTCAAATGCTAGGATTACAGGAGTGAGCCACCACGCCCAGCCATGTTTGCTTTTTTTAACCTTGAAAATTGTAAATTACCAGCTGCCAAGTCTAGGACCATTCATGACCAAGCGTCCAGGAGTTCAAGTTTCTTCCCACTTTGGACACATGTATGAAACTTACTTTCATAAATATTCAGACACTCATAAAGTGTACATGGTCATGTTTTACAAGTATATTCACATCTTCCCTTGCATCTCGCTGGTGTTACATGTTCTGACTTTGAGCAGGTAGAATGGGAGTCCAGGTTTGCAGTAATTAAACTGCTTACTGGGAAAAATGCACACCAGAGCATAACCTGTACAAAATGTAACTAGGTTGAATTGCGTTTCAGAAACAGCTACTGGATTTGCCCAGATTCAACTCTATTACACACAACCAACCACAGTGAAAATGGGTCATAAACACAGCTTGCATTACAGAGGCAACCAGATTTTGGGCACAGCACCAGGATCTTTCTTTTCCTCCCCACTTTATCTTTGGCCAGGCTTCCATTAGCACAACCAGACCTTTGTTCTGCTGCCCACCCTGCAAAGTCAGTAGAGCTTCTGATTCTTGTGTTCTTCCTTCATTTGTACGAAAGGGGCTCCCCGCTACCCTCTAAATCAAGATCCATGCTTGAACTTGAAGGATGAAAGAGAAAGTAGAATTGAGTTGCTTTTGGGGGTTAATTAAAATTAATCCTGGGTGGAATGAATGGCCTGAATGTCGCAGCTCTCCTGCTCACTTCCCTTCCCCAGTGCTCTCCTGCCCCACACCCTACTCAGATTGCTGTGACACCTGCTTTCCTGATGAGCTGTTGTTGCACTAGCTTCTTAACAGCCTTTGCTCAGTGCAGCCATTCTTTCCAGTCTGTACTTCCCAGCTCAGCTGGTCATTTGTTCATCAGTTTAACACATTTATCGATCTTTTGCCATGGGCCAGGCATCGTGCTTGGGATGCAAAGATCCACTCATACAATCAATCAGTCAATTAATTTTCAATTTTTTTGAGCAACTATTATGTGTTCTAGGCCCCAGTTTATAGCAGAGAACAAAACAGCCTTTAGGGTGCTTATCAACCACAGGGAGAGTGGTGGAAACAAATGAACGAATTATGTACCTAAATTATATACTATTAATATGTTCGTTAAGTGCCGTGGAGAAAATAAAGCAGGGAAGAGAAGTAGGGAGTGTTGGGTGGGGCATGGCAATTTTAAATTGGGCAGTTGGGGGGGCCTCACTGTAATGATGGCATTGAGTAAAGGCCTGAGTGGGGAGAGGGAGTTGACATGGACATCTGAGTGTGATAATTAATGTTACATGTTAACCTGACTGGGCTAGGGGAAGCCCCAATAGCTGAGGAAGCATGACTTCTGAATGCATCTGTGAGGGTTTTTCTGAAAGGGATGATCATTCGAATCAGCAGACTAAGTGAAGAAGCTCCACCTTCATCAGTGTGGGCAGGCACCATCCAAGCCATTGAGGCCCCCAATAGAACCAAAAGGCAGAGGAAGGGCAGTGGAGTGGCCAAAGGTCAGCGGAGTGGCTGTCAGCTCCTAGAGGCCTCCCTCCAGCCTGAGCCTGTGTCCCCCACTGGCAGTTCACAATGTGACAGTGTGCTCCCTTCTTTGAGGCCATCAGGACAAATCCCTCTCTCCAGTGGGCTAAGATGGAGTCATGTATAACATAAAGTAACCCCAGGAGTTACTCTCCTGACATGGTCCCAAGTCCCACTCATACCAGGGGAGGGGATGACAGGGGGCATGTGCACAGGAAGCGGGTGAGCAGCGGAGTCAGGGGAGTCAGGGAAGTCAGGGGAGTCAGGGGAGATGGGAATCTTGGAGCCATTCTTGATCCTGACCACCCTCCCACTCTCTCCTGTACCCCTTCTCTCCCGTCTGCTCTCCACACCCTTTGGAATTTAGTCTCTAGGTACTTCTTACCTCTAGGAAAATGTAAGTCATATTTAGAATGGGAATTTTATTGTCAAAAGGGAATTTGAACTGAATCAAAAGAATTCGAACAGAACTGAGCCTCCCTCTTAAGCTAATCTGAAGTCCACCCAATTTGTTTTCTAAAACATAGGATTCACTATGTTGTGACCAGTGCTGCTAAATGCTTTAAGTACACCATTTTATTTAATTTCTTGGACATCTGTAGGAGAGGAGCATTGGTGGTCCCATTTTACAGATGAGGAATCTGAGATTCAAAATGGACTCACTTAGGCTCACAAAGGTAACTACAGAGAAGACAGGTTTGTCCAAAGGCTCTGCTCTTCACTGCTGCCCATCTTGCCTCTGGCTCTCACTTCAACTTGGGGTGGGCAGGATGTGGAGTGAACAACAATGCCACCTCTCAGAATGATGTTCCTCCACTGCATTAAATAGCAAACCACTGTCTTCTGAAACTATCCGTGTCTGGTGCATCAGCCAGCCCCCTTTGGCTCTCTCTTCACAGTGCATGATGCCTGATATTTTCAAATCAGCTTTCAGTCATCTTCATTAGAACCACAACTTTGAATCAAAGAATAATTTTAAACCTCAGAAGTCAGAAAGAAAAGACTGTGTGTGGGTTAACCCTGAAGTGGAGCTTCTAGCATTTAGGACTTGTAGAAATTTTGGATAGGAATCAGTGGAGCATGACATAGCAACACCTACCGGGTCTAAGAAAAGCACACACCTTCCCTGGGCCATCTCCCAGGCCTTTGCATGGTCCAGTGGCGGCCTGGCATAGGGTCTTCAGAATCGAGCTCTTGATCTGCTGCCAAGATTGTGGCCAAGGCTAACAAAGAAGGCAGGAAGTGGCTGGCATAAAGTGGCCACACTGCTTTGTTTTAGAATCTTTGTCAACTTGGGTGGACTGAGAAAACACCCTGAAAGCCTGGTGGACCTACAAGGTAAGTCACTTAGCACCACAGTAAAAGGATGGGCTTTCACCCAAGTCTTGTGTTTAAACACTGCTTTGCCATTTGATAGGTGTTTCACTCAGGGAGCTGTTTTACCCTTTCCAGGCCTCTGTTTCCTTATCTGTAAGTTGGAGGTGTGGACACCTACCTCTGGGCGGATTCGAATGAGATATTAAATTCCTCCGTGGATAGTAAAGCACCTGCCCAAAGGAAGCGTGTGACATGGACACTGCTGTCGTGTTACATTTGCAGCTGGTGCTCTCCTGCTCGACACTGTCTGCCACATTCCAGTAGAGGTACTTCCATCAGCCAGGCAAGAAATGCCACATCTTCTAAGAAGCCTTCTTTTAGGAGAGGCTCTCAACCATACCTGGGACACCAGAGAAGCTTCTAGGGTGAGAGGATGTTTCAGAGCAACACTGATGAAGGCACTGGAATTGACAAGAGAAAGTGGGAAGGTGCTCTGGGAAGGGGGAGTGAGAAACAGGGCGTTCCCCGGGCTCTGCAATTTGTTATGGCTGGAAGTGAAGCCTCTTACGTGTTCCCTGCCCTGATGTCTAGAGGAACAGATGTAGGAGTTTAAATATATAAAGTGTCACCATCTGTATCACTTAGAGAAATAAGGGTTTTGAAAGTTCGTATGTAAATGTGAGCGAGACAGGCAAACACACACATACACAAACACAGAGTGAAACGCAGTTACTTGAAGGCAACACTCTCCAACAGTTCAATGACACCTCCAGTCTTAGGAATCAGAACCTATTTTACAGACTGCGACTGATAGCAAGAAGCCTACTGTTTCTTTGGTGTAGGCACCTCTGAGAACAATACTTCCACTGCATTTTTCCAAGTAGCAAACCTTTTAGTTGAAGATCCAGGCACTGTGGTAAGCACATTATTGCATATGTCAGACGTGTTATTATCTTTATCCATTTCCCATAACTTATCTGCATGCAGTTTCATTTCCATGTAGACACAGAATGTTTGACAGGAAGACCGATTAGGTAGCAGCCCCTTCTGCGTCACTTGGCAACCGACCGACCAGGGTTTTTGTTTGTTTGTTGCTCTTCTTGTTTTTGTTTGTTTGTTTGGTTGGTTTGGTAGAGACAGGATCTCATTATTTTGCCCATGCTGGCCTGGGACTCCTGGCCCTAAGCGATCCTTCCATCTTGGCCTCCCAAAGTGTTGGGATTACAGGCATGAGCCATCATGCCCAGCCTTGTTGTTATTTTTGAAGCCTGAATGGAGGCTCTTTGTACCCTTGGACTTGTGACCTGGAAGGGACACAGAGCAAGAACTGTCTGCATTGGCCAAGGGGGACAGAGTGCTTACAGCTTCGGGGCCTTGCAGCTATTCCTTGCCAGTTCTTTGATTTCATCTGCCTATCGTATTCCTCTTTGTTTGTATCCTGCCTCTTCCAAACTATACCACATCATGACACCATCCAAAAACAAAAGTATCTTCCCCCAGATCTCTTGAAAAAGAAAGAAAAGGAAGAAATAGGTAGAAAGTCCTCATGTTAACCCAGTGAAAACTAGGGCAATGTCACTGTCTTTGGACCTTTGGATGCTACAGTTCTATAGACAAAGACTGCAGCAAAGAAGTCACACACGAGCTCACTCCGCGGCCAGAACAGGCTGGGTGGAGAGCGCAGGCCATCCCAGCAGGGTCAGGCCTACAGCCTGCCAGCCCCACCATTCCCTCTTGCAATATGCCATTCTGTAGCTTGGGTTTCTCTGCGTTTTCATCCTCTTTGCCTTGGAGTCTGCTGTTCACATGCAGCAGTTACTATGGTAATAGAAAAACCCTGTCGTGCTAACAATTTTTTACAGAGAGAGTTTAGGCAGAAGCATGAAACTGGTGTGTTTATCTTTTAATGGGGATAGAAGCCTGTGCTCTGAGTTTCCAAGGGAGTCCAGAGGAGTTCTGGTCTACCCGCAACTGTCCAAGCCACCTGGAAATGGGCCATTGCCTGGGACACTGGGTGAGGATGGACTGCCAGCCCTGGGTGAATCAGAAATGTCTTTGTGGGGAGCAGGGGACAAATAGTCCCAGCTCTCACTCCCTTCAGTACTGGGTCAGAATCCAGGTGTGCTTATCACCTCTGAACTGAGAAATCTTCCAAGTGAATAAATGAACACATGGCTTTGTTTTCTGTTCATTCTCTACGTTCTCTTTTCTCCTTTAAGAGTTGTGTTGAAAGTGGGATCTAATTACCCTTAAGAGCTTCTGTACAACGAAAGAAACTAATAACAGAGTAAACAACCAACCTACAGAATGGAAGAAAATATTCACAAACTATGCATCTAACAAAGGTCTGATATCCACAATCTATAAGGAACATAAACAAATCAACAAGGAAAAAACAAATTACCCCCTTAAAAAGTGGGCAAAGGCTGTGGACAAACACTTCTCAAAAGAAGATGTGTAAGTGTCTAACAAACATGAAAAAAAATGCTCATCATAGATAATCATCAGAGAAATGCAAATCAAAATGGCAATAAGATACTAGCTCACACCAGTCAGTATGGCTTTCATTGAAAAGTCAAAAAATAACAGATGCTGGCAGGGCTGTGGAGAAAAGAGAACACTTTTATATTGTTGGTGGAAATGTAAATTAGTTCAGCCACAGTGGAAAGCACTTTGGAGATTACTCAAAGAACTAAAAATAGAATTACCATTCGACCCAGCCGTCCCATTACTGGGTATCTACTGAGAGGAAAATAAATCATTCTAACCAAAAGGACACCAGCACTCACATGTACATCACAGCACTATTCACAATAACAAAGACATGGGATCCCACCAACCGTGGACTGAATAAAGAAAATGTGGCACATATACATCATGGAATTCCATACAGCCATGAAAAAGAATGCAATCACATCCTTTGCAGGAACGTGCGTGCAGCCAGAGGCCATTATCCTAAGCGAACTAACTTAGGAATATCACATATTCTTACTTATAAGTGCGAACTGAAAATTGGGCACTTGTGGATATAAAGATGGCAATAATAGACACTGGGTTGACTAGACAGAGAAGGGAGGGAGGGGGGCAAAGGTTGAAAAACCAGCTATTGGGTACTAAGCTCAGTACCTGGTAATGGAATCATTCATATCCCAAGCCTCAGCATCATGTAATATGCCCATGCAACAAATCTGCACAGGTACCCCGTGAACCTAAAATAAAAGTTAAACAAAGTTGTGTTGGGTGAGTATGTGGGCTGGACTGTTAGCTTCCTGAGAGCAGGGCTGAAACTTACTTGTTCTTTTTCCCCTCTTCCCCTGCTCCCCATCGGGTCCCGATTGTAGGCCCAGTGGATGCTCCATAAATGATTGTGTTGACTTGACCTGACTAGTTGGTAACCCACAGCAATAGAGAACCGGAGAGACAGATTACATCAGTGTTTTGAAAGAAGTAGGGTACAGGGAAGCCCCCTCTGGGGAGATCTATCTGGGCAGGAGAGAGCTGTGGGACATCATAAGTCTTAAGATGGGGCTGGGAAAGTGACACCTACCTCCTTTCTCAGACAGTCCAGGGCAGCAGGCACATGGAGTGTTCCAGATGACTCTATTGTGGAACATATTTATGTGGCTCATGGCATGACCCACTACCGGCACATTCCACCCATCCTCAATCCTCCCCTGTTTCTTCCACCTTTTAAAGGCTAATTATCTCTCCCTTTGCTCCCATAAGTGATAGGGAGGTAGCAGCTGTCCACACTGGCATTGTTCAGAAATCATAGTCTCACAGAGCCTAAGCATTGCCTTGGATCTCAAAGATCATCTGGGACGGTGAGTGATCCACAATCCTTCTTTCCCCCATGCAACACCCTAAAGGGGTGAGCCATCTTCCTATCAGCAGGAAGAGCCTTCTACCATGGTAGAAGGGGAATTTCACGGGTCTTGGTGGTAACTGTCAGGTTTGGTTTCTGTCATCTAGAAGGCAGAGCCCTTGGGGAAGGGGACATAGGACAGGTACACTGTGACAAAAGTGGTTAGGAATAGCCAGGAGCACACAATGGGAAGTCCTGCCCTCTCTGCCTCCCACAGCTCTGATACCCGCTTCTTTATGCTCCTTCTTAAATTGAAAATTACCAATAAAGTTAACTTAATTTTTCAGACGTGGAAAGCCAGAGAGACCCAAAGAAGAGAGGCAGCTAGAAACAGAGTAAAAGACAATGCTGTGTGTCAAACCCAGGTCCCACGACTCCCAGTCCAGATCGGCAGAGCATAGAACTCTCTGAAAGGGACTAACATGCTTTCTGCAGAAGAGCAAAGGATATCCATATACTCATTTATTAGTTTAAAAATGAAGGAAGAAGGAGGGGGCCAGGGAGTTCTTGAAAAGCAGCTGAAGAAGTCAAGGTCACCTGGACATCAGCTAGAGGCATGGAAGGACAGAGGCTGGTGCTTGCGGGAAGGAGGAATTCCTGCCCTACCTGAGTGCAGGCTGCTTTCCAGGCTGGACTGCGATGGCAGAGGGGGCGGGGGCCGGGGGCTGTGGGTGGAGAGGCACTGGAGCTGGGGCGTGCGGGATCTCAAGCCCACCGTGTGTATCCCACTCCGTACTCAGCGAGGCTGTGTCAGTCACGCACCAGCTCTGTCATGCACCAGCTAAGTGACTTTGGCAAGCTGCCTAATCTTTTTATGCTTCAATTTCTTCATTTGTAAAAATGAAGATGGCAATGAAAGTACTTATCTGGCAGGTTACTATAAGGATTAAACAAGTTAATATGTGTAAAGTGTTTAGAAGAGTGTCAAGTAGAAAGTAATCAATTATATTAACCATTATAATTGTGTTTATTACCTTGGCTGGCTTATAGGTCCCCGGAATGCCAAAGAAAGAATCTCAGGGTTGTTATAGAATGTGAGCAGCTACTAGAGAGAAGATTTAATAAGGTAAATCAGGGTTTAAACCAGAACCACTGGAACCTGTCATGGGTGAATCAACGAAGGACTTAAGTGGTAAGGTCCCTGATGTGCCTGCTAAGCTGGCGTCAAACACTTTCCATTCATTTCCTTCAAGTTCCCCAGCTTTTGGTGCTTTCCTCCCACCTCCCAGGGATCTGCTCACATCACATTCCCTGGCAGTGAGTATAACCCTCCTATTCCATGGGGACAGCTCCCCCAGGCATGGAGACTTGTATTTGCAACTTTACTGGGAGTTGCCATCAAACCTTCCCTGTCTTCAGGGCCCTGTGCCCTGCTAGATGACACATAGCTGCTTTGATAAACAAACTCTGAACATTCATGGGATACTGTTTTCTATCATAGTAGCACTCATAACCATCTCAGGGGATGGTCATAATTTTTAAAATCAGTATTCCAGGGAAATAGGTGGTTCACTCATTAAGGAAAAGGAATTCCTGGTCACGGAACATTATTCTAACACTTTCCAGGAATGATGTCGACCACTGTCACAGTTCCTTCTACCACCGTTGATAAATCCAAAATGCTGCTGTTCACGACTATCTATAAGTCCCAAAGATACTTCCAATTCTACTGTCCCAAACCGACTGCATAGTCTTATCTTCACGATGTCCTTCCCCCAATTACTTAAGCCTGAAATAGAGAATTAATTAATTAACAGAGATGGGGTCTTGCTATGTTGCCCATGCTGGTATCAGACTCCTGGGCTCAAGGAACCCTCCCACCTCCACCTCCCAAAGTGCTGGAATTATAGACGTGAGCCATCACACCTGGCCCTTCTTGATTCCTCCCTTTCCCTTCACCCCTTGCCATCATTTAGTCAAACAAGTCTATGGAATTTAGAGTAACCAATTATCCCAGTTTTCCTGAAACTGAGGAATTTCCCAGAATGTGGGACTTTCAGTGCATAAGTGATGAGTTAGTCACAGCAGATGAACTTCACCTCCATTTCTTGACTCCACCCCCTCCATCTGCAGGCTGCCTTGCTAGTTCGGGTTCCTCTTGGCACTTACCTGGACCACCACAATGGCCTCCTAATATATCTTGATGCCCTCAGCCTTGCTCCCTCAAATTTGCCCTCCAAGTAGCTAGCAGAACCATCTTTGGAGAAGGCACTCTAAGCAGGCCACTTCTTTTCATGGCTGTCTGACTCCCTTGGGTTCTCGGTGGCTCCCCACGGCCTACAGGACAGAGCTAAGATCTCTGCCTGGCACACAGTGGCCCTGTGATCCGAACCTTGGCTACCACTCTGGACTCTCAACAACCTACTGGTACCTCTCCACACCAGAAAAACAAGCTGGCCTCTAGCATCTTCCATGCTCTCATTCCAAAGTACACAGGCCCTTGACTTTCTATCTTTACAACTGTTATTTGTCTTAATTTGGACTCTCACGGAAGCGGAGCTGTGACAAGGATTTGGATGCAAACAGTTCATTTAGGAGGTGATACTAGAGGCAGGTATGAGAGAGTGGGAAGCGTGAGACAGGTAGGAGGAACAGCCAATCTGCGTGTGCACGGTCACTGCTGGAGGGCAGGGTGAGGAATTCCACCAAGCCCTCAGAAGCAGACACAATTCCTCCAAATAATTAGAGGCTGGAGTGGTTATCTGCCAGTTCCTAACCCCTTTCGCTGAGAAATGCCTCTGGATATAACCTCCCACAACTTGCAGGCCTGGCTTGTAAGAGGCCCTAAAGGCAGAAATCAGAGGGATGCTCGGTGTATCTTGAGGTGGGTGCTGCACTGTAGGGTCTTAGCCTCCATAGCCGAGGCTGAAGTCTCAAGCAGACCAAGGAGAGTTACCTCTGCCTGCAATGACCTTCCTCATTTTTCTAGCCTGACTTTCAGGCAGGATCCAAGTTTGCTCCCATTCAACTTAAAGTCACCCTGAATTATCATCTCCCAGAATTCCTACCCGAAAGACTTACTACCAAAGCAGCAGCTGTCCGCTTAGTACCTGGGACCATTATAGAGCTAGGTTCTGGTTTTCCCTCTGTGGCCACAAATCCCCAAACTCACGTCGATCCAATCCAGGGCCTGAAAGCCGAGGCTTTATGCTAATTGTCACTTAAGTAGTGTTTACTATGTTGCTGGGTATTATTTTAAGCACCTTACAAATTTTGACTCATTTAATTCTTAGAAAAAACCTATAGGCTACATATGATTATTTTCTACCTATTTTACTATTGAGGAAGTTAAACACCAAGAGTTTTAGTAACTTGTCAAAGGTCACACAGCTGTTAGTGTCAGAGCTAGGACACAAACACAAGCAAGTGACTCAGAATCCCAGCTCTTCCCCACACGGCTGCTCAGCTGGAGAGGGCTCCCTGGTCTTGTAATTACTTCAAATAAAATCACTCAGTGTTCTCTTGGTAAAACCCTACAAAATCCAAGCTCACTGAGTGCCTCTTGTTTCTCTTTTAGCCATATGTTCTCAGAGACAATGTTTTCCATGACCTTGAGTTGATTAGGTTTCCAAGAGAGGTTGACAGTAGAGTCTTTTGGAGGATGTTAAACACATTTTCCTAGGAGGATATGCTCCGTAAGAACCATTTGTAGTATAAAGAAATCAAAATCTTTTCTGCGTAAAGAGTGAAGTCAAGCTGTCCACATGTACTTAGGACTCTTGAAATTATGAGGAGTTCCTCATTGAGAACAGTCAGTCATCTCTTCCTTGCTGCTAGGACACAAAGAATGCAGTGTGGTTTTTGTTTGTTTGTTTTTTGAGACAGAGTTTCCCTCTTGTTGCCCAGGCTGGAGTGCAATGGTGCAATCTCAGTTCACCACAACCTCCACCTCCTGGATTTAAACGATTCTCCTGCCTCAGCCTCCCAAGTAGCTGGGATTACAGGCATGCACCACCACGCCCAGCTAATTTTGTATTTTTAGTAGAGATGGGGCTTCTCCATGTTGGTCAGGCTGGTCTTGAACTCCCAACTTCAAGTGATCCACCCGCCTTGGCCTCCCAAAGTGCTGAGATTACAGGCATGAGCCACCGCATCTGGCACTGGATACAGTGTGGTGACTGGGCAAGTGCTTGGGCTTTGGAGTCACCCTGACCAGGGACTTGATGCCTGACTCTTCCTCTATGTGACTGTGAGACTTTGGGCTGGTTTCTTAATCATTCCTTATCTGTAAAGTGGGCATAATAATAGTACCTGCCGCATAGCATTGGTGTGAAGATGAAATGAAGCAAAGCAGGTGAAAGGTCAGCACACTGTCTGGCATTTAGAAAACAATCAATGCTATTATCTTTACCATTGTCATGAGACAGACTCAAGTTCAAATCCCAGCTCAGTCATTTATTGATTGTGTGAACTTGGCCAAGTTGCTTAACCTGTGTCTTAATTTCTTCACTTTTAAAATGGAGATAAAATCTACCTTGAAGGATTATAAGGAAGAAAGGTTATTTGCAGGCAGTACTTGGCATGCAAAAGGCAAACTTAATAATTATTATTATATGTTCTTCTCCTTGTAGTGACAGGCATGTGATAGGAATGTAATATACTTTGGCTGGAATTTTTTTCTCTGTGCTGAAAAATATTACTATCAGGTCTCTTTGCAGTTACTTCATTAGACTAGTAAAATTACTTATTAGTGGACTCTGAAATTTGTATAGTGTTTTATAATTTTATCCAGAGATGCCAGGGATATTCTCTTTCTTGACTTCTTGCATTTACTCACTGTAGTCAGGGATAAGCTCTGTTTTATGCTAATTTCAGTCATGCTTCTTGCATATTCAAGTCCATTTCAGGGCTGAGGAGGCTAGGAACAGGAAGCAACTCACGGTAACTGAGCACTCTGTACCCTGCGCTGTGCCCGGATTTACCCATAATATCTCATTTTGTCTCCATAACAATCCTTTGCTATCTCTCGAATAGGATATTATCATATCCATTTCACAGGTAGGAATACTGAGGCAAAGCGAGGTTCAACACATCATCCAAGACAACACAGGGTGAAGACAACTTTCAAAGCCAGGCTGTCTCCCTCCAGAGCCCTGGTTCTTCCTCACTCTGCTAACTTGCCACACCATGACCTTTTTTCTTCTCCCTCAAGGACCTCTGCTTTGGTGAAATCTTGCTAAAATGAACCTCAGAGACATACGTCCAAGGACCTTGCATGCACCAAAGAGAGTGGGTGGAGGGGGCAGAGCTTCCTGGGGGTCCACTCTAGGGCCTGTGTATGGGAGGCCTGCCCTTAGGTGGACAGCCCTGGCCTCAGCTCTTCTTATAGCTCCCCTGCTCTTTCTTCTTCTTGAGCTACTGAGTTCCAGCAGCGGTTCAGCTCTTTCTCCCATCCTTTGCTCAAGGCCTAGGAGGATAGCAGCTGTCCCCACTTGTGGCACTGTGGCTTGGCGCCCGTGCTCACTGTTCTGCCGTTGAAGAGCTCAGTGAAGCATAGGATGTGACGGTGGATTTCCAACTGCTTTAACTGAAATCTTGGTAAGTGGCTTCATGCTCCAGTTCCATTGAGGCCTTTCCCTGTTCTGATGTAGACCAGTGGGGTGAAGATTGGTGGGTCAGTGGGCACGTGGGGTGCGCTGGTTTACATGTTGCAGGGGGTCCAAGCAAGTTTGCTAGATGGGTCTCATTTCTCCCTCTTTCTGTTTCTCTGTCCAGCAAACCAGATGGATGCTATTTCACTAACACAGAGTGTTTCAAAATCCCGCCCCGCCCCCACACTTAATTTTTTTTTAGCAAAATGGTGTCTGTTTTTCAGGCTTGCTGCGGTGGGTTGAGCCATAACCTTACATGGGTGGATCCGGGCTTCATTTCACATAATTCACATTCTTGGCTTCCTGAGTCACTGTCATCATCTAACCTTTCCTGACAGCCAGCAGTGTGTTGGCGTGGATGGACAGGAAATCAGATAAGCCCCATCCATCTGTGCACACATCCGCTCAGGACCCCTTTACCTGATTCTAGAAAAAAACGTTTCACATTGAAAGTAATGTGACCAAAAATTCTCATGTGAATTTCTTAATCTCTTGCTGGAGTCAGTGGCCATTTTTGGACCAGGAGACATATGGCTGCCAAGAAGGGCTGAATCAGAAGGCAGGCAGCATCTCTTTAAATCCAAAGCCTCTTTAACTGTTGAGTAGAAATCAGAGTTCAGCATAGTGGCAGATTGTCAAGTTGTTCTCACAGTGAGAATCGTTCTCCAAACCTAGTCTTATTCTGAATGCTTTCCTATTTATTCTCTTCAATCTCATGGGTGCTGGGACAGATTACTCTTCTGCAGTAGACCCAGCCTTATAAAAATGAACTGTGGAAGCTTTCTCTGGGAAAGTCATCCCTGAGTGGCAAGTGATTTCCACGCTTACATTTTACTCCTTTCTCACCTGACACATGTCCACTCCCTACATCCCCATCGCTCGGTTTGTGTAGAAAGCCATAATAAAGGACAATCCTTGGGCGCTCTTCTAGGGGTCTGCAGGGAGGATGAAGCTGAGGGTATGTGTTACAGTCCACAGTGGTCACTTGGTGAGTCTCATCTGTGCTTGTCAGGAACTGGCTGGCTTCTATCCCGGGGACCCTGTAAACTATCTAACTCTGGACACACTCTCAAAGGCCCAGGGCACAATGCAGGTAACAGGTGAGGCATGTGGAGAAGTGGGGAACATAGGTGTGGTTTAGAGGGGCAGCTAATTTCACCTGTCAGTTAGGAAAGAAGTCCAGTGCTGCTGCATCTTCTGATTTTCTAAAAAAGAGAAGCCAGATGGCCAGGAGTGGTGGCTGTCTGTAATCCCAGCATTTCAGGAGGCCAGGATGGGCAGATCACCTGAGGTCAGGAGTTCCAGACCAGCCTGGCCAGCATGGTGAAACTCTGTCTCTACTAAAAATACAAAAAAATTATCTGGGTGTGGTGGTGTGTGCCTGTAATTCCATCTACTTGAGAGGCTGAGGCAGGAGAATTTTCTTGAATTCAGGTAGAAGAGATTGCAGTGAGCAGAGATTGTACCATTTCACTCCAGCCTGAGCAAAAGAGTGAGAGTCCCTCTCACACACAAAAAATGAAGCCAGAAATACAAATTTTTTAAAAAATATAAAATATTCCAATTTTTTAAGGCTGACAACCAATTAATAAAAACCAGACAATACTGCAAACACCCAAACAGAATATATCTGGGGGCTGCAATTTGGCCCACAAGCCACACATTTGCAACCTCTGGAAAAACCTTCCTGAATTGATAGCTAAAGCCAGGTTCGTGGGCTCTCCTCAGCAAACTTAGAGGATGCATGGGGTGCATTTTTTATACTTGATCATATTTCAGGCTTCATCTTATGTAGACTTGTTTTTCCTTTGCTTCTTCATCATAATTTAATTCTATTAAATGTTAGCCCATCCAACAGCATGTATCACCAAAGATGCCTTTTTGGAATAAGAAAGATAAATCAATTCCTTAACTGGAACATACCTGACCTCCCTCTTCTCCCATGTCCCCACACTGGGCTAGTCTTTAGGTGAGTGCTGATGAGTCTAAGACGATCATGGTAATCCCTTGCCAGGGATTGGTTTTGGCATGCTCATGTGACACAACTCTGGCCAATGAGATGTAAGATAAAGTCTGGGGGAGGAGTGCACACTGGAAAATTTTTCTTCATGAAAAAGCTCTTGGGCTCTTCAAACCATTGTGAATCCCAGAGCTAACAACCCTGGGACTTCCTCCTTCTCTGGTTAAGTGAGATAACTAGTTTTTCTTATTATTCAAGCTACTTTTATTCAGGTTTTTCTGTTTGTAGCCAGAGAATCTGAGTTGATGTAAAAAGAAAATTTCTGAGTCATTAACCATGCTCAGCTCACAAGATCAGATAATTTACCTATTCAGAGGGCATAGGCTGGCTGCCCCCAAGGGTCACCCTACTGAGAAAACCAAACTGTAGACTTTCTACTTTGGCTGCTATTGAGGGTGGGTTGGGGGAGGCTGCAGGCACATTCCCTCCATTGTATTTATGGATTGCCTGCGTGAATAATCCTCAACTCCAATGAGCATGGTGAATATGAGCAGAAGGAACTAGGTGTATGTTTAAGGATAGCCTCATAGAGTTCTAGAGATGAAAGCTGAAGGAATTTTCCTGAAAAGCACTGGGTAAATGCATTTTTTTCTCACAACTCATTAGAGTTCCTAAGCTGTTAGGATTGTGCCAGGTTTTGTTGATTTCTTTTCTTTTTCTTTTCTTTTTTTGAGACGTAGTTTTGCTTTTGTCACCCAGGCTGGAGTACATGGTGCAATCTTGGCTCGCTGCAACCTCTGCCTCCCAGGTTCGAGCAATTCTCCTGCCTCAGCCTCCCAAGTAGCTGGGATTACAGGCGCGCGCCACCACACTCAACAAATTTTTGTATTTTTTAGTAGAGATGGGGTTTCACCATGTTGGCCAGGCTAGTCTTGAACTCCTGACCTCAGTTGATCTGCCTGCCTCAGCCTCCCAAAGTGCTGGGATTACAGGCATGAGCCACTGCACCCAGCTGATTTTTTTTCTTGTATCAAATATTTGAACCATGTTTAGTTCTCACATTTCTGCAATAAGCTACCAAATGTGATTTTAACACCTAGAGATGCACCAAGGGCTCAATAATCCAGAAGCCCCCCCTAAATGCATGGATAGGACCAACCTGAGGCAAAGCTGTGATATGGGCCCTCCCATCCCACAGTGTCAGTGGACCCAGCTGTGTCACCCTCAGGTCTGGGCGTCCTCTCCCTACCTCTGGAAGAAATGTCAGATTTCTTCCAACATTTGCCGTTTCCTGAGCCCATCAAAGCTACGGAAAGTCCTAGCAGTAATAAAGAGGGTGGCGACAGTAGCAGCAGCCACAGCAGTAGTAATCATGCCGAACCCACACTGAGACCTTGTATGTGTCAGACACTGTAAGTGCTCTATCTATAGCAACTCATTTAACTCACAGCAAACCTGGGAGGTAAGTTATCCCAATTTGACAGATGAGAGAACTGGAGCCAGTCACATAGCTAGTTGATGGCAAAGTTGGGATTCAAAGCTAGGCAGTCTCATTCTGGGCCTTGTGCCAAATGAATGTGCCACTGCCCTCTCAAGTGTTAATTATGCTTACTCCTGGGGATGGGGCGGGGTACTTTTTAAACATTTTTAAACAGGCACTAATTTTAGCTGACTTGGAAATGTTAGACACGACAGCCAGCACACACTCTTGGGAGTTCGTGTCTAAAGACTGCACCTTCATATCCACTATGCTAGCGCTCATAGCCCACCTTCCCATGCTTCTGAAAACCCCCTACCGTAGTCTCCATTGATGAGATCTAGGAAGAAGGAAATAGAGGATTGATTTTATGGTTACAGCTGGAGGCCTCTATGTGGTCCTTGGACAACCTTGGCTAGAACACCCCTGGCTTTAGGGGGATGGTAGTGAAGTGGAGAATTAGTCAAGTAAAGACACATGAGGTGTGGAATTATGCAATTTCTAATTTTGGGGCAGGGTGTTTAGCTTGGCTCTTAGACTACGGAGTTCACAGCTCAAGAGTAGAGCTACTAATATGTTTTTACAAAATGATTATTGGATTTTCTTGGTTTCGGTGCCTTTCGTCAGTGAGGTATCAATGGCTACCTATGCTCTGGTTACTATGGTTGCATAACAGTTACCCACCCCCGTCCCCCACCCCTAAACATAGTGCCATAAAAAGCCATGTATTAAGCTCATAGATTCTGTCGGTCAGGAAGTTGATCAGGGCAGAGGAATTCTATGGAGCAGAGACAAGAGGATGGCTGGCTTGTCTCTGCTCCACAGAGTCTGGGACCTCAGCTGAAGGCCCTGAAGACTGCGGGCTAGAATCTTCTGAAGGTTTGCCTGTTCACATGTCTGGTGGTGGATGCTGGCTATTGACTGAGGGCATCGGCCCCTCCCCATGTGGCCTCTGCACTTGGACTGGTTTGGACTTGGTTGGTGCATGGTGGCTGGATTCCAAAAGTGAGCATCAGGAGGGCTTGGACTGGGGGAGGAGAGGTGGAAAGCAATGCAAGCAGTGGATGGAGGCTCTAACCTTTTTGTGATCTAGCCTCTGAAGTCACAGAGCATCAGTCACTTCCACCATTCTTCAGTGACTCGAGCAGCCATGGGCTTGTCCCTAGATTCACATGGAAGAAAAATAGATGCCACTTCTCGGTGAGCACCAGTCACATTGTAGGAAGAGCATACGGGGCAAAATAGAAATCCCATCTTTGGAAAGTGCAGTCTACCCCTCATAGGATGGTGGCATCAGTGGCAATAATGGCAGCAGCTGCAGAATAAGCCTTAACTGTTCTTCCCACATGTACCAGAGACATCCCCTGCCTTCACCATTATGGTTTAGAAAAGACTCCTCACACTAGTTTCAACAGTCACCCACCCTATATCTCATTCCGTAGAGCCTTGTTTAGAGCCAGTTAATTGGAGAAACTCTTCTCTGTTAATGGATGCTAATGGGTTACTCATCCCATGAGGCCTAACTGCAGATAATGGGGATCTGGCTTCTGGAGACAGAATTACTTATCCTAGATGACCTAATAATGGCCCTAGAAGAAGGGAGTGGGCACAAATGGCTCTCTTTTGGTGCCACTCAGCTCACATTGTGTGGGCAGACACCTGGCTCCACAAATCAAGCCAGGATCCAGGATCCATATGACAGCTCAATTAATGCACGATTGCTGGGTGCAGCTACCCACTACAAGATGAGCTTAGATGAGTCATTTGTTTTCTGGTTCAAAAATGTCCCTTTTGACCTGGAAAACAATATGCTGATGCTAAAAAAAAGATTGTGTTTAAGTGGTAGAACTAAAAGATGATTTTTGTTCTCTACTTTTCATTATTTTCTAACTTTTTCATGAGTACATTTTGTCTTTATAATACAAGTAAAAAAAAGCTGTTTTAAAAATGTTTTATCAGGAAGGAAAAGAGGAGAGAGACCTGGGCCCTGACCTTCCTCTGTCACCGTCACCTTGTGACATCTTCTCAGGCCAGCCCTAGCCAACTTTGTGATAGTTTCCACAGGTGTTGATGCTGGCATCTTTTCTAACTTCCGCTGCTTCTCCAGGTGGCCATGGCCATCTCATTAGACAGCAGATGTAAAGTATTTGAAAAAAGGCATCATGCAAAGGTAAAGTTCATTGTCATTCATCCTTTTCCTTCCCAAATAACTAGACTTCTTAAAAACATTAAGGCAAAGTGAAGCTGAGCTGTTTGCTTGTCTACCCTAACATACAGGGCCACTGCAAAGCCTGAGGCTCCAAGGTAAGATTCACAGCCAGGTGCAGTGCCTCACGCCTATAATCCCAGCACTTTGGGAGGCCAAGGCAGGAGGATTACTTGGGGCCAGCAGTTCGAGACCAGCCTGGGCAACATAGTGAGACCCTATCTTTACAAAAATAAAAAAATTAGCCAGGCATGGTGCTGAGCCCCTGTAGTTTCCAGCTACTCAGGAGAGAGAGGTGGGAGGATCACTCAAGGCGAGGAATTTGAGGCTTCAGTGAGCCATGATTGCACCACTGCACTCCAGCCTGGTGACAGAGTGAGACCTCATCTCAAAAAAGGTAGGATTCACAACATCTTTTGACACCCTATGTGTATGTGTTCCTGAAGTCAACACACACACACACACACACACACACACACACACACATACACACACACACGATGTGATATGTGGTTAATGGAAAAATAACTCGAGGCACCGCATTCATTAACAGAAATGAATTTCATCTGGCGTTTTCTTCCTTGGTCTTCGTGACAGCTATCTTATATATGCAGCACCTGTGAGCTGATAAATAATGTATTCAACGAATTCTGCAAATCCAGAAAGGTCACTGTTTACACATCATCTGTCTGTCAAGTGAAATTCTTGGTTCAAAGCAAAAAAGCAAGTTTATTTTAGGAATTGGTAACTTGGAATAACAGCTGCAAAAAGAAACGAGAAATAAAGACCCATCACTTAATCCTTTTTCTAAATATTCATCTGAAGCCCAAATTTCATCAAATTTGATTGGTTTTAAGGAGAAAAATCTTGCCAGATGGAAATATGAAGATTGGGAAAGCAACATAATTTGGAATTCAGAACTGTGGGGGATTTATAGAAGCATTTGTTAAGAACTGAGGGTATGTACAAATTAGCCAGGCATGGTACTGAGCGCCTGTAGTTTCCAGCTACTCAGGAGGCAGAGGTGAGAGGATCACTTGAGCCCAGGAATTTGAGACTGCAGTGAGCCATCATTGCACCACTGCACTCCAGCCTGGTGACAGATGAGACCTCATCTCAAAAAAGGTAGGATTCACAACATCTTTTGACACCTGGGTGGGTGTCACAAGGTCAACTGTGTGACCTTGTGTCCCCAGCCCAGCCATCCTTGCCTGCACAGCTGAGGTTGATGATGATGGAGAGACTTAGGGGTACTCTCTGCACTCTCTCCTGAGATCCCAGAGCAATTCTGATTGCAGCCATAAGTATTTGTGCAGAACCACCACTTCTTGCCGCCAAGCTGAGAATGACTTCCCATTGAACTTCAGCCCTGCCTGCCCCAGACTGACCGTGGCTTCTGGAATCTTAAGTTGCAGCAGCTCCTTCCTGCCTACTTTCTCCCTGTGCTATCAGAGTGACCTGCAGCAAATGTTCTCACAAGAATTCTTAACCTCCAGCACAAGGCAGGTGACATCCTCCTTCTCTCATGGGGAAGCTACAGCCTGGAGGCCGGGGACTTGACAAAGGCACACATGAATGGCACAGTCAAGCCTGACTATCTGCAAATTCCTACCTTTTGGTCACTCTGCTGCCCTTTCAGCCCTGCCCCCAGGCTTCAGTTTGGGAGGCCCCTCATCTGCGCCTCACCCCCAGTGCCTCTGCCCTCCCCCGTGCAGTGCTGGTTTGCAGGTTAACACCTGGAGGCTCGTCTGGGGCACCTCACTCTTGCCTGCTGTGTTCTGTGGCTACTACACCACCTTGGTTCTGGGGCTTGGCAATTTCACGGACTGAATGTCAGTGAATTCAGTCTTGAGAAATTTCAGCTTTGCTGGGAAAAGGAACACCTCCATTCCTTTCCCAGCCTAAGCAAATGTTGATCAGGGCACACAGTATCAGCCATTTCCCCTTCTCTCCAGAGCATGGGACTGGACTGGAGATCTGGTCTTTGGCTTCAGTATCAATATCCAGGGAGTTGCCACTTCCCTTTTAAACAAGGGGTGTAGGCTTTGGAGGATGGTGCCCTGATCTTAGAAGAGCCAGGTTGCCCATATTTACAGGGACTCTGTCAAATGAAAAGGTGAAGACCGCAGGCATGGAAAAGCTCCCACTCCAGGCTCCACTGATCTTTCCTAACCTTCTCAAACATGGCAGTCCCAGAGGGAAGCTAAGCAAAGATAGGCCTGCTTTGTAGTTTTTTGAACCCATTCCTTTTATCTGGTTTTGATTAGAGTAGGCTAGTCGACAAAAAGCAAAGCCAAAAACATATGGAAATTCCAAATTCATGTTTAAAATTTAAAATTTGGCCCAAGAATCTTACTCTACAAGAGAGAAATGTGCATTTGTATATGCCTTCTCAGTCACTCGAGAACAGACTCCCATATATTCTAATCAAAGGCCTTGGGTCTTAGAGACTGTGTTGATCTGGTTCCTGACAGCCCTTGAATTCCAGCTTCTAATCTTTTGCAGATCTCGCTGCGTGCAGACTAAACTAGAGATGTCTTCAAAAGCAGCGCTCTAGGCTTGCATGTGCTGGCTGTTTTCTGGGCTCAAGTTCATGCCTTGATTGTCTGACCTCTCTTCCCTGGAGAGGCGCATTTCTTCCATTCTAGCTCTTTAATCATTATCTGTGTTAGGCTTGACCAAACTTTCTGAAGGACAGTTGATTTTAAATAGTAGTCACAGGCTCAAGTATAGCCTATAAAGTAGATTTTTATTACACCGTGGTGAGAGGGCACACATAAAAGTGCATGTGAATCACAGAAGACAGGCAAGAGAAGGGGGTCAGCTCAGGACAGGAAGAGAATAAATTTGTCCACAAATTACATAATCCACAAATTACATAATACATTAGCAAGTAACACATTCGATCCCAAACTCTCAGGGAGAAAAAATAATTTGTTTTCATGTTCCCTTGTTTTATTTTTCTTCTTAAATGTTGAAAATGAGTTGTGATGAAAAGTCAGATGACTTTAAACCCATGATCAATATCCATAATTGGAGACCATATTAAACCAAGCAGAGAATGACTGTTTTCCATTGCACTTCTCCTGTAATACTGTGACTATAACTGCCATTGCTAGCTACAACATTTGGGTTGGCTTTCTCATGCTTTAAAGCTCTTGTTATTTCTTTTGTGACCCCAACAATTCTGTGACTCCCATTTCAATAATCCATGCTACAGAGATGACTAAACTCAATAGTTTATCACTATTTAAAGAGCTGAGGTCTTAACAGCACTATGTGATAGGGTTACTGATTGGGATTTGTGGATAGGTGCTTCCTAAATTTCTATCCTCAGACCCCGTAGAAAATAGCTCACAATGCACATGGCGGTCACCAAATTCTGTTCTGTTTACCTATTGCTGCATAACAAACTACCCCCAAATTTAAAGGATGAACACTACAGTCACTTTCTTCTGCCTCGCAATTTTGTTGATCAGGAATTTCGGGAGGACTTGGCTGCGTGGTTTGACTGCACCCTGTGGAGATGGGAAAGGCGCGGTGGTTATAAAACATTCCTTATCAGCTAAAGACATTCTTCTGATGTATTTATGGGTACAATGACAAGTCTGAAACTTTCTAGTCTTATTTCCCAAAGCGATGAAGAAAGATGACATAAGATTGGCAGCCTGTTGATACATTTTGAAGTTGGGCGATGAGTTGTGTGGGTTTTACTTTAATATTCATTCTCCTTCTGTGTGTGTTTTAGGTTTTTCACAATTAAAAGTAAAGAGGAAGAGAGAACTATGGCCTTGGGTACCAGGACAAGTACCAAGGAGATCTCACTAGACAGGGTTCTCTCTTCTTAGCATGTCCGCCTCAATCTAGATCCTTAGACTGGCCTCCCTCAGCATTTCCGGGTCTGAGAGCAAACGGACCTGATGGCACTGTCTGAGGAAGATGATGTGGCCAGCTGCCCTGGTCAACCTTTCAGATGTGGGAAGACCATCTCCAGCTTTCTTGAAAGAGAAACAAGAAAATGCTGAGGGGACAGCCGAGCTGCATCTGTCACCACCTCTCAGTTTGGCACCCAGGGAGATGGGACCCATGGGACTCGAGAAAGACAACAGAACAAGGCTTGGGAGCTGAAGGCCGAGGGCTGGAATCCTTTGGGCTCTGAGATCACCACTCTACTCCCCCATCAGCTTCAGAATCCAAGACCTCTCTTTCCTTTAACTTTAAGATTCTTGAAAAATTTCAGAGCAGAAGTGGGAGAGGCAGGAAGTTCAGGTTCAAGGTCAGAAGAGGTGGTAGTGTGGGATTAGCAACTCGGGGCCAGTCACCTGAATTTATCTGGGGAGAAAAACAAGGGTGCTCCCTTCCCTAACATGGCAAGCTAGTAGGACAGCCCTCACTCCTTGGGGGTTCCTGGAAATAAATTCCAATGGGTCTAAGAGAGGAAAGTGGCGATTTTTCTCTCCACTTTTCAGAGAAGTAAAACTATTCACCAACCTAGCACACTAGCAGAGTGTTGAATAGTTCCTGGGTTGCTGGCTGGTCTCTGCTGCCCAGCTGGACTATATTTCAATCAGCAACAGAGTCCCAGGTACTGTTTTGCTCTTCTGAACAGCAAAAGTACTTTTCATGCAGCTAGAGGATAATTTCCTAACAAGTGCGTGATTTCCTGCTTAGATACTTAGAGTGAATGGTTCTCAACCCTGACTTCACATTCAGATCAACCAGGAGTGTTCAAAGCCCCCAGGGCCTGGAACTCACCCCGATCACTTAGGTCAGCATTCCTGGGGTGGGCTTTGGACACCAGGACTAAAAAATGTTCCCCAGGTGATTCTAATATGCACTGGAGGTTGGAACCACCTGTTTAGAATCATTTAGGCCTCTGCTCACACGTGGCCTCCCCCAAAAGGCTTTCGCCAACCAGCCAGTTTCAAAGATCCCGCTTATTTTTTCTGCTAACAGATATTACATGACAGAGTTATTTGTGTGTTTGTGTTGTCTGACTGCTCAATTAGAAAGTTCTGCGTGGCAGGGACACCAATGAACCATCTCTGTTGCTTGCCACCATATGCCGGTACCCAGAACTGAGGCGGCACAGAGGAAGTACCGTCTGAATCGTGGCTGAGCCAGTGGATACATGACTAAGAGGCGGTTTTTGTATATTTTATGATCCATTCACAGGTTTGTGGTGGATGAATAATGTTTGCAAGATTGCAGATGAGAGGAGAGTGTGTCAGAGTGAAGACTGTCCCTAACTCCAGGCTCTGTCCCTAATTCCAGAGCACCCTTCTGTTAAGGGGTTGGTAAAGTCCCTCAAAATCACGCTAGATCGCCCTGCAGAGGGCGGTCCACAGCGCCATCTGCTGCTCAAAATGTAGAACTGGGTTTATTTCTTTAAGATCTGGGAGGCTTGCTTCAAAGTGGCTCTCCTAGAAAAGGAGCCAGGGGTGGTGGGGGGCGGCGCCTCACGCCTGTAATCTCAGCATTTTGGGAGGCCGGGGCGGGCAGATCATGAGGTCAAAAGATCAAGACCATCTTGGCCAAGATGGTGAAACCCCGTCTCTACCAAAAATACAAAAGTTGGCTGGACATGGTGGCTGATGCCTGTAGTCCCAGCTACTAGGGAGGCTGAGGCAGGAGAATCGCTTGAACCCGGGAGGTGGAGGTTGCAGTGAGCCGAGATCGTGCCACTGCACTCCATCCTGGCGACAGAGCAAGACTCCGCCTCAAAAACAAACAGAAAGCTGGCAAGCTTCTTCCTGGACACAGTCAATAGTACACCATCGTGTGTGTGAGTGTGAGTGTGTGTCTGTTTGTGCATATGTATGAGTGCCTGTAAACGGCGATAGTGATTGACATTTTACCTAAAGCATAAATGCAAAACCAAATCCTACCACCTTTTAGGATTGACCCAAGCAGTGAAGACTCTCAGGGCCAGAGAAGTCAAACCTCCTAAGAATCTTGAAATAACTCCAACAAATAAAAAAATGTCCAAGGCAAACTGAGTGGGAGATACTGCTTGCTCTCTCTCCCAATGTCTGCTGCTCTGGGGCCGGACTGAGGCGGCCACATAAAAGGCTGTTTGGTGGTCTTTGATCAGTTCCTGGAGCTAAAATGACAAGAGGTCCCAGCTGTTACAAGAGCTATTCCAAGTACTTAAGTAGGCTTCCAAATGCTTACTTTATGCTCATTAAGTTTAGACTGGTTTGGTATTTTTATACTGTAACCTGATCTTTAGAATGAAAGCTTCATACTCTCTGTCTGTCTGTGTCTCTCTCTCACACACCCTACGCATGTACACATGCAAGATTTAATATATTTGGAAGCTTCTCTTTGACCCTGGCAAAAATAATGTAGTCTATTTCAATTTGAAAATATTGGTGAAGGCCAGAAAATAATCCCTGGAAGAGGTGAGATTATTTAACCTGGAGAGGAGAAAGGTGATTGAATAAAATCTTCAAGTGAAGAGCAGGTCTTGATTCGGTGGGCCTACCACTGAAAGATGTGTGGGCTAGCCGGGTGCCGTGGCTCACGCCTGTAATTTCAGCACTTTGGGAGGCTGAGGAGGGCGGATTACCTGAGGTTGGGAGTTCGAGACCAGCCTGACCAACATGGAGAAACCCCATCTCTACTAAAAATATAAAATTAGCTGGGCATGGTGGCTCATGCCTATAATCTCAGCACTCAGGAGGCTGAGGCAGGAGAATCGCTTGAACCTAGAGGCAGAGGTTGCTATGAGCCGAGATCACACCATTGCACTCCAGCCTGGGCAACAAGAGCAAAACTTTGTCTCAAAAACACAAAATAAAGATGTGTGGACTAGTTACACCATAGGGGCTTCCCCTTTATGGAGTCCTGTGCAGAAGATACCATGATATCCTGTGATAAATATGCTGCCCTGAGTGACAGCCAGTCATGCTGTATAAGAGTTCTAAGGTCTACCAAGAACTGTTATGCCAAATATGGGCACCACGTGCTCTCCAAAGCACAGAGGTGAAAACAAAGAAAATTGGCTTACAATCTGGCTCGAGGAACTAAACAGAACATGAAGAATTTCTCAGTAGTGAATTATTATGTTCTAGACCAAGCCGTAGAGAAAAGGTATAAATATCCTTTTTATTGGTGACTCTTTTCAAGATAGGACACATTCTTACCTGAGATTTCAAGTATCTGAGATTTTTAGGAATTGGAGGCAATGAATGTAAGAAGTGATTTCTGTATGCATTCAGCAAGTATTTAATGAGCACCTGGTCTGTATCAGGCCCTGTCATGGTTCCTGGGGAGAATCCAGGCTTATATACAACCTGGTCCTGCCTCTCTGGGAGGATGGAGTGAGGATGGGAGGAGCAGTGAGAAAGACGCAGAGAGACACCAGACACCCTAGAGAGGTTGCCTCTCATGGGGCTGACCAGGCTGTGTTTGAGTTGAGCCTTGGAGGGGTGGGTTGGATTTTTCTTGATGGGACAGCTGGGAGTGAGGCGAGGCAGGTGCAGCCAGGCCAAAGCGACTCTGAGTGTGAAATCCCAGTCCTAGCAAGTGGTGATAGACGAGTAGAGAAGGTAGTTGTGGGTGACCTCAAACGCCAAACTAAGGAATTTGGAATTTGTTCTGTGAGCAACAGGATGTTAGTTATAACTTTCAAGATGCCAGAGGCCTAAAGAAATGTGTTCTGAGCCTACGGCTTATGCTACTGGGAGTCACGGGGATGCCCTCTGAGTCCTAGAAAATCTGGGGACAGTCAAGGGGAAGATCACTGGTGCCTTCTTCGGAAGAAGAGGCAGCTATTCCGTTCAAGATGCCACGTTCCACCAAACATGTTTGAAAGGCTACTGAGGGGATATAACCTAAACAGCATCCCCTTACGGTAGCATCAGGGCATTCCACCTTATTCACAACCTTATCCAGACAATAGCCCTGCTATTCTACAGGCTCAGAGGTGTGTAAACCTCCAGCTGTTTCTCCAGGAGGGATGCCCTTTGTTGGTAATTTTGAGTGTTCATCTCAAAATAATTTCGGATGAGATTATCCGAAATTATTTTGCCAATTTTTTATCTAAATTGAGTGGTTTATTTTCTTTAATATTTTTGAGTGGTAAAAATGTATTATGTATGATTGATCCTTGAACAACATGGGGGTTAGGGGCACCAACACTCGCCTCCTACTCCTGCAGCTGGAAATCCATGTATAACTTTTGCCTCCCCCTAAGCTTACTAATAGTCTATTGTTAAATGGAAACCTTCCCGATAACGTAAAGGTCAAAGAAAAGCTTCCAAGAATCAGAACAATTTGGTATACTCTTATGTATCTCCTTGGTATTTTGAGTGTGCTTTGTCTCCTTTATTTTAGATTTTTACCTACACAGTACTGATTCCTTATGATTGGCCTAGTGCTATTTGGAGGCCTTTTAAAAACTGAAATCCTTCTGGTATTTCTGGGATAAGAGAAGCAAAGTGATGCAAGTTGGGTTCTCAAGTCAAACTTCCTGAAAACATAATGACCTTGGGCAAATTACCCACCCTCTCTTGGCCTCAATTTCCTCATCTGTAAAATGGGGATAGCAATGGTACTCACTACCTGAACGGGTTGTAAGGATCAAGTGATGTAAGGTGATTGGAAGAGTGCCCAACACTAACGCATGCTGGTAGCCCAGTGTGTGCTATTTCCATCACTTTATTAATGAGCACTCTGTCTGTATCAGGCCCAGTCGTGGTTCCTGGGGAGATTCCAGGCTTGTATACCACCTGGTCTTGACCTCTACTTTGGTCAAAGCTGGCCTCTGTTAGGAGCACGTCTGGCTCTGGGCTGGCTTAGTCTCCAATTCTTGCAGCAAGAGCCCTTTCTTTCCTGACCCTGCCACCTCCTAGGCCTCAGGTCCTGCCCTCCCGCCTTGCCCTCCATACTCAACAACATCAAACTCTGCTTCCAGACATGTTGTGTCCTGCATGTGTCAATGCGTCTGCACACAGTGTTTCTGGGACTTTTCACATGTCCTCTCCATCTTTGAAACCTAGCATAGGGGTCACCTGCCCCGAGAAGACGCCCCTGCTGTCCACACTGGCTCCAGCCATGCCCCTGCCCAACCCAAAGAGAGTGACCGCTGGACCTGCTCATATTTCTGTCTCTGTGTCCATTGCCCTGCTGGGTAGTTACTTGTTCATAGACCTTTCTCCCCGACTGTGTGGCAAGCTACTGAAGACCAAGACCTCATCTTACTCATTCGTGTATTTGTAACACCACGCATGATGTGAGCCAGAGCAGGGGCCAAGTGAGGGTTTGCTCAGTTGAACTAAGTGGGGCTGAAGAAGATTCAAGAGCCTACTTGGAAGTGCCAGGTGTGTAACAGACACTGTCTGGCGCTTTATGGAAACACACAACCTCAATGAATAGCAATCCATGGAGCTCAAGGTCTAGTTAGGGAGTCCACAGCCTGCAAGTGACAAAGGTCAAAGGGAGTCAAAGAACAAAATAATGGAGAGCTGGTAAATATCAAGTCCAAGGATGGGATGGGGTGAATTTGAGTCTGGAGATAAGGGAAGCAAAAGACCTGGATTTGCAGAAGGAAGTGGGCGGGGGGAGGTGAGCAGGGTAGGCAGGGCAGGGCAGGGGGCTCAGGCATTCCAGGTTGAGGGCAGGCCTTGGAGAGCCTTGCATAGCTCAGAGATGGCACCTTCATGCCCCTGGCAGGGCAATAGTCTGTAAGAAGGGCCTGATGAGGGAGGAACTTCAAGGTAGGAACTAAGTGGGCAAAACCATAAATTCTTGCCCAAGGGACCATCGTAATGCATGACTTATTCTGCTAGTTTTTAGGTTTTTTAAACATGAGCGTTTAATTCTTTTTTGTGGAATGAATAAGCAAGGGAGGAAGCCAGAGGTAGAAGAAGAAAGATGAGCTGTCAACTCAGTCACCTGGGTTTGGATCCTGGAGTCACTGTCTGCTAGTTCTGTGACGTAAGCATGCTCCCAATCTTCTGTAAGCCTCAGTGTTCTCATCTGTGAACTGGAGATGACCATGCTTCATTTTGGGGTGGGATCAGCTTTATTTAGGCATAATTCACATACAATAAAAATTCACCAACTTTAAATGTTCCCAATTAAGTGATTTTTAGAAACTAGGTATGTCGTTGTGTAACTACTACCACAGTAAAGATATTAATTTTTTTTTTTAAAGATGGCGTTTCACCATGTTGGTCAGGCTGGTCTTGAACTCCTGACCTCAGGTGATCCACCCACCTTGGCCTCCAAAATGCCTGGATTACAGGCATGAGCCACCATACCCGGCCAAGATATTAAAGTTTTAAGTCACCCTCAAATATGTCCTTATGTCCCTTGCAGTCAATCCCTTTCTGCCACTCCTGGCCCCCAGCAACCAATGGTCTGCTTTCCATTACCATCATCTTGCTGTTTCTAGAATTTCATACACATGGAACCATGCTGTTATAATCTTTATGCCAACCTTTTTTTAACTTTGCTTGATGCTTTTGAAATTCACCCATGTTGTTGCTATTATTGAGTTCCTCTCTTTTTTTGCTGAATAATTTTCTATTTTATGAGTATGCTACAATATGTTTTTCTATTCATCCACTGGTGGACATTTAGGTTGGTGTCAGTTTTTGCCTATTATAAATAAAGCTAATGTGAGTGTTGGTGCATGAGTCTTTGGGCAGACAAATATTTTAGTTTCTTTTGGATAAATACCTTGGAGTCAAAGTGTGGGGCATATGGCAGCCTTTTTTTAAAAAAACTACCCATCTGTTTTTCAAAATGGCTACACCATTTTACATCCTCACCAGCACAGCCTGAGAGTGCCACTTCTCCAGATCCTCGCCAACATTTGATATTATGTGTCTTTTAAAATTGTAGCTATGCTAGTGACTGTGTAGAGGTAAAATATTGTGGTTTGAATTTTCACTTTTTTCTGCTAACACTTTTTATGTAGGTAGTAGCAATTCATATATCTTCTTTGGTGTGGTGTCTTTTCAAATAGTTTGCCATTTTTTAATCTAAATTGATAAAAAAAAGATTTATTTTCTTAATTTTATTTTTCTTACTACTTTCTTTTTTTTTTTTTTT
>NW_016107371.1:495633-497416 GCF_001604975.1 Cebus imitator
CCACCATGCCCAGCTAATTTTTTGTATTTTTAGTAGAGACGGGGTTTCACCGTGTTGACCAGGATGGTCTCGATCTCTTGACCTCGTGATCCACCCGCCTCGGCCTCCCAAAGTGCTGGAATTACGGGCGTGAGCCACCGCGCCCGGCCTTCCTTACTACTTTCGAGTGGTAAAACTTTACTATATATGATTGATCCTTGAACAACATGGGGGTTAGGGGCACCAACACCCCCGACTCCTGCAGCTGAAAATTCACATATAACTTTTGACTCCCCCAAAACTTAACTAATAGCCTACTGTTAACTGGAAGCCTTCCTGATAGCATAAACAATTGATTGACACATATTTAGAATGTTATGCATATTATATATTATATTCTTAAAGCTAGCTAGAGAAAAGAAAGTGTTATTAAGAGAATCACATGTACAGTACTGCACTGTATGTATCCATACCGTAAGTTTCCATTGTTTGTTTACAAGATGAATCCTCTGTCTAAAATGGCAACTGCAGCTACAAGCCTCAATCTATGGTATATGTTGGAAACAGGTTGATAATGTTGGGAAAAATCCACGTTGATACAATGGATCACTCAGCAGGGCTCGTTTACTTCCTGCGGGAAGGGTGCAACTTGCTGGCAGTCTTGCCATGAGAGCACACCTGAACAAGGAGACAGGGACTTTTATAACTTTCATATGACACAATCACCCTACTGCTATGTCCAGTTTCCAATGGCCGGAACGGGGCCTCACATTCTATATGCTTGACCCAATTGGCTAAAAAACTTGGAAATTTCCTGAATAGATGAGGGTAAACAAGATGAGGAAGAAGACAAGAAAAAAGAGGAAGCTAGTCAGGAGAAGGTCAGGAGTGTTTCCAAATAAGGAACAGCATGCACCAGGGTTTGGAGCTTGCCCAGTTCTGTTCAGACATGCTGGAGTGAGTCAAGGTAGCCGATTGAAGACATAGCTGATTTAGAGAATATATGTATATGGGTACATGTTTATGCTAATAGCAGATAATGGCCTTAGAGCAAGAGATTGTAAATCCTTATAATGCAGTCTAAGATATCAACTTTGAAGAACTTTCCCATTTCTCACAGTACATCAAGAAACACAATCTTTTCCTGTACTGACATGACTTTTCTTGCTTTTTGGGACACTTCCAGCATGACTAGTGGCACTTCATACTGGCCTCATGGTGTTATTCAAGGATTACAGTATTACAATAAACACAATGAAATATACTTGAGAACCAACAGAGAATACTTTTTATTTGGATGTGCAACTTACTAAAGAGATGAACTGCTCACATGGAGATGAATAGCTTACCTGGCATGTTAAGCAGATATTCTTAAAATGTAAGCTTCACCACAATAACAACAGGAGGTGTCTATGAAGTTATTACAGTAGCACAGGATATACTACAGTTAATTTTATGTATTTCTGATTTAATACTGCATCTTTATGTTTGTTTCCATTTCTTTTGACTGTGAATGTTGCCATGTACAGTCCTTGTTTTGGTGTGTAAGTTTTGTTAACTTTTAACTTTTTATGAAAGATCTGTATATATTTTATGGTAGTCAGTGACAAAAATAGACTAGTATCTACATATATTTTGTGCATTCATGACATACCTAGCTTTTTCTTAATTTTTTGATATTTCTAGGCTATACAGTTCATCTTTGAGATTTTTCAAATTATCACAAATATACAAAAGGTTTTTCAACATATTTGTTGAAAAAAATCCATGTAGTGTTACAGATCTTTTAGAATTTGTCTAGCAG
>NW_016107371.1:497540-551506 GCF_001604975.1 Cebus imitator
AGAAAAGGAAAGAGAAGAGAAGAAAAAAAAAAAGAAAAAGAGAAAGATCCTCCAGCTTCAGCCTCCCAAGTAGCTAGGCTTACAGGTGTGAGCCACCACATCTGGCAGACTTTTTAAAAAAGCTTTTTGTTTTTGTAGAGACGAGGTCTTGCTATGTTACCCAGGCTGGTCTCAAACTCCTGGCCTCAAGTGATTCTCCTGCCTTGGCCTCCTAAAGTGTTGGAATTACAGGCATGAGCTACCCTGCTCAGCCTCTTTCTGTTTTTAAACAGTGTGTTTTGAAGAACTAAAGAGTTAATTTTGATGAAGCCCAATTTATTAATTTTTTCTTTTGTAGTTCAGGCTTCTTATGCTCTATTTGAGAAATTTTTCCCCAGCCTAAGTCACAGAGATTTTCTCGTGTTCTCTTCTGCACGTTGTATAATGTTATGTCTTACCCTTAGCTCTATGGTTCATTCAGAGTTAGTCTTTCTGTATGGTCTGAGATAAGGGTCATGATTTATTTTCTTACATATGGATCATATGGTTAACTAACTGTTCCAAGACCATTTGTTGAAAAGATTATCCTTTCCTTACTTAATTATCTTGGCTTTTCAATTCACCACATTTGAGTGAGACTATCTCTGGACTCTGTTCCATTGACCTATATGATTGTCTTTACACAAATACCACTCTCTCCATTGCTGTATAGTTTTATTGCATGTATTGAAATCAGACAATATAACTCATTCCACACTAACCTTCTTTTTCAAAATTGCGGTACATGTTCTAGGTCCCTTGCATCTTCATGTACATTCTAGACTTCACTTGTCAGCTTCTACAAAAAGCCTGCTAGAGTTTTGATTGGAACCATATTGAATCTATATGTCAATTTGGGGAGAACTGACAGATAACAATATTGAGTTTTCTGACCCATGAACATGACATACCTCTCTTTCTTTAATTTCCCTCAGCAATGTTTTTTGGTTTTTAGTGTATGTCTTATGCATATTTTATAAAATTTAACCAAAGAATTTAACACCTCTCTGCTCTTCCTTGGTAAACCAAGTATATGTGTTTATTACATGTAAATGTAATTGTAGTTACAAGGTCATTTCATATTGTCTTACAGATCACTGATGCTCAGTTCTTCTTCTTTTTTGTTTTTTGAGACAGTGCCTTGTACTGTTGCCCAGGCTATAGCACAGTGGCGCAATCAGGGCTCACTGCAGCCTTGACCTCCCAGCCTCAATCGATCCACCTGCCTCAGCCTCCTAAGTAGCTGGGACTATAGGTGCACATAACTATACCCGACTAATTTTTATGTTTTATATTTTGAAGAGATAGGGTTTTGCTATGTTGCCCAGGCTGGTTTTCAACTCCTGGACTCAAGTGACCCACCTGCCTGGCCTCCCAAAGTGCTGAGATTACAGGCATGAGCCACCATGCCAAGGTGTTACATACTTTTTAAGATAATATTTCTCTCTGCATGTCATTTTGTATAATTAGTATTGTTTTATCTTTAAAGTCCTAGAATTTATTTCTCCAGTGTCTAACCTGCTGTTAATCCAAGCCAGTGTTTTTTCTTTCCTGATAATGTATTTTTCATCTATGGAAGTTCCATTTGGGTCCTTTATATGTCCTTTCATTTCTCTCCTTATAATGTTCAGATTTTCCTCTAACTTTTTGAACACATGAAGTATATTTATAATACCTCATTTAACATCCATGCATGCTAATTTAATTCTATGTCTGTTTCATTTGATTTTTTTTCCCTTCTGGCTATGGGTTGTTATTTTCCTGCTTCTTTTCATGTCTGATAATTTTTGATTGGATGCTGGACAATGTGAATTTTACATTGGTAAATGCTCAGTATTTTAAAAATATTCTTTATATATTGCTGGTCTCTGTTCTGAAATGCATTTATTTGGAAATAGTTTAATCCTTTCAAGGCTTGATTTTAAGGTTTGTTAAGAATGGGAAGATCAAACACCGCATGTTCTCACTCATAGGCGGGTGTTGAACAATGAGAACACATGGACACAGGGAGGGGAGCACTACACACTGGGGTCACTTGGGGGGAAATAGGGGAGGGACAGTGGGGGGTGGGAAGCTGGGGAGAGATAGCAAGGGGAGAAATGCCAGATGTAGGTGATGGGGAGGAAGGCAGCAAATCACACTGCCATGTGTGTTCCTATGCAACAATTTTGCATGTTCTTCACATGTACCCCAAAACCTAAAATGCAATAAAATAAATAAATGGGGGAAAAAAAAGAATGGGTGTTCAGAACAATCTTTAATCTAGGACTTCTTGATTTATTTGATCCCACCATGAAGCAATTCCCTTCTTATGGGTACAATGCTCTATGCATTTGGAGGTTTTTCCACTCAGGCTGGTACATATAAACTATTCTAGTCTCTTTGTGGGCTGTTGGAATTGTTCCACCTACATCTTTTCAGTGATTCTTTTCCCATTCTCAGTGATCTCCTTATATACATATGGAGAGCAGTATAGCACAATCATACATACCAAGGGATCTCTCTGAAGAACTCTGGCCTGTTTCTCTCTCTCTCTCTCTTGCTCTCTCTTTCTCCCTCTCTCCTTCTTTTGAAGGAAAACCCTGTTTTTCTTTCTACTTTCTTGCACAGTCACTTAACACAGTATTTCTGACATCAGATGTATGGGGATTTCTCCCCATACACCAAGCAGTTATCCAGTATACATCAACTGAGTGTCCAATAATTCAATTCAATTCTGACACTGTGTACCTGGAGATAGTATCAAATCCCACAGGTGAAGAGCTTAGTCCCATAAGACTGCAGCTCCCTGCCCCCACTTCAGATGCCAGTAGCAAGCCCCAGGTTGTAACCTGTGCTTCCAACTGACTAGCTATAGATCAGCGTTCCCATGACCTCCTCTTTGGGTTCAATTAATTTGCTACAGTGGCTCACAGAACTCAGAGAAGCACTTCACTTACATTTGCACATTTATTATAGAGAATATTACAAAGGATACAGACAAACAGTAAATGGAAGAAATGCACAGGACACCATATGGAGGAAGCGGAGTGCCACCCTCCAGGCACCTCCATGTGTTCAGCAATCCAGAAGCTCTCCAAATTCCCTCCTTTTGTGTATTTGTGGAGGTTTCACTACATAGGCATGATTGATTCCCTCATTGGCTATTGGTGATCAACTCAACCTCTAGCCCCTTCACCCTCCCCACAGGTTGTGGAATGGAACTGAAAGTTTCAACCCTCTATTCACATGGCTGGTTTCCCTAGCAACAAGCTTCCATCCTCAGGCAATCCAGGAGCCCACCAAGAATTGCCTAATCAGAGCAAAAGATGCTTCTACCACTCCGGAAATTCCAAGGGATTTAGGAGCTCTATGCCAGACATTCTTATCGCTTAGGAAATTGCAAAGGTCCCAGGAGCTCCACGTCAGGAACTGGGGTCAAAGGGCAAATTTTAGAACAAAAGTCTCTCCTAGTACTGCTGTCTACAAGCGTTTCAGGAGGACGATGCCAGGAGCTGGAGGCAGAGATCAAATATATATATATATATTTATTGCTACCTCACAATATCATACTGGTATTTTTCCTGCAAATTTTAGTCATCTTTGTCTGTCTTTACTAGGAATTGAGTTTCTTCAACTCAGGGGGCCACCAAGCTCTGTTTGGGGCCAGCTTTCCTACCTTGTAGCCTGTAAACTTGCTCCAAGCCCTGAGCTAAGCTGTTTATAGGACACATCTTGTTTGTTTTCCTTTTCTCAGTGATCACTGTCCAGGATGGCCAGGTTTTAATGTCTGAAGAACATTGTTTCATATAGTTTGTCCATTTTTTCCGCTGGTTAAGATAGGAAGGTATGTCTGGTCCCTAGCTGAAAGTAGAAATCCAATATTTTTTCATTTGTACGAAACCTGGAAACATGCTGAGTACCTGAGGCTCACGGCCCAGCACCTGGCACTGGCATGGCGATCAGCTCCTTTACTCCTCCTCGTTGTGAAATGGCACAGGAGCCATCGGAGTCATTTGAAATGGTACCAGAAATGATTAGTCAGAAGATCACTCAGGCACTGCACATGAAATATATACCTCAATTACAAATACATAACTCAATTACAAAATATAAAACTCAGTGGGTGTGTTGAGTACTCATTGATGGCAGGTGCTGTTCTAAAGCAAAATTTTTGCCAACAGCAGCGATTTCAGGGCTGTTCGGATTCTTTATCTCCCGAGACTCTCCTTAGATTTCCTTATAAGAAATCGAGGTTTGACAATGAAGTAGGGTACTTCCTGGTGAGATTTACTGCTAAAGACTTTGGCAGAGTGGATTTCTTCTAATGATCGGTAAAATGTACCTTCTATATTTCTAATTATAATTGACCAAAGAAAAAAGTCCAAATCAATTTTTATGGACAGTGAATCCTACACTGTCCTAAGTTGCCGTCTGCCTTTTCTGTCTTCCTGAATTCTTCCACCCTCCCAGAATGCCTGGTCTGGTCTGTGTGCTCCTGGGGGTGACAGATAATGCTGTGAAACTCTCTGTGCTTCAGTGTCCTGTTGTATGAAGCGGGGACAGTGATAGGATGTATTTCACGGGCTTGTTGGGAGAATTCAGTGACTTACAAGGCATAAAGAACTAGGGACTACAGCTGGCGTGCAGTGAGCCTTCAACTAATGCTTGCTATGTTTACTGTTACTGTCATTATTGCCGCATTGTTGCTTCGTGAATTGTTATCTTATGTTACATAGTGAGAGCAGGATGCACTGAAATGGCTTCTTATTTTCACTAGGCTGTGATGTTTTTGAGGGCACAGTCCAGACTTTATCACCATCTCCACCTCAACCATGGAAGCAGTGAGGTGTGATGGTTAAAGGCAGGGGTCTGCGGACTTTTCCTGTAAGGAGTCAGATAGTAAATATTTTAGGCTTTGTGGGCCATACGGTCTCTCTGTCTTTACAGCACAAAGGCAGCTGCAGACAGTATGAACAGGTCTAGCTGTATTCCAGTGAAGCTGTATTTATAAAAACAGGTAGTGCAATGGAGCTGGCCCATGGGCCACACTTTGCAGACTCCTGCTTAAAAATGCTGCTCAGGAACCAAACTACCTGGGTTTAAATCCCAGCTCTGTTGCTTTGTGACTTAGAGTTACCCAATCTCTCCATAATTCAATTTCTTCATTTCAACATTGGGGGTGAAATGAAGTAAAGTATATAAAGCACTTGGAGCTTTGCCTGGTACATAGATAATAATAAGCTCTGTGTGTGTGTGCGTGTGTGTATACATGTGTATGTGATTATATATATACATATACACACATATGAAATAAGCTAAGTTAACTTATTTAGCAACTATCTGTCTGTCAGGCATTCCAGCAATAATCATTTATTGGACTAAGCCTAATTATTATTGGAATTCCTAATAGACAGTAGTGCTCACTAAATATTGCCTAAGTGGTGAACAAACAAATGCCCTCTTCTCATTCAAATCCTACTCATCCATCAAGTCCAAGGTTGGGTTCTCTTCCTTTGGGCATCCTCCTCGACAGCCCAGGCTCAGCCCGTCTCTTCCTCTCTCCCTTCATGGCAGTTCACTGGGCATCACACTTGGCAGCCTTGGGTTCTCCAGAGCACTTTCCACCCTCCCACTTTCACCTGCTTTCTGTGTTGATGCTGTTCATGGACCATCTCCCTCAGTAGAATGTGAGCTCCTCACTGTGGTTTATCCAGTACCCAGGACAGTGCCTGTCAGGTGCTCAGTAGTTGCTTATTGATGAATGAATGAATGAATTAATTCTTTCTAAAATTTCCCCCTGTTGTTTTCATTATTTAACATTTCTCTGTGTATGCTTTATCTCCCAAACTACAGACTAAGTTTTTTTTAAAAAAGATATCTCTCAGATCAGCATTTCAGGATTACTATGAAGATCAAATTAAATTATACATGGCAGTGTCTAGCCCAGAGTATGGTGTATATCGATGTCAATTGCATATTCCTAATTCTTACTTTCTTCTCTTAAATGTTATAAATATTTGCTTTCCAGGTATCACAGAAAGAATCAAAAGGCAAGGTTCTCAGACAGATATGATAGCTAAGACACTAACTGAGGAATGTTATCAATGTAGTTCCATGAAATTGTCATATTTTAAATCCTGCAGTTCTGCAGTAAAGTGGTGGTATTTTTGTCACAGCCCACATCAAAGCCCAGATGGCGTGAGGGAGGGATGGAAATGGGCCTCCATAACCCCCAGGAACTCTGAAGATTTCATCTCCTAAGTGGTATTGTCCATCTGTTTCTTCAACTTCCTTAGCAACTCGACAAGTAAATCCTTAAATAGTAACTGCCAGCAGCATTGCAGTTCTTTGTCTTTCTTACTAGGTATGAAACCCAAGAAGGCAGCCCTTTGTAAATGGTGTCACTGTTTGAGATGGTTGTGGGGCTGCTTGCTCATCTAGACAGACCCACATGGCCTTTCAGTTTATCTCCACGGGGAGGTCTATACTTGGACATGATAAATTGACACAAATCCTGTGTCTGGACATCTGTCACTCCTGCCAGTACAGCATTCCTTTCTTGAGGTAGCAGCTACCTGATTTTCCTTGGGACCCCTCTGAGTCTCAGACTCAGAAGGCTAGGGTGGGCCAGGCACAGTAGCTCACATCTGTAATCCCAGCACTTTGGGAGGCCAAGGCGGGCAGATCACTTAAGGTCAGGAGTGTAAAACCAGCCTGGCTAACATGGTGAAACCCCATCTCTACTAAAAGTACAAAAAAAATTAGTGGGGTGTCATGGTGGGCACCTGTAATTCCAATTACTTGGGAAGCTGAGGCAGGAGAATTGCTTGAACCCAGGAGACGGAGGTTGCAGTGAGCCAAGATTGCGCCATTGCACCCCAGCCTGGGTGACCCAGCAAGTCTCTGTCTCAAAAAAGGCAAAAAATAATAATAATTAAAAAAGAACATTAGGGTGAGGACAGTGCCCTTTGGATATTTATTTAGGAAACCATCCTGAGAAGTATGACTCCTTTTAAAAGAAATATGTAAAAATAATGTTTGTTCTCACAACTTTGATCTCCTGGATAGCTCTGTCTTTGAAGAGGTTTTTTGTTTTTGTTTCTGTTTTTATTTTAATACAGAGAAACATTTTGTTAGACATTGTGGTTTGATTGGAAGTCGGCTGGTCAGGCCCGCAGAGATGATGAGTGTGTTTAGACATCAAATAGGTTTCTTGTCTTAGATGATGTGTTTCAAATCAGAGCTTTGTGGCTTTACTTTATTATTTTTCTCAGATGACTCTGGTTGCAGTCACCACCAGAGTGCTCAGTGCTGTTTATTATTCAACTCCCCAGGAGCCAGAATCCAGACCTCGGGAAATGTGAATGTTCCAACATGGCCGACCATCATGGAATGAGATCAGCAGGTTGGAATAGCAGCCTTCATCTTCTTCATCTTGGTCCTGAGGCTCCATCAGCCAGGTTTCCAGTACACGTTAAGCCCAGATATAATAGCCACACAACCCAGGTTTTTCAGTCTTCATTTCAAAAGTGTCCCTTTGTCTCCGTCTATATCTAGTTGGTCAGCTGTCTTGATAGTTGGATTGAGATCCAAAGTTACTGTAAAACTAGGGCACCTGGTTTAATATCTTCATTACCTGAATCCTTGGCTCCTCTGCCCACCTCCTTCTCCTTCACGAGTTCCTCTTGTTCTTCCTGCCTCTGGAATACGGGCCTTTGGCTTTCAGCCATTCTCATGGTAAATTAACCCTTCAATCTTAATGACCACTGAGTGGGCGATGTCAGCGCTTCTCCTCCATCCCCCGGGTTTCTTAAAAATTCTTTATTTTATTTACTTATTTATTTATTTACTGAGACAGAGTTTCATTCTTGTTGCCCAAGCTGGAGTGCAATGGAGCAATCTCAGTCCACTGCAACATTTGCCTCCTGGGTTCAAGTGATTCTCCTGCCTCAGCCTCCCGAGTAGCTGGGATTACAGGCATGCACCACCATGCCTGGCTAATTTTGTATTTTTAGTAGAGACATGGTTTCTCCATGTTGGTCAGGCGGGTCTCAAACTCCTGACCTCAGGTGACTCGTCCGCCTTGGCCTCCCAAAGTGCTGGGATTACAGGGCATGAGCCACCATGCCCAGCCTAAAAATTCTTTTACTGTGTTTTTAACCACACAAAGATACACACAGTTCTAGAGGTGCCATTTTTCCTTCCACAGCCCCAAGATCATTAGCTGCTGACTGTCAGCTCAGGAGCATGAAAGCCCAGTTCAGATTAGGATGACTCTGAGGCATTTCTTACCCACAGTTTCCCAGGGAAGTGAGGCCGAAGCTTCCACCAGCAAGCCTGTTGCTTAGATCTCACCTTTCTTCATGTTACGGGGTGCCTTGTGTCTACCCCAAATTTCCATGTTTAAGTCCTAGCCTCTCCTACCTTAGAATGTGAACTCATTTGGAAATAGGGTTGTTGCAGGTATAATTACTAAAATTAAGATGATGTCACACTGGAGTGGATGGACCTCTAATCCAATAGGGCTGGTGTCTTTATCAAAAGAGGACATTTGGACACAGACACATACACAGGGAGGACACTGTGAAGATGAAGGCAGAGATCATCAACCAGGGAATACTGAAGTCTGCTAGCAGCCACCAGAAGCCTGGAGAGGGGCAGGGTGCAAATTCTCCTTCGCAGCCCTCAGAAGGAGCCAACCCCGCTGACACCATCATCTCGGACTCCCGACAACATGACTCTTGTGTAAGCTCCTCAATTTGTACTGCTTTGTCATGGCAGCTCTTGGAAACCGATATACTGAGCTCCCTCCATTTCCCTCCCCTGCCCCTCACTCCCTCTCTGGTCTCCTCCGGGAGGACTTCTGGGCTAAACCACTTGTACATGAATCCTCACCTTGGGGCCTGACTCCTGGGACCCTGACCTGAGACAGGTGTCAGGTGTCCCTGGCCAGCCTGGTCTCTCCTGTGCTATAGATCTCAGAACCCACTGCTGACTGGACACCTCTACCTGGATACCCCACAGATACTCCAACCTAACACAATCAGGCTTGTCACCTGTAAAGTCTCTGTGTTCCCCGTTCTGCTTCTCTAAGGTGTAATGGCACCGCTGAGCTTCAGATGGCCCTACTAGAAGCCCTGAAAACTACCCTTGCCTCCTTTCCCTCCCTCAGAGATCATCATTGTCCAAAGCCTGCCGGGTTTCCTCTAAGCTCTCAAATCTGTCCTCCCAACTCTGTTCCTACCTGCTCCTGCCCTGGCTACATGCTCATTTGTGTCCCTTGAACAATTTCACTCATCTTCTAGTCCCCGGTCTTCCCTCTTCTGTGCCCCATATGACCGCCAGAATTTTTTATGACACAACCCAGTGATGTTATTCTTCCTCTTAAAGCCTGTCAGTGGCTCTCTGGCACCAACAGATGAGATCCAAACTCCTTGGCATGGTAAGCCTAGCCCCTGCCCCACGTGGCACCTTCCTCACAGATCTCACTGAGCCATCTGGAGTTCCCCAGGTATGCCATGCCCTCTCCGACTTTTTGTCTTCATTCAGGTCTGGGTCTCCTTTCCTCATTCCCTCGCTGGATAACTCTCGCTTGCCCTCTAAATCCTGAAGCTTGGCCTGCTCTGTGAAGCCACCCAACTGCTCTGCACATCACATCCCTGTGAGCCCTGGATGCCTTGGCCACACTCCAGGGTGTCATCTGTCCATCACTCTGAATTGCAATTGTCTGTGCTTCCCATTGGACTAGGGGCTCTGGAAGGAGCAAAAGAAAGCGCACTACAAGAGCCGGCGGGTGGGGTGGGGGGTGCAGAGCTCTGGAGGAAGCCTTTCCAAGACCTGCTTTTGGTGGAAGCTACCAAACCTCCTGGGAGAGGACTGAATTGCAGGCTGGTGTTGCACTATTGCTTTAAAGGCAACTTAAGCTCTTTGTTAGCAAACCAATGGTGTTTTCTTTGATACCATATTTCTGAAAATTACAAGTCTAAGATTAACCTTATTATCACCTCTCTCTCCTTTCCCCTATTAGTGCCACCCTTTGCCTGGGACCAGCAGACAATGTGCCCATTATTTTCTGGTTCTAAAGGAGGGATAAGCTTCCTTCTAAGGCTTCAGGGATGACAGATGCCTTCTTGGGTAAGTGAGGAGGCTGAAATCATAACTTAAGAAGGTGGGATTACACCCAACTTCAGGCCTATTACTCTTCATTTTCTACCTCTTGTCTATTGTTTTAATGTAAAGGTTTCCCCGTTTTAAAGAATAAGAAGTCATCTTCTTTTGAGTACTAGAATAGGATGCAAATAATGAGTATCTTCAATGCTCTACTCATTTAAAATGCATTTTATTTTTATCCACACAAAGTTTACACTAAAAAGTCTGTGCTCTGTGATTCTGTTACATGATAGTCATTTATTTGGCAAGCATTTACTAAGCACCTACTATGCACCAAGCTATGAGACATTTAACAAGAGCATGAAGTGATTGGCAGATGGCTAGTTATTCCTCAATCTCCCTTCTCTCATTCTTCATAATAGTGGAGTTTTCTCAGTCCCTTTAGACATCTGGGGCAGACAGTGAGAGAAGGATGAGACCTTGAAAGACCAGGAGAGAACAGCAAGGATGGGGCATGGGAGTAGGAGTGGCGACGGTTGCCAGGAGCAAAGAGGAAGGAATCTTTGCAGCAACATGTGACCTAGACTTCCGGTCTACAAAGCCTGCCCTTTAGACTCACTCCATAAGGGTTGATTTCAGTTTCTTTTACAATTCCAGATTTTATGCTTATGAAAAGTCATGTGGCAAGGTTGCTTGGTCAAATACTCATGAGAATGACCCATAGACTGAATTTGTTCCAGCTGCAGCCCAGCTGGTATTTATGGCAGGCTTGTTAGCAGCTTTGGAATAAATAGAGAAATACAAGTTGCAAAAAAAAAAAAAAAAAATCCAGTTTTATCCTCTCTATTTAATTTTCTATGTTGGGAAAAAAGGGAAGTTGCTCCCAATATTTAAAAGCTTTCTATAAAATAAATTGCTAGTAGCCACAAAATTCTTGTATCTGCATTCTCTGACTCCAGCTCTTCTCATTCAACGCCAAGTCTCTTCAGTCTTTAATGTATGTCATTCTTCATCTCTTCTAAAATAAATGAAGGGACAGTTGGATCTTTGGAGGCAGCTGTCGTTCCTCCAAGTTAAGGAATCTCTGTTCCAGAAATCTCTCCTTCTCTGCCTACGTTGATTATCCAACAAACAAGCTTTGACCAAGCTTGCCAAGCAAGCTTTCTCTTCCCCTGCCAACCTTGCTGTCAGGACAGCGTTCCTGCCACACTCCTCCCCAAGCTCAGACACAAAGCCATACACTCCCTCCTTCTATCATCACTTGAATTTTAGGGAACAAATCCTTTGACTCAACCAGAAAAGGGTTACTTAGTGCTTTCTTCATTTCAATTTTCATCTAAATGCATCAAAACTCTACCATCTGAGGCTTTGATTTTCTTTTAACTCCAATTCAAGTCTTTTTAAGATTTAAAGACTCATCTTTCTGTCTCCTGTTTTTATTTTGCCATTTGGATTAGTCAGACAAAGTCTTTTTTTTTTTTTTTTTTTTTGGAAGGAAATTGTCTTTTTAACTTGGGGTTATTCATCTCCTAAAAATATTCTTGGGGCATGTATAAAGCTAGAAATGCATGTGTAATATGCCAAGCATGCAAGTACAGAGACACAGAATTTTTGCACATAATTTCAGCCATTCAGTTATTTCTGGGTCATAGTCCCTTGTAATGTGTAAGCTTGCACTGGTCACACTATGGAAAACTTCTATTTCTTTCAATGGTTGAGAAATGAGTTCTTTGTGAATTGTTTCTTCTGGCTAAATGAAAGCGACCAAAGTAGCATCAGTAATGACTACATTAGTCTGTTTTCTGTTGCTTGTAAGAGAATACCTGAAACTAGGTAATTTATAAAGAAAAAAGAATCTATTTCTTACACTTACAGAGGCTGAGAAGTCCAAGGTCAAGGGGCTGCATCTGGTGAGGGCCTTCTTGCTGCTGGTGGGGACTCTGAAGCCTACTGAGGCAGGCAGGGCATCACATGTGCTAGTGATGGGGCTGAGTGCGTTAGTGTACTAGCTCAGGTCTCCCTTCCTCTTCTTATAAAGCTACCCATTTCTCTCCCAAGATAGCTCATTAATCCATTAACCCTTTAATCAATTAATCTCTGAATGGATTTATCCAATCACTGGGCCAGAGCCCTCATGATCCAATCACCTCTCAGTCCTGATGCATTTGTGTTCAAGTTTCAATATGAGTTTTGGAGGGCACAAATATTCCACAGTGGTGTGTATTTAACCTTAGGACCACTCAGAATATTACTGAATCTTTCTCTGATGGTTCAGAAGGTCTTCTTGGTCTCTCAGTTTGTTGCTTAGGGCATCATTAGACTATTGATTATCCATAGGGGGAGGAATTGGTCAATTATTTGAGCTTCCCAGAAAGAATTTGACATTTCTGAACAGTTAGAAGTACATTTGAAAACACGTCAATAATGTGTTGGCATAAAAACGACCACATTTTGAGCAAGCTAAATGTTAACAGATAAGAAATGATTTAGCCATAAAGAGACAAGCAGATACAGATGCTGAGATCCTGTTGCTTTATTTATTTATTTATTTTTCAGGTTGGAGCAGAAGGAACAGCCAGGGAAATGCATCCATTTAATCTTCCAGGTTCTGGGGTTCACCTTCTTTGTTTTAAGTAAATTTTAGAGGCAGAGGCCATGAACTCAGGTTATAATCAGTCTCATTGCTCATCCTTTTATTTCATGTTCAAGATATTTAATGTTTACATTGCTCTGACAACATGACAGGATCTTCAGCTTAAGATGACACATCCCTGCATACTATACTGGGTGATATTGCTTCTGATTTGTTTGTGTGACTGTTCTGATTAGTTGGACTCGTGCTATACAGGTTGTTCAATATTTTGAATAACATCCCTGCCTTATAAAATTGTAATGGGATAATAGTTTACAGTGTCAACCAGGGTTTCTTTGTTTCTTTTCTTTTTCCCTCAAGAATCTCATTGTATTCTTGATACTTTCTCAATCAATGTGTAAGAGCATTCCAATTTATGGTATTAGTCAGGATTGGCCAGACTTTGCTGCAATAAGAAACAGCTGCAAAATTCTCAATGGTTAAACACACAGTAGTTTATTTCTCATTCATGCTACATGTTCATTGTGGGTCAGTGAAGGACTTTGCTCCATAGAGTCACTCAGGAACTGAGGCTAAAGAAGGTGTCATCACCTTGTAGCTGTATTATTTTGAGCGCGTGTCCTTCTTGGCAGGCTCAGAAGAAGAAAGCACATAAAATTTGTACATGGATGCAGGTATGTGGCACTCATTGTTTTTACCCATAGTTCATGGCCAGAACTAGTCAAATGGCCCCACCTAACTGCAAAGTGCTGCGGAATGTAGGAGACCAAATGGAATTTTTGCCTCATGGGAAAAAAAATTCAACAAATGTGCTGAGAAAAGAAAAAGTGTCAACTGAGTTTTAAAATAAACTATCAAAACATTTGGTAATGAGCATATCTTGGAGACAAAAAAATATGGAATTGCAAGTAGAAGGCTTTGAGCCTCAGAAACCATACCCCAAAACCTAAAATGCAATAAAATAAATGGGGGAAAAAAAAGAACTAGAGCAAAACATATATATTCATAAATATAAACAAGAGATAAAATATGTGAAGAGTTCTAATGATCGCTGAAATAGAGAGAGAAGTCAAAGAGAAGAATAGTGGGATTAGAAAATGACATGCATCTCTGAAAAGGGTCGGCTTGGGTTGAGACCCGGGGTCAGGGTGTGCATGTTAAAAATCCTGAGTAGGTTTGGTAATATTCAGGGGCAGAGCAGACCTGGACCTCTCTTCCCAAGAGAGACTTGTGGATAAGTCTCTTTTGAGAGCACGGTAGGACAACAAGCTAGAAATGGTAGCCTGTATGTCCAGGAGGAAATGGTCTGAAATAGGCTGTATTAGTTCATTCTCACACGGCTATAAAGAATACCTGAGACTGAGTAATTTATGAAGGAGAGAGGTTTAATTGACTCACAGTTCCACATGGCTGGGAAGGCCTAAGGAAACTTGCAATCATGGTGGAAGGTGAAGGGGAAGTAAGCACCTTTTTCACAAGGCAGCAGGAGAGGGAGAGTGCAGGGGAAACTGCCGCTTTTAAACCATCAAATCTCATGAAAACTCCCTCACTTTCACAAGAAAAGCATGGCGGAAACCACCCCCATAATTGAATCAGCTCCCACCAGGTCCCTCCTTCAGTGTGTGGGGATTACAATTTGAGACGAGATTTGGGTGGGGACACCGAGCCAAACCACATCACAGGCCTTTGCATTTCTCATTTCCTGAGAGAGCACAAAGAAACATCCAAACATTTCTGGGATTCCCCAAGGAAGTGTCAGATGCCCATGGGAGAGGGCTAGAGAACCCGAAGGCCTTGAGCTTGGGATAAGGGGGGTGCAGGATGTGGGGAAAGATAGATGACCAGGGACCAGATGGAAAACACACGCCACAGAGACACCAGCAGGGAAGACTAATGACTGGACCTGCAGGTCCATGAGGGCCTTGAGGACAGACGATGACCAAGCAGCAGATCTGCCCTCCTCTCAGATTCTTGGACACTCTTGACATCCTCGCTTTAATGTGCAGCCTCTTAGCTTGTGTCAAACTCTTCTTCACTCCTGACCCCTGTGTGACCCAGTCCCGGGACTGGGTCCTGGCCTCAGCTCTTGCCCACATGCAGGACTCACTGGCATTTGCTGGTGTATTAGACACACCTGCCCTGCTTCAGACTCCCTCAGCCTCACCTGTCTTCTAGACCCTTGAGAACTAGAGCCCAGAGTCTCTGGATTCATACATCACTTTTGGCCTCAGATGAAGTGCCAAACCACAGGGTGTGGAGTCCTGCTTTCTTGGCGAGTACGTGATGAATCCCCAAAGTAGAAGGGAGTTAACTTCTCTTGGGGCACACTTTGACCAATGCGAAGCATGTTACAGGGGAAACAGATGGACTAAATACCATTGTATTCCTCTCAGCAAGGGACTGCTCTGAAGGGTGGTGTTTTTTTACAGCTTATCTGGAGATGTCTTCCATGGCTAAGTGGCTGACTGTATCTGTGAAGCAGTGGCCCCTCAGTAACACTAATCTATATCGGCTTCTTCCTCTTTCCCGCCTTTCATTCCTTTCCCCTCACTTTCCCAGCGGTATGGTTTTCCTTCCAATAAAGCATTGCACTTAAGCTTTGTCTCAGCCTGTTTTCTAGGGAACTTAGGCTAAGACATTTGAAGATGTCCCATGTCAAGAAGTGTATGAAGTAATTTCATGTTTGTTATTCCATTTCACCTTTACAACAACCTTGGCCAGGGAGGGCATGACTTGACAAGGTCACACATGAGCAAAGAGTGGAACTCACATCTTTTTAATGGGGAAAGCAATTACTGAATATGTTCTAGGCACTGGGAGTACTATGGTGAACCGTTCGGACACAGCTGCTTCTCTTGTGAAACTCACGGTCTGCTGGAGCAAGGCACATAATAACAAGTAAACAAATCCATGACCAAGATAATTTCATAATGTGTCAAGTTCTAGGGAGACAAATAGGGCTATGTGATAGAGTGTGACTGGGAAAGGGGACTTTTTTTTCAATGTAGTATTGAGGGAAGGGCTCTCTGAGGATGTGACGCAAGGGCTGAGGCCGAAATGATCAGGTAGCCATGGAAAGCCTTGGAGGAAATATTTTCCAGGCAGGGAAAACAGCAAGTACAAACAACTTTAGGCAGGAACAAGCTTGCAGAATTTGGGAAGGAAGGCCAGCGCTTTTTCTTGCCATACTACGCCTGGACTACGGTCTGGCTTTGAACCTTCCAGGCATGGCAGTGACAGGGGTGCTTGTATTGGTTACTGCTGCATGACAAGTTATCCCAAAACTTGTGGCTGAAAAAAGCAGTACTCATTTTTTTCATGATTTCCGTGGGGGAGGAACTTAGGAGCAGCTTAGCTGGGCAGATCTTGGTTCTCTCATGAGGTTGCAGTCAGGATGTAGGCTGTGGCTATCTCATCCAAAGACTTGGCTGGGGCCCAAAAATTTGTTTCTAAGATGACTCACTCACACGGTTAGTGTTAGCTATTGGTGAACAGCCTCGGTTCCTCCCTAACTGGGCCCCTTTAGAGGACTCTAGTCTCCTCTTGACATGAGACTGGCTTTCTCCAGAGTAAGTGATCCAAGAGGGTAGGGCAGACACTACATTGTTTTAGATGGTCTAACTTTGGAAGGCACATACCATCATTTCTGCGTTGTTCTTTTAATCACACAGACCTGCTCTGAAACAATGTAGGATACTACTGAGGGAATGTGTTCTCTTTCTGGGTCCACAAGGGGGCGCAGCTTTAAGGGCAAGAACTTCCCAGCGCCACGCTTCCCTCCCATCTCTCTCTATCGGAGCGATTTAATGGTTTATGTCTAAATTTCTAGGCTCGGGAAGAAACTAAGAGTCAATCACCCCAGCGGAAGTTTAAAGGAACTCCTTTCATTGGCCAGGGGAACTTGGGGAGGTGGGAATTTCTCCCAGGATAAATCCCCTGTTCCTTCACCCACACCAGATCTCCAGCTCTCTGGAATGCCCTCCCACATGGTGGGAGCTCTCTTTCCTCTCCTGAATTTCCCCTCTGGAGTCCCCTTCCACACTCATTGTGGAAGTTTTCTCTCTTATCGTTTTCCTCTCTCTCTGCCTAAATAAATCACTTTCTACAAACACTTTTGGGGTCTGGTATTTATTTCACAAACACGCTGCACCGTGGTCTCCTCTCTTATTCTTGAGAGGGTGATAGACCAAGAATCTGGAGAAACATCCTCTCAGGGAAGCTGAGAGCTCCTTGAACCCCGGAACTCCAACACTGCCCAAGATTGTAAATACCAGATGACAAAGATTGGGGCCATGTTGAAGACGCAATGCCTAAATGCTATAACCCTATCTAGTGGTTTTTTTTTTTTTTTTTTTTTTTGAGATGGAGTCTTGCTGTGTCATCAGGCTGGAGTGCAGTGGCACAATCTTGGCTCACTGCAACCTCTACCTCCCAGGTTCAAGCGATTCTCCTGCCTCAGCCTCCCAAAGTGCTAGGATTACAGGTGTGAGTATTTTAAAATTATTATTATTTGAGAGGCAGTCTTGCTGTGTCATCAGGCTGGAGTGCAATGGTGCGATCTCCACTCACTGCAACTTCCTCCTCCCAGGTTCAAGCTATTCTCCTGCCTCAGCCTCCTGGGTAGCTGGGACCACAGGCGTGCATCACCATGCCCAGCTAATTTTTGTATTTTTAGTAGAGATGGGGTTTCACCATGTTGGCCAGAATGGTTTCAATCTCTTGGCCTTGTGATACACCCTCCTCGGCCTCCCAAAGTGCTAAGCTTACAGGCGTGAGCCATCACACCTGGCCCAATATCTAGTTTTATGAGCTTTCTTCTCTTTCTTGGTTTGCCTCCATTCACAGGCTATCCCTGTGTAGGAATATGGATCTCAAAAGCTCCAGGCTTCTACATTTCAAGTCCAAAAGAAAGGGACTTCTTTTTTTCCCAGTGTCTCCAAGAAAATTTCTGGAATTGAGTCCCACTGACTTTGAGTAGTACATGCCATCATTTCCACATTATTGTGTTGGCCACACAGACCAACTCTGAAACAGTGTGGGAGGATACTGCCCAAGATCATTGGGTATGAAGATGGTTCATCAAAATACTTGGCTTGAACCATTTCTCATTCAATGTCTATGATTGGGGGGAAGGGTGGGGTCAACCCCACCAAATGGACCGAGGGTCAGGGAGATGCACTGTCCTCAAAGGAAAACTAGGATTTCATTATGAGAAGAAAGTGGAATGGATAGTGGGTGGGTGGAAACAGCCGGTGTGTGCTACACCTACAGTCAGGATCGCTCCCTCTCCTTCATCCTTATCCAAGTCGGCCCTTAGAAAAATGGAAATAATTTTTAAAACTCACTTTGATTGAGGTGCTAAAACAACCAATGTCATATTAAGAGTTATTCTTCTTTGCATTTTAAAAGGAAAAATGATTTTATTCCCAAAGAACAAAACTATGATGAGGTAATTTCAGGCATTCATGAAAACAACATGGTAGTGTTTTGGGATAGGGAAGTAAAAGTGTCCTAATGCCTCTCAAATCAGGCTATCTTTGTGATCAAATTTCCAGCCATCTGGCACCTATCTTATGTCACTTTTTAAAAATAGTTTTATTGAGGTACGCTTGATGTACAATTACACATATTTAAAGCATGTGATTTAATGAATTTGAAATATGTATACACCCAAGAAACCAATCAATAAAACATCTATTGTTATTAGCTATGTAAACGTTTAGAATTGTTATGTCCTCTAGGTGAATTCACCGCTTTATCCTTAAAAAATGACCTTGTTTTTTCTTTTTTTATTTTAGAGATAGGGTCTCACTCCATCATGCAGGATGGAATCCAGAGACGCCATCATAACTCACTGCCTCCTTGACCTCCTGGGTTCAAGCAATCCTCCTGTCTCAGCCTCCTGAGTGGCTGGGACTATAGGTTTGCACCACCATGTTCAGCTATTTTTTTTTTATTTTTGTTTATATTTTGTAGAGACAGGAGCCTCTCTATGTTGCCCAGGCTGATCTCGAACTCCTGGCCTCAAGAGACCCTTCTACCTCCCAACGTGCCAGGAAATACAGGTGTGAACCACAAGGCCTGGCCAGAAATGACTTGTTGAAATTCCTGGTAATATTCTTTCTTTCTTTCTTTCCCTTCCTTCCTTCCTTCCTTCCTTCCTTCCTTCCTTCCTTCCTTCCTTCCTTCCTTCCTTCCTTCCTCCCTCCCTCCCTCCCTCCCTTCCTTTCCTCCTTCCTTCCTTCTGGGTTTAAGTGATTCTCCTGCCTCAGCCTCCCGAGTAACTGGGATTACAGGAATGCACCACCACGCCTGGCTAATTTTTGTATTTTTATTAGAGATGGGGTTTCTCCATATTGGTCAGACTGGTCTCGAATTCCTGACCTCAGGTGATCTGCCCACCTTGGCCTCCCAAAGTGTTGGGATTACAGGTGTGAACCACTGCGCCCAGCCCTTGGTAATATTCTTTGCTCTGAAATATATGCTATCTGATATGAATATAGCACTTGCTTTATTCCCAACACTGTTCCACCTGCACGCCATTGCATGCATTGCTTCGTCAAACCTTAGCAATAAACTTACAAGTAAGGTGTAGGGAATTTACGTAGTTTGTTCAAGATCAAGATTTGAACCTGACTTTAGAATCCACCTTCTTCATCAGTACACTGTTAAAAAGAACTATATTGAGCCATGAAATTAAAATAAAACAATTATAATACTTTGAGAAGGAGGCACTTCATGTCAGAATATCAGGTAAACAAAGATAACCAGGCAAAGTTACCTCTGCTTTCTGAATGCAATATTTTTCGTTTGAAAACTCACACACAAGTACCCCCTTGGAGGCTTGCTGGCTTTGACAGCTCATAGAGGTTATTAGCTCAGCTCTCTTTAGCCCTCTGCTTCCTCAGATAAAAGTTTTGGATTCACTTTAAAAAGGAAATGTATGTTTGTAATAGCAGAATCGTATTGCACTAAATTCTTTTCCTTTGAAAAGTTATTCAGTGAAAGTTATTGTAATGAACCATAAAATTAATAAACAAACACAAAATAAACTATTCTACCATCTGAGTTCTGCTTTTGCTTTTAGAGTCTTATATGAGATTTATGATTTCAAACCATATTTCTCTTATAGTAGTTTTAGAGAAAATGTGGTGGGTGTGTGCATATTTAGTTCACAGAATGATTGTTTCTTTAATGAAAGGAGACTAGGCTGGCGCGATGGCTCACACCTGTAATCCCAACACTTTGGGAGGACAAGGCAGGAGGATCATAAGGTCAGGAGTTTGAGACCAGCCTGGCCAACACAGTGAAACCCTGTCTCTACTAAACATACAAAAAATTAGTTGGGTGTGGTGGCAGGCACCTGTAATCCCAGCTACTTGGGAGGCTGAGGCCTGAGAATCGCTTGTACCCGGGAGGCGGAGGTTGCAGTGAGCTGAGATTGCACCACTGCACTCTCGCCTGGGCAGCAGTGCAAGACTCAAGAAAGAAAGGAGACTAAATCAGCATGTCCTGAACAACATGTACTAGGTACCAAATGTATTATTTACTTTGCATGTCTGTGCTTTATGGTGTGTATTATTATTTCCATTTTACTGAAATTGAGGCTTAGATTTACATAGCCAGTAAGTAGGACAGCGAGATTATCCAATCAGGTCTCTTTGGCACACACTATGCTTTCTGCCTCCTGTCAGACAATACACCTATTATTTTATTTTTTTCACAGTTTATTAAATGTAAAAGCTAAAGTAAATTAAGGACATAAAACATTTAATGTTGTAATTTCTGATTTTAAAAGGGAGCATATTTCTGGAGAAAAGCTGTGTAATTGGGGCTCGATACTTGGCTTTGTGAAGTTTAGAATTAGCGTGCTAAGTTGTGGATTGGAATACAGATTGTTGTAAGCCGTATTTAGTTTAAAGGTTAACAATGAATACACATTCTAGCAAGCTATTGATGCACACAATTGCGCTGTGATGTTTTGGCCAGCAGGTGGCGATATTGTGTTACAAGGAACGAGGTAAAAGGTGGGATTTTATTTCCGTATCAATTACTGTATTTTAGAGTAAAACAATGGGTTCAGATTTGATTCCCTGAACTCTGTGTCCCCATATGAGCAAGGCATCTCAAGGCTGCCCACGGGGGCACTCTGCTGCCCACCTCATGCCAGTTTTCCCAGACCAGGTCCCTGTGAGCCCTGTGAGTCCCCTGGAGTACCAGCCTCCTCAATGTGCTTTCCTGCTCTCTCTGAACCAGGCTGAGGCTTGAGGGCTTGGCCTTGGATGTTGACCTCACACCATGAGCATCCAACTGCAGCCTCATTGGGGCTCTGAGATTCAACCAGCTCTACCAGTTTCAGTTCCTTTGAAAGTTCTTGGCACCTAAGGTGTGCCCCTCACATACACACACACACCCTCAGTGCCTCTCCAGGTGGACAGCAGCACTATTTGCCCTAGAGGTATTCTGAAAACAGTATATTAGATTGTAATTTTAGGACCTGGCTCCTGGCCGGGTGCAGTGGCTGACGCCTGTAATCCCAGCACTTTGGAAGGCCAAGGCAGGTGGATCATGAGATCAGGAGTTCGAGACCATCCTGGCTAACACAGTGAAACCCCATCTCCACTAAAAAAAATACAAAAAATTAGGCAGGCATGGTGGTGCGTACCTGTAGTCCCAGCTACTCATGAGGCTGAGGCAGGAGAATTGCTTGAACCTGGGAGGTGGAGGTTGCAGTGAGCTGAGATCGCACCATTGCAATCTTGGCAACAAGTGTGAAACTCCATGCCCACCACACACACACACACACACACACACACACAGCAAGAAAATAAAAAGAAAACAAATGTTTTCAGGCTGGAGGATTGCCTGAGGCTGGGAGGTCAAGGTTGCAGTGAGCCATGAACATGCCATTGCACTCTAGCCTGGGTGAGAGAATGAGACTCAGAGAGAAAGGAAGGAAGGAAGGAAGGGAGAAAAGAAGGAAGGAAGGAAGGAAGGAAGGGAGGGAGGGAAGGAGGGAGGAAGGCAGGAAGGCAGGAAAGAGAGAGAGAGAAGGAAAGAGAGAAAGAGAGAGAAAGAAAGGAAGGACGGAAGGAAATATTTTGTGCCACCTCCCTCCCTATTTTACTAGGCTGAAATAAAATTCATAGATAATAACCTAACTATATGCCTAATGTCAAAAAATCAACACAATGCCCTAAAGAAGAAATAAAAAGGCAGTAACTTACAGTAACATAATATGTATTTCAGTAGACAGAGGTGGAGGCCCGATTTTGCTAGAAACCAACAGGAAGAAGGCACATGCTGGGTCCTCTCCCCAGAGCCCCACACATGGAATGGCTGCACATGTTAACCTTAAGTTTCTCTGGAATAGTGAACAACTCCCAACAAAGCTCTCAATACAACTAAGTCTTTTCCCCAATTGCATGGTACTTGCATTGCTGAAAAATTCAGTGTGAATTAAACCATGTGAAACATACTTTGTTTGCATATTAAATGGAATTAGCTTTTATGTTCTGAAGTTTATCTGCAGGTTGTTCATGTACATAAAAATTCAATGGATCATTCCAGAGTCATGCAGGAGAAGGGACCGTTCCTCACTTGGCAGGACTGTCCTGCACCTTGCGGTGTGTCCAGCAGCCCTGCCACCGTGAAAAGCCGGTAGTACTCAGCATCATGACGCCAGCCATGAGCACCCCTGAAGAGCACTGTGGACAGATCCCCAGGGAAGTAGGCCCGGGAAACCCCACGTCCTGTACAGAGGACAGAACCGCCAAAGGGGGAATCTCTGAGGAGCCCTGAGGCTCTATAAATGCCTCTGAATTTTTTTCTAAGCTCCATTTTTAAGAGTATTTCTTACCGTTAAACCGACTACAGATCTTGCTCCTCTGATGTAAATCTTGATGCTTATTAGCTGGTGGCACCAGTGAATGCTAAATGAGTTTTAGATTTTAATCCTGTAACATTCAGTGCTCTGAAGTCCTGCTTGATATGGAGGCCTTATATGCGGAAATTTACCTACACGCAAATGGTCGCATCTGCTGAGGCCACATGCAAAGCAACCCTTCGGGCAGTCAGTAGCTGCAGATCCTTGCCCTGGGGCAATGCTGTGCTAAGCCAAGGTGTCTTCTGGTACCTTCTTGTGACATAACTGGTTTGTTTATTGTGCTTTCTTCTGTGTGACTCACCTCACATTTGCATGGCTGATTACCTGCATTTCCAGAGGAATACAAGTGGACTTGTATTCCTCCGGAGTTTTGAAGAGCCCTTAGAATTTGTACTCTCAGGCCAGGAGAAGCAACCGGGCGCTCCCAAACTCGCCACTAGGGGACGCTTCTCCCTGGCCCTGCTCAGCAGCAGGTGCCGGAAGTTATGAGCGGGGAGGCGCGGGCTCCTTCCTGCTGGGATTGGTATCCCGGCGATCAGGGCCTTTCCGGCCCTGCCACGCCCTGGGCTCCCACTCCCTTCTGTACACTGCCTTCCAGCATCCTATCAACGCAGACCATTCTATTTTCCATAATAAGCTGAAAAATAAAAAGTGAAAAACTCTTTGTGTTCACTCTGCTCTTTCTGCTGCTTTTCTGTCTGGCAGAAGCTGTCTCCTGCTTCCAGGCCTCAGAGAAGCCGAGCTGGCCCCATGCAGGTAACACTCTATCCCGTAGAGTGGCATGTAATACACATCGGGAAGTGGGATGGGGTCCCCACTTCTGCCTGCCTTTCTTTGGGAGCAGGATTAGCAGCTGCTCCCAAGTGCTCCCTTAGCACCCTGGGCATCAGGTCCACCGAAGCACGCACTTTGCTCCACCATAGTGAGCCCTTTGTTACTGGCAAGGCCAAAAGCTTCTGGAGAGTGAGACCGTGTGTGTGTTTGTTTTCCTAGTTTTGTGGCTCCTATCTTTAGCAAATCACTGGCACAGATAATATGCACTCAGCTACAGTTGATTGAATTAATAAATTACCACTTTCAGAGCTAAAAGAAAGATCACCTACTCTACAGATCATCACAGGCCTAGAGAAGCACAACAGCTTGGCTAAACTAAACCAGCAAGTTGTGGTTAGGACTAAATCAAATTCAGTGAGTAAATACATTGTTCCAAACACTTGGTGTTTAAAAACCTAGCCCTGTGCACAAAAACTTTTTTTTTTTCCCCAATGAGAAACACTGCAACCCAGTAAGAGCTAGTGCTCCAATTATGTTGCAGCCACGGATACAATTTTGATATGTGTCCCCACCCCCCATCTCATACTGAAATGTAATCTCCAGTGTCGGAGGTGGGGCTTGGTGCAAGGTGATTGGATTGTGAAGGTGGATTTCTTATGAAAGGTTTGGCACCGTCTGCCTTGGCACTGTCCTATCGGTAGTGCGTGAGTTATCAAGATCTGGTTGATTAAAAGTGTGTCGCGCCTTCCACCTTGCTCTCCTGCTCCCACCATGTGAAGCGCCTGCTACCGGTTTTGTCTCCTGCCATGAGTAAAAGCTCCATGAGGCTTCCCAAGAAGCAGATGCCACCATATTTCCTGTACGGGCTGCAGAACCGTGAGCCAACTAAATCTCTTTTCTTATAAGTTATCCAGTCTCAGATATTTCTTTATAGCAATTCAAGAATAGACTAATACACCAACCCTCAACAAAGGTTTACTGAATGAATCAATGAATTGATAGAACAATGAATGAATGAATAACTTATCTCTTTGTGTTGAACTCTTTAATATGAAGTAGACACACACAGAGAAAAGCACACAAGTTATAAGTAAACAGCACAAAATTCTCACAAAGTGAACACATTTAACTACCACCCATGTCTGGGTGGACGCAGTGGCTCACACCTGAAATCCCAGCACTTTGGAAGGCCGAGGCAGGCAGATCACTTGAGGTCAAGGGTTCAAGCCCAGCCTGTGGTGAAACTCCATCTCTACTAAAATACAAAAATTATCCGGACTTGGTGGCATGAGCCTGTAATCCCAGCTACTTGGGAGGCTGAGGCAGGAGAATTGCTTGAACCCAGGAGGTGGAGATTGCAGTGAGTGGATATGGTGCCACCTGCTCTCCGGCCTGAGTGACAGAGCAAGATTCCATTTCAAAAAAATAAACAAACTACCACCCATGCCAACAAATGAAACAATACCAGCATCCCAAAGCCCCCTTCACACCCTTGCCCAATTACTCCCTATTCTGTCCTCTCCACAAGCAACCACTTTCCCAACTTTTATCAGCATAGATTTGTTTTGCCCGTTTTTGATCTTTATGTAAATGAAATAGTACAGTATGATTTCTTTATGTCTGGCTTTTGTGGGTTTAACATCATGTTTAGGAGATTCATGTATATTATATTAGCTGTAGTTTGTTCATTTTCATTGCTAAGTAGAGTTCTATTGCATGATTACACTATGATTTATCCATTCTTCTACTGAAAGATAACTGGGTTCTTTCTGGTTTGGGGTTATTATAAATGACACTGCCTGTGAACATTTTTGTCCAAGGATTTGGACATGAACGTATAATTTGCATATGAACATATATTCCCCCCAAGAATATTGATGGGAATAGATTTACTGTGTCATAGGGTATGCATATGTCTAACTGTAGTAGATAATGCCAATGTGTTTTCCAAAGTTGCTGTATCAGTTCGTATGCTCACCAGAAAAGTGTGAGCATTCCCATTGGGTCACATCTTCTCCAACATTTGGTATTGCCAATTATTTTAATTTCAGTGTTTCTAAGGCATGTGTAGTCATAACCATTGGGTTTCATTGTTTTTCCTTGTGAGCTCTGGGAATTAGTTGGCTTGCCCCTTTGATTTGATCTTCATCAAAGTTTAAATAGGTTCTCAATGAACCTGTTTACTGACCATTTGAATATCCTTTCTTTTGGTGAAGTTCCTATCTAAATGGCTTGCCTATTTTTCTATCGGGTTGTCTGTTTTTTGTTTTAATTGATTTATAGGAATGCTTTATATATTTTAGGCACTGTCTCTTTGTTGCTTACCTGTGTTGTATCTTTTGCTACTTAGTAATTTGCCCTTTTCACTCTTATGTTGTCTTTATGGAAAAATTCACATACAAAAATAGAGGAAAGTAGCGTAATAAACCTACATATTCCTATCACCCAGTTTCAACTTAGGCCAATCTTATTATTAACCCATTTCCTACTCTTTTTCCCATCCCCACTCCCACAAATGTAAAATTTGTAGCAAATTCTAGATACCATAATATTTTGTGTGTATTTTAGTATACATCACAAGGAGGTAAGGACTCTTAAAGTATAGCGACAATACCATTATCAAACCTAAAAGTATTAAGAATTCCAGCCAGATGCAGTGGCACACACCTGTAATCCCAGCACTTTGGGAGGCTGAGGCTAGTGGATCATCTGAGGTCAGGAGTTTGCGACCAGCCTGGCCAACATAGTGAAACCCGTGGTGGTGCACACCTGTAATCCCAGTTTCTTAGGATGCTGAGGCATGAGAATCGCTTGAGCCCAGGAGGCAGAGGTGCAGTGAGCCAAGATTGTGTCACTGCACTCTAGCCTGGGCAACAGAGTGAGACTGTCTCAAAAACAAAAACAACAACAACAAAAATAATAATAAATAGAAAAGAATTCCATAGTATCTATTAATGAATGATAGTTCATTTTCATATTTACTTGATCACAGTTTTTTTCTTCTGTACATGATTATTTTGCCTGATAATAAAGTATTTTATTTCCTTTTCTTGTTGCACTGGATAGCTCTCCCAATACAATGTTGAATAGCAGTGGTGAATGTGAGTAAAGTATTCAGTTTTTATCTTCACCATTGGCTTTTAAAAAAGTGATTGCTTTAGGATTTACACATGTATCTTGAACTTTGTTCTCTCTGCTTTAGTTTGGATAATTTTACATTGTTATCTCTTCAAGTTCAGAATCTTTTCTTCTACAATATCTAATCTACTATTAATCCCATCCAATAAAAATATCATTTTATGTACTATATTTTTATTTCTAGAATTTTTGTTTATTTTATAAATATCTTCCATTTTTCTCATTATGTTTGTATTATTCTTTATATCTTCAAGTATATAAAACATTTAAATGGATATTTTAATATTCTTGCTGCTAAATTTATCATCTCTCTCGTTTCTGGGTCTGTTTCTATTCTCTAGTTTACTCATGATTATGGGTTACATTTTTTGGCTTCTTTGTAAGTCTACTAATTTATTTTTGGATGATGGATGCTGTGAATCATGTTGTGAATAGATAGATTTTGTTATATTCTTTTAAAGAGTGTTGAGCTTTGTTAGGGCAGGCAGTGAAATTCATTGTGGATCTGTTTGATCCTTTAGTAAATTATTTTGATCTCTCTTCTTGGGGATCAGTATCTAGAACAGTCTTCATAGCTATTTTAGCCCCAATTCTAAAGTATAAATCTTCTGCAGTCCCTATAGAATGGTGCATATATTCAAGAAGTCTTTTGCATTCTGGTTGGCAGGAGCTTGAACAGTCTCTGGCCCAATATGAGCTCTGGAAATTGGTTGGCTTGCCCCTTTGATTTGATCTTTATCAAAGTTTAAAGAAGTTTCCAAGTTGTTACAAATATTTCCACTAACATTTCTAATTTCTTGAGATAAGGGAGTTGAGGGAAAAGTAGAGTAAGTTTACTAAAACCAGAATTTCTTATTAATGAGACTTAAAAAAAAATCTGAAAATTATCACTGTTCCTTTCCTCTTATTTATCCTTCACATTCAGGCCTGTAGATTCTGTACCCTAATATTTTTCAGATGTATTTCCTCATCTCCATTCCCACCACCACTAACTCAGTTTGAACCGCAAACAGCCTGGCTTTAAACACTAGCTTCACCACATAATGTGTACACGATCTTGGGTAAATTGATAAATTCCCTGTGCCTCGTTTTCTTCATCTGTAAAATGGGGATAATACTAGTATATAATATTTTAAAAATTATACTGGGCTCAAAGGTCTACACCTTGCTTTTTTTCCCCCCAAATACCCCAACTTCAAGGAGATGCACCTTGCTTTTTAAACTTAAAAATCTTGTTTTGGCTATTTTTACTATATTTGTACAGATATTACACAGATCCGCATTATTTAAGAAATGGCTGTCTCTTCCTTTTTCCACCATCATGGTGTGTGCTTGACTCTGGTTCTTGTCATGTCTTCTCACAAGACTTTCAGGATTAAGCATTTCCTGGCCAAGTAACAATAGCAAGATGATCTCATTTCCTTGTGGATTTGGATGAAAACTGGTAACAAAATCAGGTACAACTCCAAAAGGAGACATTGACGAAGAACCAAGTTGAGTCTATAAGTAATTGCACATGAGATGGGCACTCATTTATGCTGTGTCAAGGTCATGACCGTCTCACCACAGCAAGCTGAAAATGTCATCACTATCTGGACAGTTGGACATGTTTTATTTTGAATATAGTTTTTCTCTTTTTTCTCTGTGTATATGTTGTGTGTGTGTGCTGGTAGGCTTGATTCAGTAATAAATATGTGAGAACATTACTAAAAAAAGAGAAGTGGCTACACAGTATTCCATTGCATATATCAATTATAATTTATTTAACAGTCTCTTCTTGAGAGGCATTTTAGGTTGCTGACAAATTTTGGTATTATGAACAACGCAAGAAGTATTATAAATAGATTTTACTGTCCTTTTGCAAATATATTTTGGGTTAAATTTATAGCAATATATTGCCAAATTAAAAGACACGTGCATTTTAAATTTTGATCAAATATTTCTCCAAAGAAGGGTACCAGCTTACAATTTCATCAGCCACATGTGAGATAATCTACATTCTGATCAACAATACACACTCTCAAACTTGAGTTTTGCAAATTAGATGGGTATAACATTTTGGTCTTAATGTTTAATTTTACATCTGTAAAATTATATTGAGTATTTTTATGTGCTTAAGAGCCATTATATCTACTTGCTCTTATTTTTAGTTTGTTTTTCTACTGGATTGCTTTTCAGTTTTATAAGAAACTTTGAAAACTTTCTGTAAATTACAAAAGCTTATAAATTAAGGAAATACATGTCTTGCATATAGTTTCCTCCCAGCTTGCCACTTTATTATTTCAAACATACATAGTTTAACTATTTTAAAAGATTTTATTTTTGTAGAGCAGTTTAAGGCCCACATCAAAATTGAGAGGAAAGTATAGAAATTTCTCATAAGCCCCCTACCCCTGCACATGCACAGCCTTCTCCATTATCAATATCCCACACCAGAGGGGTACTTTTTTTTTTTTTGAGACAGTCTCACTGTGTTGCCCAGGCTGGAGTCCAGTGGCGTGATAGATCTCAGCTCACTGCAACCTCCACCTCTGGGGCTCAAGTGATTCTTGTGCCTCAGCTTCCTGAGCAGCTGAGACTACAAGCGTGCACCACCATGCCAGTAATTTTTTTTTTGTATTTTTAGTAGAGACAAGTTTTCACCATATTGGTCAGGCTGGTCTCAAACTCCTAGCCTCAAGTGATCCACCTACCTTGGTTTCCTGAAGTGCTGGGATTACAGGCATGCATGAGCCACCATGCCCAGCCCAGAATGGTACATTTTTTCTTACAATTGGTGAACCTATATTGACATACTTATCATCCAAAGGCTATAGTCTATCTTTATTATTTTTTTTTTTTGAAACAGAGTTTTGCTCTTGTTGCCCAGACTGGAGTGCAATGGTGCAATCTTGGCTCACTGCAACCTCCGTCTCCTGGGTTCAAGCAATTCTCCTGCCTCAGCCTTCCAAGTAGCTGGAATTACAGGCACGTGCCACCATGCATGGCTAATTTTGTATTTTTAGTAGAGACGGAGTTTCTCCATGTTAGTCAGGCTGGTCTTGAACTCCTGACCTCAGGTGACCCACCCACCTCAGCCTCCCAAAGTGCTGGGATTAAAGGCGTGAGCCACCACATAGTTTATCTTAAAGCTCACTCTTAGTGTTGTACATTCTGTAGGTTTGGACAAATGTTCAATGGCATGTATCCACCATTATGGTATCATACAGAGTTGTTTCACTGCCCTATAGATCCTCTGTGCTCTGCCTCTTGCTCCATCTCTCCACATCCTCCCAACCCCTGGAAACCACTAATCTTTTTACTGTCTCCATATGGCCTTTTCCAGAATGTCATATCGCTGGAATCATGGAAGTTTTTTCAGATTGGCTTCTTTCACTTAGTAATATGCATTTAAGTTTCCTCCATGTCTTTTCTTGGCTTGATGGCTCATTTCTTTTTAGTGAAAAATAATATTCCATTGTCTGGATGTACTACTGTTTATCCATTTACCCATTAACATCTTGGTTGCTTCCAAGTTTGGGCAATTACTATTAAAGCTGCTATAAACATCTATGTGCAGGTGTTATTTATTTATTTATTTTTAGAGACAGGATCTCATTTTGTTGACCAGGCTGGTGTGCAGTGGCTATTCACAGATGTGATCAGAGCTACAGTCTCAAACTCTTGGCCTCAAGTGATCCTCCTGCCTCAGCCTCTGGGTAGCTGGGGTTATGGCACAGGTCACTGTGACTGGCTCATGTGCTACATTTTATGTGGATGTAAGTTTTCAGCTCCTTTGGGTAAATACCAAGAAGTGCAATGGCTGGATAATATGGTAAGAGTATGTTTAGTTTTGTAAGAAACTGTTAAACTGTCTTCCAAATTGATGGTATCATTTCACACAACAAGTAGCAAGGAATAAGAGTCCCTGCTACTCTACACCCTCATCAGCGTTTGGCGCCGTCAGTGTTCTGGATTTGAGGCATTTTGTTGTACAACTAATCAATACTTGCCTTATGGTTCCGGGTCTTGTATTTTGCTGTGCCACTCAGATTGTATTTTATTTTTCACTTCTATAGTTTTTTTTTTAAATGTTGAAATCTCTGTCCTATTTGGGATTTATTTTTACATGAGGAGTAGGACAGGAATCAAGCTGTATGTTTTTTCTAAGGAACTGGTCAGTTTCCCCACAATTTCTTGAATAATGTAACTTGCCCAACTAGTTTGGAATGCTACTTTTATAAGATAATAAATAAGCATAAGTGTTTGAGGTTTTTTGTGGATTGCCGTTTATGTTCATTGAATCTCCTGCTTATTTTCTCTCCAAAAGAAAATGGGACTTTATTCATTTAGAGGCTTTAATATCTATTAGGGTCTCTCTCACTATTTACTCTTTTATTTCCCTCAGAAATTTTCTTTGCATTCGTTCCTTTTAATTCCAGTGTCATTCTATGAAATTCCTACTACTAAAAAACACTGTTTTATTGAGGTAACATAAAATGTACAAACTAATTTAGAGATATTTGACTTTATATTACTGTTTTCTTTTTCAAGAATAAGACAAACTTGCTGTTACATTATGCAGTCATTTAAAATTTTTCTGTATATATTTTCTACATTTCTTATATATTATCTATTTTTTTACTTGCTGTGGTAAATAAGGTAGTTCTTGTATTATATTTCCCATCTGGCTATTGTTTGTTTATATTTAAACTATTGTGTTTTAATTTATTTAGATAAAATAAAAATTATCAAATTAAATTTAATTTAATGAAATAACCACTTTTTGATTCTTTCTTTAGTTCCAAAATTTGGGGTGATCATCTTGAGCTATCTAAAAATATAATTGCAGTCTTAATAAATCGTGATCATTTTGCCTTGTTTCCAATTTTTATATCACTTCCTTCCCAATACAGTTATAAGTATACAATACTTATCACCATCCAATACAGTTATAAGTTATAAGTACTTAATAATACTTATAAGTATTGTATACTTATAGCTGTATTGGATGGTGCTTCTAGAACTCTGGGAAATGACAGTAGGAGCATGAGTCCTCAGTCTTGCTCTTGTTTTTTTCTCCAGGGTCTTCAGCATTGTGACCCAATCTTGGTCAGATTTTAAAGTCTTTCTCTTTGGCGTTTGGGAAGGTCTGTGGTAGGGTCAAGGTGAGGGCTCCTTTGCCTTGTGTCTAGGCCATTCAGAGAAACGAAACCTGAAGGTAAGGCAGTTCCGGACAGGGTTCAGTCACCTCCCTGGAGTTTTGCCCTGAGGTTTGAGGCCCTGCAGAGATGCATGATGTGAAGGGTAGCTGTCTGAGACAGACTTTGAGATTCCTGTTCTCCCATCCAAGCAGTTTCCTGCCCAACTATGCCATTGCCAAAGATACATTTTTTTATATTAACTATACCTCATTTGCCATTTGTACTTTACATGTGTGCTTATCCAAATAGTCTGTTTTTCTAATTATAATTTAAGTTTTTAAAATTATGCAACCAAATGATGTACCTCTGTAAAAACCCTGTCCCCAGCATAAAGTCTTGCACTCAGTATATTCTCAATAAATGATTAACTGAAGTTAATTATGTGAGGCACTTTGAAATGAGGAAAGTAGCTTCATATAAGACACAAGTTCTTAGTAACAATGAAGCCAGTCATCTTAGTCATCTCTCAGTGCTGTTTCCAGATCAAAGAGATAATGGATAGAAAAACACTGGGAATATTTGTAACATTGCTAAGGCTTGACTTTCCATTCCACATACCATATTGTAACGAAATGATGATTATTGTTTGTTTTCTTTACTAGACCATCAGCTCTTTGAGGACAGAGACCAAGTCTTATTTACCCTTAAATTCTTGGCATCCGCTCCAGGTCTTGACAGGTAGTGAGTACATAATCAATGTAGAACTGAACAGAGCTAGAACCAACAGGATGTCTTCTGATATGAGGCCTGTTATGCTCTTGTCTGAAGGTAATGAGACATAGCTTCTATTCTAATTGGCCGAAACGGACCAACCACCAAAAATGGAACCTGGCTCCAGGGACAGCCAGCATAAGTCCTTGAAGTTCCCAAGCTCTAGTTTCTGATGGTTCATCTGATAACTTATCCCACGCTTCTTGGGGCTCTCTCTACTGCTGTTCAATTATTTTATCTTCTTAAAATTTTTCCCACATATTTAGGTCATTCCTTAATCATATGGTGGGCACTTGTGGGGATTGGGATATTATTGTATTTTTTAAAAGATTCCCTTGCTCCTAGTAGAAAATAATGCTTCTAATGCTGACCCAAGCTCATCTAAAAGTTTTTTTTTTCCTCTTCTATTCCTAGACTGATCTCTTTACTTCCTCTGCTAGATTCTTCTTGTTTTGCTTCCCTCTGGATTCCTGGGCCAACTTTTAATGATGCCAATAATTGCCAGGCTCTGTGTGGGGCATTTGACATAGAGACAGTATCACCACACACATTTTGCAGATGAGGATGCATTTGAAAGTTTTCTTTTTCTATTCTTTTCAAGTAAGGCAAGACAGTTTGGCTGCCGGATTTTTAGAGGTGTGCAGGGTCTCCATGGAGAACACTGGTGAGAGGATGTACTGGTAACTTTTTACCTCATGATGTGAAGAATCTCACTGAATTTTAAACAATTATTAGATTACCTAGGTGACTTATAAGCACTTGGAAATGTGCGTATTAAAAGTACCAGCATCTATAGTTTTCCAAAGTAGAGATCTGCATTTGGGAGTTTTGAAAGCACATCCTCCACCTTTGCTTTGCCTGGATTAAGACCTTATTTAGAAGACCATATTTTATGCGAGGCTTTGTCATGAAAGGCTTCGAGGACCTTGGGGAGGTCCCAGGGAAGCAAAACTATAGTGAGTGTTACTGGGAAAAGCCTGCCTGGGGCTTGAGTCTTTATGGATAGGAACGCTGATTGCTAAACTTTTTGACTCATGTTTCTTATCAGTAAAAACTGAAATGAAGCAACATTTATGCCCATGCCTCTGTATTTGTATGTCCATTTCAAAATCATACACATATATGACCACGACATTATATTACAGAGGATAGAAAATATATACAAAAATGGAACATTCTAAAGGATGAGAGAAAACTGAAAAAAATAATATTTTAATAATACCTTTTTTCTTTTTTTGACGGAGTCTCACTCTGTCGCCAGATGGGAGTGCAGTGGCATGATCTCTGCTCACTTTAACCTCCACCTCCTGGGTTCAAGCAATTCCCCTGTCTCAGCCTCCCGAGTAGCTAGGACTACTGGCATGCCTACCATGCTGGCTAATTTTTTTTTTTTGTATTTTAGTAGAGATGGGGTTTCACCATGTTGGCCAAGATGGTCTCGTTTCTTGACCTAGTGATCCACCTGCCTTGGCCTCCCAAAGTTCTGGGATTACAGGCATGAGCCACCATGCCCGGCCAGTAATACTTTTAATTGTTATCTGTATAAGACCAAATTATACTGTAAGTTGTATAATTGAAAGTTTATTATTATTACATTATTATTATTATTATTTTAAAATATTATTTCAACATGGCAATTCAGTATCTGGGCCTAATGTTAATTAAGGTTTTAGTAGCTACCTGAGTTTCAGAAAGGTACCTCACAGAGCTATGTAAAGCCAAGCACAAGAAGTGTGTCATTGGTGACACTTACTGAATCGTGATGTTTGTTTTTCAACTTTTTCATGTTGTCCATTTTCATGTGAGAAAATGAAAACCCACGGAGATTTGGAACTTTTCAAGGGCCCCCAGCTGAAATCAGATCCCAGGTCTCCTAATACCCAGGGAAATACTTCTTCCACATTCCAAGGAAAAGTCTTTCCCAACCCTTGACGTCTTGTTTTGCAGACAGTCTCATGTCATTTCACATGTATGTGTGGGCTTCCGTCTTTCTCCAAGTAGTTGCAGGATGTTTCAAGGCAAGGACGGTGACTTTATTTTTTGTATTCCCTAGTACCTAGCGGACAGTGGGGAAAAAGAAGGAGAGAGAAAGGAATCTGCTTCCATACCTCCAGTGGAGAGGTTCCACTGACTTTGGACTCCCAGCATATAGACATTCTCTTCTTGGAAAAAAAGGTAACTCCCTACACTAGGGACTTCTTTTTTCTCTCAGCTCTTGCCATTCGAAACTGTTCTGTACATTCCTGGCACCCTGGACACAGCATATGAATATCAAGTATGAAACTGATTTATTTACCATTTTGGTTATAAACACAGACAGTTTTTTTTTCTTGCTTGCAATTGCTGATTAAATCATACACTTTTCAAGACCAGAGGTCTTTGGTGGTGGTGATGGTCAGGCACTGCCATTTCAGTTGACCAAATTGAAAAATATGCTAAAGAACCTCAGCAGCTATGGTTCCTCTGTGTGGAAGGAGTCCATCAGCCTTTGGTGCAAGAAAATAAGAGCTTGAGCTGGCTGGTGGGTGTTTCATGCCTGTAATCCCAGCCCTTTGGGAGGCTGAGGTGGGTAAATCATGAGGTCAGGAGTTCAAGACCAGCCTGGGCTAGATGATGAAACACCATCTCTACTAAAAACACACACAAAAAATAGCTGGGTGTGGTGGTGGGTGCCCATAATCCCAGCTACTTGGGAGGCTGAGGCAGAGAATTGCTTGAACCCGGGAGGGGAGTCTGCAGTGAGCCGAGGCCAAGATGTTGCCACTGAACTCCAGCCTGGAAGATAGAGCAAGACTCCATCTCAAAAAAGGAAAAAAAAAAAAAAAAAAAAAAAAANAAAAAAAAAAAAAAAAAATGAAAGAAAAGAAGAGCTTGTAAGTACAGAAGAGGAAAAAAAGAAGAAATATACTTATTAAATCCTAAGCACTGCACGGCTAAAAGTTCAAGTGGCAGATTTAAAAGTGATCATCTATTCAAGTGAAATCTCAGTAATAAGACTAACCAAGATTTAGCATGCTCCTGCAGGAAGGCTGTGAAATGATCCCTTCAAACCTCTTAGTGCACTGCTTCTCCTATTTCCTGATATTTTTCTTCCTGTTTCTATGATGTGCTGATTCCAAGAATACATGTGATCACACTTCGCTATCCTTCAATGGCCTGAGCATGAGCTTTGGATAAGGCCAAGGCTTCTCTAGACACAGAAGAGAATATGGGGTCCAATTCCAGTGGGGCTGGCACAGTTCCAATTCCATTCAGTTCAACAAAACTGAACTGGAGCCCTGTGGTGGAAAGAAATTGTTTTCTTTGCCTAACAGTCTTGTTGGCTTCTAGCAAATTCACCTCCTACCATTTTTGAGGCGATTGCTCCTCCTTCCTGACCTCAGCTGTGAAGTTCTAGTCATGACTGCAATCGTCCCCCTTCAATCTGATCACTTCAGAAGTAGAGATGTGACTCAAACCATGCCAAGGAGTTTTCTTCCCCACTCCAAGGATACTTTTCAAGACGAGGTTTTTGGTGGTGGTGTGGTCAGGCACTGCCATCTCAGTTGACCAAACTGGAAAATATGCTTAAGAGCCTAAGCAGCCATGGTTCCTCTGTGTGGAATGAGTCCATCGACCTTTGGTGCAAGAAAAGAAGAGCTTATAAGTACAGAGGAAGGAAAAAAAAAAAAAGAAACAGAAAGCTAAAGACTGTTCTCATTAGCGATAACTTTGGCCTTTCCTAGTTACATAGACCGCTTAATAATGAGTAAACTAGTTTGAATTTTGTTTCTGTTATTTACAATGAAAACTGCCCTGATTATGACAGCTCTTCCTTCACATTTAGCTGTCCCATTGCCGGTGCTGAGGAAACAAAGATGCATATAATTCTGTATCTGTTCTCAAGGAACTGAGAGTCTGTGAGAAGAGAAAGATACTCAACAAATAAGCACAAAGCAATGCAATGTGATAGAGGGCATGAAGACGGGCAGGAGGGAGGGGAAAGAGATCAAGAAATGCTAAAACTGAAGGTGGAAGTGTGAACCAGGCCTTCAGCGCTCTGGAATCAAAGCAAATAAGGACTTCTTAGAATGAGCATTTGTCACCAGTCCCCTGCACTTAGTAGACAAGTTATTTACCTTCTCAGTGACTCAGTTGCTAACACGTAAGATGAAGATCATAGTAGTACCTGTCTCACAGGTTTTGGTGAACATTAAATGATATAATGCTTATACAATGTTTAGCACAGTAAAATTTTTGTAAATATTAACAATTACCATCATCCTTACCCCCAGGGCAGGGACCATAACCAAACCACATATTTTTAGGATTGTAGCTCCTAAATATTGCGAGTCAGGGCAAAACTGCTAGGGGGGAAAACATCTTATACTTTGCTTGACAAATTTGCTGCTTCATAAAGAGGAATACTTATATCGCCTCCCATATACACTCATGGCATATGTATGGTTTCTAGATCATTGGCTTTTTGGAGAGGAGACTTTCAGAAGAGATACTTGCTTGGAATTTAATGAGCCTAGTGTAACATCTGATAGAATCTGAAAGGAGATAGAAAGCTCATGAATTTACAACCTTTTATGTATGGTTTTTAATAACTACCTGCTTGTTTTTCTTCACAAAATCCAAGGTGCTGGTTTGATTTGTTCAGCTTTGCAAATGAATAAACCATGAATGAAAAAGCACAGTGAACTGAAGTTCCAAATTGGCTCTATAATGGCCGTTCTCAAAATTCTAAGACCAAAGGAATCTAGTCCTGATTTTCCTTGTTGGATTCTCCTGAAACTGGAGCATGAAGAGATTCTAATAAGCTTTGGTGATTGGGTGATTAAGTTTTGCATATTGTGAAAATTCAGGTACATGTCTTATGTGCAAACTATTGTAATTTAGCAGACAGAGCATAGAACTGGAAGTCTAGCTCTGGTGACAAAATAGATTGAGCTAATATGAATGCTCCTCCCACTATAACACAAAGAAATGCTAGATAAAATGAAATCACCGTCTCCCGTAAGATAAGTCACATGACTGAACTGAAAGGAGAAAGGGAGGGAGGGAAGAGGAGGAGAGAAGAAAAGAGAAAAGAAATCCCCAGGTGGGATTTCTTTCCTTGAAGAGGATATTTAAATCACGAGCCATAAATGAAAAAGAAAAACTATTGTGACGAAACGTTAACATTTATCCATCTGGTGACCATATAGGTGTCTGTTATATTATTGTATTTATTTTTTCATCATTGTAATATTTTTTGATTGAAAATGGTGATTTAAAAAAAAAAAGAAGAAGAAGAGAGAGGAGAAGAAAGATTTGGATTTGGTGCATCTGAGTCTAACGCCAGCTCTGCATGATGTTGGGCGAATGATGTGACTCCGCCTCATCAGTAAACTAAGGACAGTGATACCTACTTCAAATGTGATTTCAATACTAAAAGGGGCAACATAACGCCCAGCACATAGGCTCAGCCTCCTCATTTTCCTGTTGTCCCTTCTAACCTCAGGAAGATCCTCATGAGTCACGATCTTGCTGAGTCTTTCCGGAACAAGGATGATGTCAGGCCACTGTGGACACATTGATTCCTGATCTGTAACACTTATGACCATCAGAGGCCATTACAATGTCTTTTCTCCTTTTATGATACAAACATACAAACATTTGTTTAAAGTCCAGGCCTGTATTATAGAATGCCTTTCAATTCAGTTTGTCCAATTGTTTCCTTAAGACTAGATTCAGGTAAGTGTTTCTAGTGAGAATCCAGCAAAGGTGACATTGTTCCTCTCAGTACCTCCCATCAGGGGCTTCATAAGTTCTGCTCACCTCTTTATTGATGATGTTACATTAGCGCTTTTGGTTAAGAAAATGGCCACTAGATTTCTCTGCTGTAAAGGTAGATTTTTTCTTTAAGAATTAGTGAAGAGTAGAGGTGGTTAGACTTTTAATCTATGTTAATATATTGTCCTCAATAACATTTCACATGATGGTTTTAACATCAATTAATGATTTTGACATGAATTATGACAAAGAGTTCTGTAATGTTCACTTGCCTCCTTTTGTCTGATTGTCTGCTGCCCACATGGCTTTCCAGTTTCCTGTTTGATTCAGTCCCTTGCATGTCAGCACTCCCTAATCATTCACTGTAACTCTGAAATTCATTTACTGTATTGTTTTCTTGATTCACCTGCTCCTCTTGCCTGCAATCCATGATCTCATCTGGTTGGTTGTGGGTCTCCTGCTTCAGTGGTTAGCATTGCTCATTGTGTACCTGATACTTTGACTGGCTTAGGTTGACCGACAGTCCTTCTCTGCTTAGCTGTACCTCTACTTTGCCAGGGACAGCCCTGCACAATGGGAAATGGTATTTGGGGGACTCTGTCTAGCTTCTAAGTGTTCAAAATAAATTTTTTATCCTAGCTTCAGACTAAATACTAAACACACACACATTTGCTCACATTTACCCATCTTGCTTGTGATGTATTTTGTTTCTGTTCAATTTCATTTTTTGAAGTGCTAGTCAGCCCACTTGATTTTGTAAGCTGAAATGGCTAGCAATCCTGTACTCTGAAAAACACTGTGTTAGAGCTTAATGCACCAAGTCATCCAAGATCCCCCTTCTTATGAATACAGAGCACTCTATTGGTGACCATTTGCCCCTGTCTTATTTGAATTTGAATTATGGAACTTTAGGGCTCTAAACTCTAGGGCCCTTTAAAAAATCATCCAGTCTCATCACTCATTTGGTGCATGAACTCCTTCAACAATATCTCTCCTGCTTGGACTATTACTGGCTTCTCTTTGAACATCCAGCAACGTGGAATTTGCCATCGTCCCAGATACCTTGTTCTTTTTTTGGTAAAATTCCAGATCTTGGTTAAGGTCTTTTCTCTATTTAGGCTCCTGGAGGCAATGTAAGACAAGCTGACTCCCTGTTCCACTTGACAACTGACTGGAGACAGCCATCGAGATGAGTCCTCCTTTTTCCAAGTCCTTCAGCGGAACCTCGATGAAAGCAGGTGGTTTCTACCTTTGTAGTCACCCTCCTCAGACCACTTTGTCAATATCCTTCCTGAACCGTGACTCCTGCCTTTGGAGCATTATTCTAGCTCTTTTCTTCTCTTGTTATGTTAACTTGGTCTTATATTAATATCTAATTTCTCACAGTTCTATGCCTTGTCTCCCTTACTAAGTTCTATCCTTTATGGTGACTGCATTTTGTATAGTGTGACTCTAAAGTAAGAAAGTCTTTATTCCCCAGTCAAATAAAGGCACATCCAAATGAATGATGCGTTTTAGGAATTATGCAATTATTCCAGTGATGCTTTAATCACCCACATTACCCTTTCGAAATTGTATTCACCCTGGGAGAGAGGGAAGGAGAAACGTGGGGCAAGATGCAGAGGAGACTTCCAAGTTCAGGGCTGACTTCACGTGTGCAGCCTGTACCGTCACATGGGGCCCCTTTCTCAGAAGGGCACTGCACTAGCTTTAAGGCTTGGTTTGAAATTCTTGATAATGTTATCTCTGAGCTTGTGTTTTGTAAGTAAAGTCTGATGGCACAGTGGAACATATGGCATTCAGAGGAGAAACATGAAGGAAAGAAAAAGCTTTATATTTTAGTACATTTAAGAGCACTTTATTCCTTGGGCAGTTCGTATTTGTTTTATATCCTTCTGAATGTATGATATTTTCATAAGAAAAAGAAAAAAAGAGAAGAGGAAAAACTCAAAAGCTGATCTCAGAGCCTGAGACTCTTTTCTACAACCTCATCGAGGGTTAGTCTTTCTTTCTGGAAATTAATTTTAGTTTTGGAAGCAGCCAAAAGTATTTTGATGATGATTCTGGACAATGACTTTGATGCAAAATTTTACTTTTATTTATACATAAAATTAGCACTCAGACTGATTTTATCATGAAGTTCATAAACTGGTTCTAAAGAAACTCTAAACAAACGTCATAAACAAACTTTATAACATATAACGTCATTAGATTGCTTAGAAACTTCTAAGTTAACTCTTTTGAATAGGTCAGTGATAATTGAAAGCATCACTCCTCGTATGATTGTTTAGAAATTAGGCAAACCACTTTAAATACATTTCTCTACACAGTTCTTGAGCACTGTGAAAACACAATCAATATTTATTTTACAATGTGTTTTTCTAAACAATTTAGAAAATATTCATTATGCAAGGCAGCATAAATGATGTATTAGTCCATTTTCAAACTGCTAGAAAGCTACTACCCAAGACTGGGTAATTTATAAAGAAAAGAAGTTCTCTTCTGTGAAACCTGTGTCCCGATCTTCTGGGAACTCCACCTCCTCTGTGTTAGAACATTAACAGATGGGAACCAGGCCAGGTATGGTGGCTCACGCCTGTAATCCCAGCACTTTGGGAGGCCGAGGCGGGTGAATCACCTGAGGTCAGGAGTTCGAGACTAGCCTGGCCAACATGGTGAAACCCTGTCTCTACTAAAAATACAAAAATTAGCTGGGTGTGGTGGTAGGTACATGTAATTTCAGCTACTCGGGAGGCTGAGGCAGGAAAATCACTTCAACCGAGGAGGCAGAGGTTGCAGTGAGCCAAGATCGCATCACTGCAGTCTAGTCTGGGCAACAGAGCAAGACTCCGTCTCAAAAAAAAAAAAAAAAATAAAAAAAAAAAAAAAAAAAAAAACTCAAGTATAAAAAAAAAAAAAAAAATTAATAAAATAAATAAAAGAAAGCCAAAGAGGTTTAATTGACTCACAGTTCCACATGGCTGAAGAAGTCTCTGGAAACTTACAATAATGGCAGAAGGGGAAGCAGGCACATTTTACGTAGCAGCAGGCAAGAGAGGAAGAAGGGAAGGGGAAGAGCCCCTTATAAATCCATCAGATCTCATGAGAACTTGCTACGAGAGCAAGTTCTCTAGAGCAGAAAAACTACTCCCATGATTCAGTCACCTCCCTCCCTCCAAACGTGAGGATTACAGGTCCCTCCCTCCACACACGGGGATTACAATTTGAGATGAGATTTGGGTGGGGACACAGGGCCAAACCCTATCAAATGATCTTTCACTTATTAAAAGAAAGATGGGTTGGGTGTGGTGGTTCACACCTGTAATCCCAACACTTTGGGAGGCTGAGGCAGGCAGATCACCTGAGGTCAGGAGCTTGAGACCAGTCTGGGCAAAATGGCAAAATGCTATCTCTGCTAAAAAAAAAACAAAAAAATTAGTTGGGCTTGGTGGTGTGTGCCTGTAATCCCAGCTACTCAGGAAGCTGAGGCAGGAGAATCGCTTGAACCTGGGAAGCAGAAATAGCAGTGAGCTAAGATTGTGCCAGTGCACTCCAGGCTGGGCAACAGAGTGAAACTCTGCCTCAAAAAAGAAAAGAACAGAACAGAAAAGAAAAGTGTACTTATTATTTGGTTATAATATATGTGGAAAACGTTGAATATATGAGTTCAACATATGAGCTGTACAACTTGTCCTAAATTAACAACACAATCCACCTTTAGATTTGAGATAAAGTAGTACATAAAGTTCTTGACTCTTAGCTAATCAGCACCTTTTCTTCTGCTCTACTTGATATTCTGTAGGACTCTAGGTTCATTTTTCTTATTCTTGACAACATAATCATTCTTGCTTATTAATTTAGATCAAAATGGGCACACCGCTTCCCTTCCTGCCTGAATACAAATATAACCTCTACCGCATTTAACCTGTACACCATGCTCTGGCTAATGACTTCTGACGATAATGACAAAGGGTACATAATTGCACTTGACCGTCCATATCTGTAGATTCTGCATCTGTGGATTCAACCAACCACAGATCAAAAATATTCAGGAAAAAAATCTGGATGTATGTATTAAATGTGTGTAGATTTTAAACTTGTCATTATTTTCTAAACAATACAGTATTAACTATTTACACAGCATTTACATTGTATTGGGTATTATAAGTAATCTAGAGATTATTTAAAGTATACAGGAAGATATGTGTAGGTTAAATTCAAATACTACATCATTTTATATGAGGAACTTGAGCATCCGTGGATTTTGATATTCGGAGAAGATTCTGGAAGCAGTCTTCTGTGGATGCAGGATGACTGTATATGCTAACAACATTCATTGCTACATTTGTTCATGATGCTGGTATCTTATTTTCTCTGGAGAAGGAGTAGGACAGGAATATCATTCAGATGGTGAAATAAAGCACCATAGCCTATGAGCTTTGCCATCTGTCTTGAGTGCTTTCCTGCTTGGACAAGTCAGCAGTGGGCCTGGACCCTCCACCTCCCTGTTCACCTGAAAGAGAAGGTGTAGAACTCTGGTATGGTCACCAGGGAGCTCGTCTCCAGGGCTAAAGACAGAGGATGTGCTGGCGCCAGCTCATGCCAGCTTGCTAGAACCTTATGTGCACATCTTTTCCAAACTCCATATTCAGTGACTTCATGTTGATAGTGAAAAATCGGCCATGGTGGAGTTATTTATACTAAGGGAACTAGCAATTCCAACCCTTTTCTTTTTGGAGAGCCTGTTGTTAATCATTTACTAGCACACCACTGGCTGAAGCCCTAAGCACTGTGATGAGAGCCTGTTGGGAGAGGAGCAGTGGTAGGTCCTGAGAAGGCTGGGCTGATGTCCTTTCCATCATAATGTCACTGGTCACACTGCAGGAAAAAATCCAACACAGGGACCAGGCTGGTGGGACTGCAGCTTGGCTGACCCTTGCAAGCTAAGGATAATTAATCATTCTTGCTTATTAATTTAGATCAAAATGGGCAAACCACTTCCTTTCCTGCCTGAGTACAAATATAGCCTCTACCACATTTAACCTGTACACCATGCTCTGGGTAATGACTTCTGGCAATAATGACATTCATTTTTCACTCAACTGTTTTGGGAGAAGAGAAGCATTTGTCCTTCCATGTGCAGGCCTGGCCTGTCACGAGAACTCAAGAGATGTCAGTGGGCGTCCTCCAGTGAAAATAGATTCCTGGTTTCCATAAAAATGATATTACCTGTTTTAATATTAGTTATCATTCTAGTTCTCCTGCATCTCAATGTTGAAGAAAAAAAAACAGAAAATTAGGTAAAGAACTAAATTTTATTTGAAAAAAGAGGAAAAAAAAATAAAAGAAAAACCTTAACAAAAATTGATAGAAGAAAAGGGTAACATAGCATTTTTATGTCTTTATTTTGTTATGAAGGTGTATCCTTAATTTTCCACTTGATTTTGCATGTATTTACACATCCTAGTGGAATGTATAAATGGAAACCATTAGGAATGATGCAAGCACTGTCATCCTCCATGATTTTGGATAGACGGAATCTGCTGGTTAAAGATAAACATTGCTGAAGAAACCCAGCACTAAATGCATATTGGATGGAATCTGTCCTAGCGGATTTGAAGTCTAAGTGCGTAGCTTCCATTCCAGCTGACATTATCTGAACTGAACAGAGGATGATGGATGGAATCCACTTTAAAAAAATGACACAGATGAAGTAATACCTAGAAACTTGTAGTTTTAAATATTATTTTCTCACCAAAAATGAAATAATTTGCTTTTCTTTTCTAGCAAGACTAATATTCTGTTTCTAGTCTCATTAAATTGTCATTTTATAAATGTTCAAAATTGACATTTTTGGTCACATCAATTGTATTCACATTTTGGCTGGGCACAATGGCTTATGCTTGTAATCCAAGCACTTTGGGAGGCCAAGGCGGGAGGATCACCTAAGGTCAGGAGTTTGAGACCAGCCTGGCCAACATGGCGAAACCCCATCTCTACTAAAAATACAAAAATTAGCAAAGTGTGGTGGTGTACACCTGTAATCCCAGCACTTTGGAAGGCCAAGGCGGGCAGATCACCTGAGGTCAGGAGGTCTAGATCAGCCTGGCCAACGTGGTGAAACCCTGTCTCTACTAAAAATACAAAATTAGCTGGATGTGGTAGCACATGCCTGTAATCCCAGCTACTCAGGAGGCTGAGGCAAGAGAATCACTTGAACCTGGGAGGTGGAGGTTGCAGTGAGTCAAGATCGTGCCATTGCACTCCAGCCATTGCACTTCCATCTCAAAGAAAAGAAGAATTCACGTTTAAAATTGTGAATATATATGTTTTTAAGTCACATAAAATTCCCACTACAGAAATGTCCTTTTTATTTTTTTACAAATATAGATGGAGAAGAGTCTGGGTTAGCAGCTGTAGGAAGTATGAGAGATAGGTAGCGTTTAATTAAATGTGTTCTGGACGTTTGGAGAAAACATTCTGGGTTTATTCAACATTTAGGCAACTGCTATCTTTGCAGACTACAGCTAATATTTGTCTCTGGAGAAGAAAGCTCCTAATCCCAGAACTTATTAAATGCTAAATACCTTGTTGAGGAAAGATTGAGGCTAAAAATGTCAACTCTAAAATGTCAGAAAATTCTGAGGTTCCCACAGCAATGCTAATTTGCTCTTCTCATAAGCCATTATGTTAGTAAAAATGCTATTAGCAGACTGGGAAATGCAGCTCCCTCTGAGTGATATTGAATAAGTTCATCTTAATTAAGCTGCAAGGCTCCTCCATATCCTGGCTGGACATGGAAAATACTTCATTTGATATACAGAGCAAGAAAAAGAAAGTCCTTTGTGGTCCTGATGGATGGGATCTGTGGCTAACAATCACCAAGAGGAGAGAAATGGTTTTGGAAAGGCACTGAGTTCACAAGGCTGGCCATGGCAAGCTGCCACTATCTTAACATAAAGCAAGTAAACAGTGATTGAATTTTAGTCAAGCTATACCCACTGGGAAAGTGTCTTCAGGACTCTGGGTGGCTTGGAATTAAGGGAGGGCCACACAGTGATAGGGCTTAGCATCCCGAAGTCCACAGTCTGCTTTAATGGGCTAAAGTTTTGCTAAACTATCCTTAATTTCCACATTGCTCCTAAAGCTATAGTCAATGCCATTAGTTTCAGAGCTATTATGTTGTCCTGCTTCCAGTAACCGTTAGTATATATGCAACTGCTGAAAATGACACTCAGGTTAATAGCTAAATCTAAAATAAACCTTTGAGATCATTTGTTCCAAGTGCCTCAAAACTGGTCTGGGGAGGAGAAGGCTCGGAGCATGCACAAAGCCACCTGGCAGGCTGTGGGCAGGATGGCGGCTATATTGATTCCCTGACACTTGCTAGCGAATTGGGTATTCCTGGACACATCATTTAAATCTTTGGCTTGTATCTTGTCCAGGCTTGGTGGTTCACGCCTGTAATCCAGCACTGCGGGAGCCAAAAGCGGGCAGATAACTGGAGGTCACAGGCTCGAGACCAGCCTGGCCAACATAGTGAAACCCCATCTCTACCAAAAATACAAAATTAGCCGACATGGTGGTGCACGCCTGTAGTCCCAGCTACTTGGGAGGTTGAGGTAGGAGAATTGCTTGAACTCAAGAGGTGGAGTTTGCAGTGGGCTGTGATCACATCACTGCACTCTAGCCTGGGCACAGAGTGAGACTATCTCAAAAAATAAATACATTAAAACAAAATAAAATAATAAATCTTTGGCTTTTGTCTCATGAGAAATAGAGATAGAAATGTCAGAGGTGTTTGAACCAGAGTAACTCCATCTTGAATAGGAGCTGGATAAATGAGGCTAAAACCTACTGGGCTGCATTCCCAGATGGTTAAAACATTCTAAGTCACAGGATGAGATAGGAGGTCAGCAAAAGAAACAGGTTATAAAGACCTCGCTGATACAACAGGTTGCAGTAAAGAAGCCGGCTAAAACCCAACAAAACCAAGATGGCGACCAGAGAGACCTCTGGTCACCCTCATTGCTACACTCCCACCAGCGCCATGACAGTTTATAAATGCCATGGCAACATCAGGGAGTTACCCTATGTGGTCTGAAAAGAGGAGGCATAAATAATCCACCCCTTGTTTAGTATATAATTTTTTAAAACCCATAAAAATGGGCAACCAGCAGCCCTCGGGGCTGCTCTATGGAGTAGTCATTCTTTTATTCCTTTACTTAATAAATTTGCTCTCACTTTATGGACTCATCCTGAATTCTTTCTTGTACAAGATCCAAGGACCCTCTCTTGGGGTCTGGATTGGGACCCCTTTCCCGTAACAGTAATAGCTATTTCACATTTTTTAAGTGTCAAATTAAATGGACTAATAAATTCTAAATACTTAATCTGGTTTTTGGCCTAAAACACTGTGATTTACTTATTATACTCCCCTCTCTGCTCCTTGCCCTTTTTTCCTAACTAGATATATAGGTTGTTCCAAAAGAATTTAAAATGAGATGACTTTTACATATTGTTTGTTTCCTTCTCTTCAAATTCTCCAAATTCTTTCTCTAAATTCCCCAGTAACTCCAAATTCTTTGCTTATCTACCTATCTAGGATTTTGTTGTTGTTGTTAAGGGAGAACAACAAATGTTGTTAAAGTGATGTCTAATTGTTTCCTTGCAGCCAAAAACATCTCAACTGACACATCTTTTTTACTTTGAATCTTTAAAGAATTTCAATTTGGACCAAGTCCAAATAAGTGGAGATTAAAGGCATATTCTTTTTTTTTCTTTTTTTTTTTTTTAAAGACATGTTGACCAGGCTGGTCTTGAACTCCTGATCTCAGGTGATTCACCCACCTCAGCCTTCCAAAGTGCTGAGATTACAGGCATGAGCCACCACGCCCAGCCCAAAAGGCACATTCTTTAAGGAATTAATCAAAGGTCCTCCACAAACGCCAACCCAGTGATTCTCATGGCTGCACCTTGTGATCCCCTGAAAACATCTACTGATGACCTTAAGAATCAAGAGCCTTTAGGGCCGGGCATGGTGGCTCATGCCTGTAATCCCAGCACTTTGGGAGGCCGAGGTGGGAGGATCACCTGAAGTCAGGAGTTCGAGACCAGCATGGCCAGCATGGTGAAACCCTGTCTCTACTAAAAATACAAAAATTAGCTGGGCATTGTGGCAGACACCTGTAATCCAAACTACTCAGGAAGCTGAAGCAGAATTGCTTGAATCCGGGAGGCAGAAGTTGCAGTGAGCTGAGATCGCACCATTGCATTCCAGCCTGGGGGACAAGAGTGAGACTTCGTAAAAAAACAAACAAACAAACAAACATATATATATATATATATATATATATATATATATATATGTCTTTGACCCCCCTGTTTTAATTCATTTGTGTATATATCCAGAAATGGAATAGCTAGATATGCACGTTTTGTATATATGTTATATTTCAATAAAATATAACTTAAAAAATACTGCTGCCTGGGCTTCACCTCTAACTATTCTCATTAAATGGTCTGGGGCCATGACTCCTGGGCATTAGAACTTCTAAAGCCTCCTTAGGTATTCTCATATGAAACCAAAATTTAGAACTCCTAGCTCAAAAGATGCATTTAGTACATCTTCACCGACAACTTGGAGAGGGCTGTGCAGAAGTAGGGGTCAAGGCCAATGTGTCCAAGTATTCACATCAGCTTTTGCCTGGTGGCTCTGACCCAGCTCTATCCCTTCAATCTTTCAACTTAGAATCATTCCCCTCACATGGTGACCTGGACCATATAGGTCAGTCGGTGCTTATGCCTCCCATCAATTGCAGGCAGGGGAGATCACACGCCTGGGTCCCTATGACGGCCTTTGCCAGAATGAGTGGGCAGATCTGGTCTTTCTACCCATAGAACAAGTGGTACATAAATGCTTCCATGCTGAGAAAAAAGGAATGGTCAGAAGAGCCTCCCCAACACAAACACGCATGCACACACACACAGTTTCTCCTAGTGGCTACCCAAAAGTCTTCATCTCCTTTTTTGCCTGACTTAAAGTCCTACCAACAAGCAAGAACCACTTTTAAATGCAAACTAGCCCTGGAAAGGTTATTCCGTGCACTAACAGCTATTCAAACCATATTGTGAATTAGTTCAAAGAGAGGATTTTCAATAATACACCTGTGATATTAGGACATGAAAGCAGTTTTTCAGCCTAGTACTGTTGATGTTTGGGTCTTGATAATTCTTTGATGTGGGCAGCTGTTCTGTGCATTGCAAGACATTTAGCAACATCTCTGGCTTCTACCCACTAGAGACGTCAGGAGCACTCCACCCTCAATTGTAATCGCTAAAAATGTCTCCAGACATAGTCAAATGTTACTTATTGATGGAAGAAGAGAGGAAGAAGAACTTTTGCAACATATAAAACTTAGAGGCAGTTGGGCCTGGAAAAGATTGATATCCTCCTACTTCTCATGATCTACTTATGTCTCAGCCCCAGAAAACCCTCCTTCCTGTTATGGAAATGACAGACAGGTGTACCATGGGAAATAAGGCACTAAAGACAAAGTCCAGGTGTTACAAAATAGTGCCTTGCACCTACATGGAAGCTGTGTCATTTGGCACCAATTACTCACCTCCCAGCTTTCTTACTGCCTCCAAAATGTGAAATGTTGTGAGGGTAGGACTTATTATGGGAACCATTCTGCCCCACCCTCATCCCCACAAAAATATTACCAGCTTTTCATGATGACAAATCTACCTCTTGTGAATGCCATAAACATGGTTAATTCATTGACACACGTCTTGTCATTTATCACATTTAAAATCATACTACATATTCCCAGAGTTTTAAAATTTAAATTTGCAGCTGGGCACAGTGGCTCATGCCTGTAGTCCCAGCACTTTAGAAGGCCAAGGCAGGAGGATCATTTTGGCACAGGGCTTCAAAACTGGGCAACTTGGCGAGCCCACATCTCTACAGTTTTTTGTTTTTTTTTTTTTTGAGATAGAGTTTCGCTCTTGTTGCCCAGGCTAGAGTTCAGTGGCATGATCTCAGCTCACTACGACCTCTGCCTCCCGGGTTCAAGGGATTCTCCTGCCTCAGCCTCCTGAGTAGCTGGGATTACAGGCATATGCCACCATCTCCAGCTAATTTTGTATTTTTAGTAGAGATGGGGTTTCTCCATGTTGCCCAGGCTGGTCTTGAACTCCCGGCCTCAGGTGATCCACCCGTCTTGAGTCTCCCCAAGTGTTGAGATTACAGGCATGAGCCACGGCTCCCATGCTCTACAAAAAAAAATTAAAATTATAGAACATTTTAGTTTTTTTTTTTAAGATGGGGTTTTACCATGATGGCCAGGCTGGTTTTGAACTCCTGACCTCAGGTGATCCACCCACCTTGGCCTCCCAAAGTGCTAGGATTACAGGCGTGAGCCACTGCACCCAGCCCAGAAAATTTTAATTTGATCTAATTCCAGAAGACTCTGCGTTGCTAATGTGGAGGTATTTTTAAATATTATACACAGATGGAAGGTGGAGGAGCAGTGCTGGCGGAGAGCTGAGCTCTGCCCCTGAACCTCTTACCCAGACTTCCAGCCACCTTCTTCCTGTCAGGCCCTTTTTCTACTTTGGAGCAGGAATCTTAAAGGCAGCCATGTGCGGTGGCTGACTCCTGTAATCCCAGCAGTTTGGGAGGCCGAGGCGGGCGGATCGCTTGAGCTCAGGAGTTCAAGATCAGCCTGGGCAACATGGTGAAACTCCAGCTCTACTAAAAATACAAAAAATTAGGGGGGCGTGGTGGTGCATGCCTGTAATCGTAGCTACTTTGGAGGCTGAGGTGCGAGGATCATTTGAGCCCGGGATGTCGAGGCTGCAGTGAGCTGACATTGTCCCACTGCACTCCAGCCTGGGTGACAGAGGGAGAAAAAAAGGAACCTTAAAAGAGCCTGTTTCATGCTTTTTTCTTCTTCCATTTTGTTCTCTTCACCTGAGGCGTTATCAGGGTTTATTAGGGTTACGGGGCCCTAAGCCCCTCTGAGGAATATCAGCAAACACTTCGTTGCAGGCAGGGAGTCGGCTGGCCTGAAGGGGCAGACACCACCCCAAGCTCCAGTGTCCTCTGGCTGCTGCTCCACCGGCTCAGCTCGTGACCCCATGGGGCCGTAGTCTTGCAAAGAAAGGTGATGAGTAAACAAAGCATTTGCCACAGGGGTTTGGCTCAGATTTAATAGAGGACGTGTGCAGTCTTTCAGTGTTCCTCGGCCCACAAGCTTTAACCACTGTGCAAACTGATTTAGAACACTAAAGCTCCTCTGTTTGTTTAGTGCCTTTATTGACTCAATTCCCGCCTCTCAGGCAGGTGGCCCCTGCAGGCTGCACCGTCATTGTTCCAACTGGGTTCTTCTCAGTGACACCGAGGCCTCCCTGCTGAGAGCTCTTTTCTTTATTTTGTTTTTTCTGGTCCTTGAAAAGTTGGGCAATTAACTCACACTTACAGGTGTAGTGTTTCATTTTTAAAAAGGCGTCATTCACTCCAGTCAGTATTTTCAGCGGTCAACTTTTCCACTTTCCCCTTGGATAAAGTGAAGGGCCGATTTCCTGGGTGACCCTGAGAAGTGCCCTTGCTATTGTGGTGAATTAACTCTTTCTGAACCTTGGGCCTCATTAGTCAATGGCTTTCAAGGTGCCCTAATGTATAATTAAGATATACAAGAAGATTTATTCAAAGATTTTGCAAAATTCCTGTGGTGCCTGGCTGCACTATTGAATTGGCCCAAAAGGAAAAATATTTTAATTGTTCATTGCAACAATAACGTCATGTATGAAACATACACTGCACAAAGTATATTGTCTAGCGGGGTTTTCCTTAGATGCATTGGCTCCTTTGAGCATCACCATAAGCTCTGTGCTGGGTATTACTGCTATCTTTTATCAGACAGGGACAGTGAGGACCAGAAAGGTGAAGTGGCTTGCTCACAGTCCCTTCGCATCTGGAGGCAGGACAGAAATTTGAGCCCAGTGAACTGACCACTTCCACTCATCAAGGAGAAAAGGAAACCCCACAGGCTCTAAAGGGGGTCACAGTTACATGAGTGGTCTGGTGAGCAATGCCTATAATGGCACAAGGGGGTTTGCTGGGCTCATGCCTCTCAAAGGCCACTTGGCAACTTCTCCCAGTGGCACATAGCTGTCCTTGGACAACTTCCTCAAGCTTTCTCATCAGAGGGTAGAGCTCTTGTGTCACCCGATCTTGTTGCTGGTAAGGAAGTTGGGAGCAGCAGATGTGCACACACATTCTCTCAGACACACAGCCACAAGCCCAGACATTCACACAATGCACATTTGCATACACACACATGCATGTACACACACATGCACACTATCAGGCACACAGACATGCACACTCACACATTCACTCGGACACAAACATACACCCATGCGCCTATCCACTCTCCATACACTCACACACCCACACACCAGTCTGCCCTTGATACACTCACATATACACCCACAACCTGTCCACACTCTAAATACACTCACACGTACACCAACACACCTATCCAGCCCATATACACTCACGCATACATTCACACAGCTGTCCACCCTCAATACATTCACTCACTCATTCACACTTTCTTTTTTCATTTTATTTCATTCACACTTTCATTTACACAGTCATGCATGTGCACGATACACCACTCACAAATGCAATCTCGCAGTTACAACCCCCCATGTGCACAAATTCATACCCATATACTCACTCATACTTTTACTCACACATACGTGAACACTTATTCACCCTTGAACTCACATGCACACTCACATTCACACACACATACACACACTCATGCATGTGTACACCTCCTGCTTTCCTGCATAGACGCTGAGTACACACTGGGGTCTAAGATCAGGAAGCCAGCACCCAATATAATAAACTGCCAGAGGGGTTGATGGTACACTGTGAGATTTTGTGACTTTCCAAGGCCACTTGAAATAATGTGAGAATTTACAGCAAGGACCCGCCTTTCTTGTAAGGAAAATTGGTCTCTATTCTAACTTTAATTGACCCCAGCCTTCATGAATCAGATTTTTGGCACCAGCTCCCTAGCTTGAAGCATACCCTTTGAGGCCTCATGCACTAACTCTGAGACCTTGGGCAGGCAGCCTACTTTCTGTTTGCCTCCATTTCCTCATCTGTAAAATAGGGATAATAATGGTGCTTGCCTTACAGTTATGAGTATTAAACAAGCCAATATATGCCAAGCTGGTGGACCAGGGCAGGGCACAAACGCATGCACAATCAGTGGGCTTTTAGTGGCTTGGCTTGGCCTGCCATTATGAACTAGTAACAACGGGTACCAAAGACACACGTTAATTTTGAGACTTTGATGTGGTAACGAGGTCTAAGGAGAGATGTACCAAGCTTTGAGGGCTTTCTATCCTAGTGGCTGAATCTATAAAATCTCTCACTTGAAAAAGTTTTAAGACAGAATGGGGATTTTTCCCTCTGAGTGTCAGAGCCTTCTTGACTCCCTTGGACAGTGAATCATCATCTGCCACCTGGGTCAGATGGGGAGCATCACAGACTGCTGGGAAGACCAGGATCGGCACTTTGCTGTCTCCCAACCCCTCAGTTAAAGGAATCCTCATCTTGTGAGAATTTGGCAAAACCCAATTGGAGAAGAAGCCATGCAACAAAGAAAAATTTTATTTTTGAGCTCATCTTACTTGTAAGCAGGTAGAATCTATGAATGAACTCATTTAATCTGTGTTTCAAGGAGATCTCCTTTGAAGCGTTACAGAAGAAACAGAAATTATTTTAATTAAGAGTAGTCAGACCCATGACACTATTTTGTCCTATTTCTTTCCTTTGATCAGGTCTGAGATCATTTTTTAAATCTTTCCATTGTCATTATCTTAGTCACTTTCCTTTTCCTGTGTATTCAATCGCTGGGGTGCCCTGGCTGTGGTTGCTTTGTCAGTAGCTCTGGGCCACGCCTTCTCTCTCTTTAACTCTGTGGTGCTCTACGTCTTGATTCCATGTGAATGGCTCCTTTCAGAAAGTCCCAGCATGATCAAACCAACTAGACGTGGTTCCTCTTTTTTCCAACCCACCTCCCACCCAAGTTATGCCAATGCTTGATCAGAAAGGCACTATTTATTTGCCTTAGAATTTCAACTATTTCCTTATCAGAGTGCTCATCTCATGAAAGGAGAGGCCAGAAATGGTCTCTGAAAGTAAAAGTTCTTCTCTCTCCTTTGTCCTCTAAGAGATAAATGGAGATTACACAAGAGATTTCCCTTTATAATTTGCTTTTGGTTGTTTAAAATTTCCCCCGTGTTTACAAAATAATTCCTATCTATGTCTAGAGAGTTATTGGAATGAGAGTCACTGAATGCTAATAATAGTTACTTAGGGAGGTGGCATCTAGGGTGATTTTCATTTACAGTACTGGTTTCTGCTCTTTAGTTTTCTGTATTGATTGACTTTAAAATGAACATGCAAAGTTTTGTTAAAAAAATCAGGCCACAAGGCCGGGTGCGGTGGCTCAAGCCTGTAATCCCAGCACTTTGGGAGGCCGAGGCGGGTGGATCACGAGGTCAAGAGATCGAGACCATCCTGGTCAACAAGGTGAAACCTCGTCTCTACTGAAAATACAAAAATTAGCTGGGCATGATGGTGGCGCACGCCTGTAGTCCCAGCTACTCGGGAGGCTGAGGCCGGAGAATTGCTTGAACCCAGGAGTCAGAGGTTGCGGTGAACCGAGATCGTGCCATTGCACTCCAGTCTGGGCAACAACAGCGAAACTCCGTCTCAAAA
>NW_016107371.1:552606-553890 GCF_001604975.1 Cebus imitator
CACCATGTTGACCAGGATGGTCTCGATCTCTTGACCTCGTGATCCCCCCGCCTCGGCCTCCCAGAGTGCTGGGATTACAGGCTTGAGCCATCGCGCCCGGCTCTAGATTTCAACTTTTAATTGAAGTGTAATATGAATAGAAAAATGTAGACATCATGAATATGTAACTCAATTTTTAAACTAAACATTCTTGTATAACCATCACTCATATCAAGAAACAGAATATTATACACCTACAGTGTATCCACAAGAATTTTAAAGAAAAAAAGGGAAAAAAAGAATCAGTACACTGATAGCACCCCAGAAGTCCCCCTCATATGTTCTCACTAGCCCCCTACCTCCACCCCAAAGGTAATCATCATCTTTATTATTATTATTATTGTTACGACTAAGTTTATTTTCATTGTCTCAGGTCTACTGCACTCTGGATCCAGGCTGTGTCAACAGAGTAGTAGGGTACCTCCTGTACCTATCTCTGCCTCCTACAGTCCTTTTTATTTATTTTATTTTTTTGTAGTAGAGACAAGGTCTTGCTATGCTGCCCAAGCTGGCTTCAAACTCCTGGGCTCAAGCAACCTCCTTGCCTCAGTCTCCCAGAGTGCTGGGATTGCAAGCGTGAGCCACCACACCCGGCCAAGTCCTTTACCATCTCCCAGGAAGACTATGAGAGAGACGTGAGGCCACAGTTAATAATATCAAATACACTGAACTTGACTGTATTCATCATGTGCTGGCTCTAGAGAAATGAGAGTTGCTAGGGAAGCTGGTGCCATTCTGTGTATGTTCTGTACCTTGAAGTCTCTCAGAAATCTTGCCCCTGGTCTTCTTGTTCTACGAACACAACAGATTCCCTTTTTCTCTGGAGATGAAATCTAGATCTTCGATTTTAGAACTCTTGACTATGGACGACTAATTTTTTAAGCAAGTTGCTTCCTGGACTCAATCCTAGGGTATGGGTTTTTCAAAAATGCCTTGATGAGAGTGCATAATTGAGAGTGCACAATTGAGGTAGTACAACACCATCTGGCTTCTCTACTTTGAAACTCTGCACCAGGTTGATCTTGTCCATGGCTCTGGCTTGATTCTAAAGTCTCTGGTTCTTTTTTTTTTTTTTTTTTTTTTTTTGAGACAGAGTTTCGCTCATGTTACCCAGGCTGGAGTGCAATGGCACGATCTCGGCTCACCGCAACCTCCGCCTCCCAGGTGCAGGCAATTCTCCTGCCTTAGCCTCCTGAGTAGCTGGGATTACAGGCACACGCCACCATGCCCAGCTAATTTTTTGTA
>NW_016107371.1:555064-585069 GCF_001604975.1 Cebus imitator
AAATAGACAGAGGTACACCTTATGCTGTTTTCTCCTGAAGCTGAGGAACTATGACAAAAGAGATCAAAATGCTTTTTCTAAGAGCCCTCCTAATCCTGTATTTCCCACTCTAGTCCCAGAGCTTTGATTTTAGGTGCACATGCCTACCTGTGAATTTGCTACAGAAATTGCATGCTCAGGCTGAGGTTGGCATTTCTACTGTAGCATTACTAGTTTCAAACAAGTTTCAATGCCATGAACCCTCGATTATTCCGCTGGCAATCAGCCAGCTAGGAGGGGCATAGTCATAAACTCTCTCGCCTGAACTTGGAGCTACTCTAACAGGTTTTTTTCTTTTTTGTTTGTTTATTTTTGAGATGGAGTCTCACTCTGTCTCCCAGGCTGGAGTGCAGTGGCATGATCTCGTCTCACTGCAACCTCTGCCTCCCAGGTTCAAGCGATTCTCCTGCCTCAGCTTCCCAAGTAGCTAGGCTTACAGGTGCCCACCACCACACCTGGCTAATTTTTTTGTAGTTTCAGTAGAGACGGGGTTTCACCATGTTGGCCAGGCTGTTCTTAAACTCCTGATCTCAAGTCACCCAGCCACCTTGGCCTCCCAAGGTGCTGGGATTACAGTTGCTGACAGTTTTCAATGGAAAAAGGGGCTGGCCAAGGTTTCCTAGCCTGGCTTCTCATCAGACTCAGCTGGACGGCATTTTAAGCTACAAGTTTCTCCATCCCCACTCAAGGACAATTGAATTGAAGTCCCTGGGATTGGGACTTGAGAATCTGTATTTTATAAAATTCTCAAGTGATTCTGATTTAACTGGAGCCCAATAGTAAACCTTTGGTTAGAATCACTGTTGCTCTCAGATAGTTTTTTAAAAACGATAACCATACAATACACTATATCAAAATCCTAAGAATAAGAAGAGAAAATGAATTTAAGATCAGATCTTTTCCCTTTCTTTAAAATAGTCTATCAAAAAACAATATTTTGCCAAATTAAACAGGAGAGGTCAGTGGAAGATGGCTCTGATTTCAGGGTAACAGCAATGGTAGGAAACAATTAAATGGCATTAAAAATTTTGCTGAATGCTTGCTGGGTGCGGTGGCTCATGCATGTAATCCCAGCATTTTGGGAGGCCGAGGCGGGCAGATCACCTGAGGTCATGAGTTTGAGACCAGCCTGTTCAACATGATGATGAACCCCATCTCTACTAAATATACAACAATTAGCTGGGTATGGTGGTTCACACCTGTACTCCCAGCTACTCAGGAGGCTGAGGCAGGAGAATCACTTGAACCTGGGAGGCGGAGGTTGCAGTGAGCCGAGATTGTACCACTGCACTCCAGCTTGGGCGACAGAGTAAGACTGTCTCAAAAAAAAAAAAAAAAAAATTGCTGAATGCTTTCACATATTTTATTTCACTTGATCACTCAAGATCTCTTTAAGGTAGACATAATAATTCTCTATCTACAGAAGATGATATTGAGGCTTGGGGGTTAAATGCCTCGTCTAAGGACATGCATGCATGAAACGGCAGAACTAGGGCACAAACCCAAGTCTCCTGATTCCAAATGTTACCTGTTTCTCACTATCCCACAGTGCTCTAAGAGTCGGGAAGCTCCCTGAAAGCCAACAGGAATTGAGTGTTTTGACAGCTCTGACTGAGCGCCATGAATCTAACTGGACTCCATTTCATTCTTCTTCTCTCCCTCTCTTTGCTCTTCTCCCTTCCTTCAGTATCCTTTTAGTGTCTCCAAAGCAACAGGTCATTTGCAATGTGCTATTGAAAAGGTCCCTATCCTCAAAAAATTCATAGACTAGTGGAGAGATAGACAAATCATTGTGGAGTGATGCACTAAACATCAATGCGATTAGGTCAAAATGGGAAGGAGAAATTACACCCTGATCACCCATCCAAGTGTGCATGTAAATTTATAAGAAGCCCACAATCCCAAAGGTAAGAAGAACTTGCTTTGATGTACTCTGACTTCAAAGGGGGCTGTTTTATTTGGAAACAATTCATCTGCCTTCAACATCCTATTAATATATCTCTCAAAACATGTGTTTAGATTTTTCATCTAATTCTATAACATGCGTTTACTATTTCCTGATTAGATTCAGAAGCATGTCATCTTATGAGTGGTTCATTTGCATACTCTTTCAGGAATGATCAACGTTCAAAGAGGTATAGGGGCCTTAAAGAAGTATAGGGATGGGCTTAGAGATTCCCTTCTAGGTTGTGTGTATATAAGAAAAACAACTTCCAAGATACCAGGGAAGTAATTCTGTTTGTACTCAGCAACCAGGCTGGATAGAACATGGATAGGTAGGTGTGTGTGTTCACAGGTGTGTGGCAGAGGTCAGTAGCAGACAAATTTTCCAACACACTACTTCAACAATTGTCCGTTAGTGGTGAAAAACTATTCACTTTTCTTTCAAAGACCTAAAAATTATTCAACAATAATAAATAGTCGCTAGGTGCTCCCTGAGTACCAGCAGCTTCTTAGGCACAGGGTCCATAGTGGACAAGGAGACAGATATGTTCCTTCCCCATGCTTCTCTAAATAGACTACTGATGAGCAGTCAAACATTCCTAGAACATGGAGTGTGTGCATTGCTCCTAAATCTGACACTTTCCATCATTGCTTAACCCACTTGACATTTCTGAAGCCTGGCACACTCTTGATGGCTCATTTCTGAGTATTAGTCTCCTCATCTTCTTTTTTTTTTTTTTTTTTTTTTTTTTTTTTTTTTTTTTTTTTTTCCTCCACCCAGCCTGTGGTGCAGTTGTGCGATCCCATCTCACTGCAACCTTTGCCTCCCAGGTTCAAGCCATTCTTCTGCCTCATCTTCTTTTTTTTTTTTTTTTTTTTTTTTTTTTTTTTTGAGACAGAGTCTCACTCCAGCTGGAGTGCAGTGGCACAATCTCGGCTCACTGCAACCTCTGCCTCCCAGGTTCAAGCAATTCTCCTGCCTCAGCCTCCCGAGTAGCTGGGACTACAGGTGCACGCCACCACACCCAGCTAATTTTTGTATTTTTAGTAGAGATGGGGTTTCACCATGTTGGCCAGGATGGTCTCGATCTCTTGACCTCATGATCCGCCTGCCTCGGCCTCCCAGAGTGCTGGGATTACAGGCTTGAGCCACCGTGCCCGGCCTCCTTCTCATCTTCATATGTCCCCTCTGAGCAACTGTGACCTCCTCTCCCCTCCCTTCTCTGCTCCAGGGTCTCCAACTCTGAATCCAGTCTCATTTTTCAGTTTTCCATTGAAGTTGTCTTTGTTCTTCTTTCCAACTGTAAATAATAATAACTGACAATTTCATGAGCTTTTAAAACATTTAGAGAGAAAGTTCCATCCATTACCTGAATAAAAAATCATTGAAAGCCTCACTGAGGCCTGGCCCCAGCCCTCGAGGGGAGCGCTGAGGCTCATCTCAGACAACACAGTCATTGTGTGACGAACTCACACTATCTTCCAATCCTTGAGTCCAGTTCTATCTGTTTCAGGGGAGTTCCGTTGGCAGCAGGATTGGGCAGAGGGAGAAGATGCACTGCAGTATAATCTCAAAGGAAGTCTCATTAGACCTGACTTAGAATTCTGAAGACAGGATGACTCTCCTGAACTGTCTGTGTGTGAAGTTAGACTGACAGCTGAGAGCTGTGGGCCGGCAGCACCCTCAGCAGCGAGAGGCGTAGTCCTTCAGTCGTGGACGGGCATCCGGGCAGTGCATCACAGCATCCATACCGTTCCTCAGGGATGACATTCCCTCACTGCAGCTGACGTGACTTGCTGTTTTGAGCCTCAGTATCTAAAGCAGGGAGCTCATGGAAAGGAAGAGCTATGTGCCTGGGGCCAGGACCAGTACCCTTGGTGGTGGCAGAGCAAAAAAGAGGCTAGAATGGGTCTGATCAAATCTCAGTAGATAAATGAGCAAAGGTCAAGGTCAGGGCAAAACAGACAACCATATTTTCTACCTCAAGTCTTTTTTTTTTTTTTTTTTTTTAACAGATTCCCACAACTGCTGTCCTCGAAATTCACCAACATCACCTCTAAAATGCCTAACCACATAATGCCAACTATGCTGTCTGGTCAAGACCTGTCTCAGAGTGATCTTTCTTTTCTTTTTTTCTCTTTTTTATTTTTTTGAGACAGAATCTCGCTCTGTTGCCCAGGGTGGAGTGCAAGTGGGGTGATCTTGGCTCACTGCAACTTCCACCTCCTGGGTTCAAGCGATTCTCCCGCCTCAGCCTCCCAAGTTACTGGGATTACAGGCACCCGCCACCACACCCAGATAATTTAAAAAATATTTGCATATTTGTATATATATGAACTAATGGTTGAGTCACTTGATCTCCAATTCCAATAACATGTGGGCCATAAATTTCCCAGGATATTAAAAGAGAAAGAAATTTATGTGCCATATCCATAGGTTAATCATTCTTGTAAAATAATAAAAAGGTCCCTTAATTCTATCTTGGAGTCACTTGAANGGTTTCACCAAGTTGGCCAGGCTGCTCTTGAACTCCTGACCTCAGGTGATGATCTGCCTGCCTCAGCCTCCCAAAGTGCTGGGATTACAGGTGTGAGCCACTGCACCTGGCCATGATTTTTCTTTAACACAGATCTAATCATGACCTGGTTTTGCTTAAAATGTTCCAATGGCTCCTGATTGCTTAAAGAATTAATTTCAAATTTCTAAGTAGACTTTTCCAGCTCTTCATACCTGTCCTCATCAGCCTCCTAGCACCATCTCTGGTCACTCCTCTTGTGGCCCTGGGAGAGTCACACCAGGCTGCTGTTCTCACCTCCTTCAAATGGACAACCTGTTTTCCTGGCCCGGGGTTCTGCCTTTGCTGATCTGGTCAATGGAATGATCCTCCCTCTTCTGGGTCTGGTAAAATCTCTCTTCTGTAAAGCTGTTGGGAATGCCTCCTCCATACCCAGCTGTGAGTAATAACTCTTCCTGACTGCTTTGTTTATACTGTTATAGCAGCACTTAGCAAACTTTACTGCACTTCGCTGCATGCAAATCTGATAGATCCCTCCAACAGATTGTAAACTCCGTGAGGTCCAGATGTACAGCCTTGGCTCCTCCATGTCAGCAGAGCTCCACAAATACTTTCATGTTTTAAATGGGTAATGAATAAACTGTTTTTAAAATACTTCCCTTTTACTGCTATCGGATCTTTCCAGGAAGGATGAGCTAAAGAGAAATTGTTTCTACTGAAAATTCCCTTTAATATAAGGCTCCCTGAGAAGAGGTTCCAAAATAAACAAAATAGTGGACAGCATCATGAGATCCTAGAAATGCTCCTGGGACAAATCTGAGGGTCCTGAGGAAGGGAGGTGCCAAGTACCATAGTCTTGGGTGATTTGCTGCAATGCTCTCTGCTGTAAAGAAAGTTTGAAAAAAGAAGAGCTTTTTTTTTTTTTTTTTGAGACAGTCTCTGTCATCCAGGCTGGAGTACAGTGGCACAATCTTGGCTCACTGCAAACTCTGCCTCCTGGGTTTAAGTGATTCTCCTGCCTCAGCTTCCTGAGTAGCTGAAATTACAGGCACCTGCCACCTGCTCTAGATACCGATGTTCAAGACAGCAAGTCATGTCAGTTGCATTGAGTGAATGTCATGCCTGGCTAATTTTTTTGTATTTTTAGTAGAGATGGGGTTTCACCATGATGGCCAGGCTGGTCTCAAAGTCCTGACCTCAGGTAATCTACCTGCCTCAGCCTCCCAGAGTGCTGGGATTACAGGTATGAGCCACTGCATCCAGCCATAAAATCTTTGATATACTTCTTTCAAATGACTTTCTTTCTTTCTTTCTTTTTGAGATGGAGTCTTGCTCTGTTGTCAGGCTGGAGTGCAGTGGCACAGTCTCAGCTCACTGCAAACTCCGCCTCCTGGGTTCAAGCCATTCTCATGCCTCAGCCTCCCAATTAGCTGGGATTACAGGCACACGCCAACACACCCAGCTAATTTTTGTATTTTTGTAGAGACAGTGTTTTACTATGTTGTCCAGGCTGGTCTCAATCTCCCGACCTCATGATCCACTCACCTTGGCCTCCTAAAGTGCTAGGATAGGATTACAGGCATGAGTTACCTCGCCTGGCCTCAAATGGTTGTCAAATGAGAAACTCAAATATAATTAATGTGCATCAAAAGGAACCTCATAGCATCCATTGTCTCCTGTTGGTGTTACCTAGCCAGAAACATTTGGCAACTACGATTTCAATATTCTTTACTTTGCTCTAAGAAATCAATGCAATCTAATGAACAATTATGAGTTTGTTGACACCAGGAGAGACTGGGCTCTAAAAGAACAAGCAGAGGCTTTGCTAATCAACCCGAACAATCTCTTCCGACAGAAAAGGGACAGTCACTGCAGCCAGGTGTGCTTAGCTCCACATGCTGTTCTCAAGAAGGGCCGACACAACCATCACAGAATGGGAGACCCAAATCTCCTCCCTTTTGTTCGCTCAGCACTTACCACGGGCCAGGCACCATAAGCTTGAGCTCCATGCTTGCAAGTCTCATGTAATCTTCACAGGGGCCTACTAGATAAGAAGAACTTTCATGACTTGCATTTTACACATGAGGTTTTCAGAAATGAAGGAACTGCCCAAGGTCATCGGTCCTCTCAGCTGCAAGGAAGAACTCGAATAGGGCTCTGGGTAACTGAAGCCTGCACCCTAAACCCGCTCCTGGTGAACTTGACTGCATGTTGGAATCACCCTGGGGTTGCGGAAATATACAAAATAAATCAGACAAACAACAACAACAAACAAATAAATATACATATTGTTACATGGTGTGACGTTCTCTAGAAAAACATCCCAGTGCAGAAGAAGAATGGTGATGTGTGGAGCAAGGGTAGGTTACAATTTTAAATAATGACAGGAAAATGGCTAGGGAAATAATCAGTGGGATTACACATTAGCAAAGATCTGAAAACCATGGGGAGCTGTGTATGCATGTGGGGGAAGAGGTTCCCAGATAGGGGCTGTATGGCAGGTAAAAGGCCCTGTTTAGAACAATTGGCCAGTATAGCTACAATGACCGTAGGTAGGGGGTGGGGGCCGGCAGAAGGTGAGGTCAGAGAATCACGGGAGAGTTTGTAAACCACGGTGAGATTTCTCCTCTCTTACGATGTAAGTCTACTGATTAAATTACTCATATTCTACTTTTTACAAACATTTAAAACATATGTAAAAGTAGAATTGGCCTAAACTACATGAAAAGCATATCTTCCAAGTTGGAACACCTGAGCCAAAGTTTGGGACAGAGAAGGGAGGGGCCAGAGAACCGGGAAAGATGGGAGTGAGGAGCGGCAGGACCCAGGGAGGGCTCCAGGGAGCCCCTGACCACCCAAGGCCATCATCCCTTCTAAACTAGAAAGAGTATCATAGGAGCTCATTGGAAAATCTAAGCCCCCTCATTTAAAAAACAAAAATGGCACCAGGGATTTGTGTTTTCTTCCCAGTCTTTCTGTTTATGAGAAGTCAGCATTTTCCCCCATCCTTGCTTAGTTTCTGCCTGCCGCCTCCTACCTGGTTTCTTGGGGTTTTACTCTGCCCTTGTGCCCATGCTGTAGACCTTTTGACCAGCCATAGTCCCTCTGTTCATCTCTCCACCTCAATCTCCGTGTCCCCACTCCTAACTCCAATTATGCTATTGTCTTGGGGGATGGCCAGGATCCTCTTGTGACCTCCACCCTGCATCCCCCCCTTTCACACCCTTATCCTACCCCTGTTTCCTGATCCTGGTCCCTGTGGTAGACTGTTAGATTGAGGGCCCCAATTAACTATAGCCCAGAAGAGTCACAACCTGTATAGCACCTCCTGCATTGACTCTGGAGTGGGTGATGTGACTTGCTTTGGCTAAAGAAGCATTAGCACATAGGATGTAAGCAGGGTCCCCACTGGTGTCTATGCAGTGAAGCCATCTGCTGTATTGTGATATTGCTCAGGTGGTCTTGAGTATTGATAGGCTGCATGGAGAGAGAGGCTGAAGGATGCCACCTTGGACTGTCAGCCTGAGCCAAGCTCCCAGATGGAGGCAGCCTCGTGACTGCACGTGTGCTGTAGCACGTGAAGCAGGAAGGCTGAACCAGTGGAGCCGGTTCAGCCCTCAGACTTATGAAAAATTCAGAAATTCTGTATTATTTCTGTATTTGTTTTAAGGCACTAAGTTTTGTGGGTTTAAAAAAAAAAACAACAAAAAAAACAGCAATAAACAAAGCAATTCTCATCTCATCTGGGCCAAAACCTATTACTCCCAGGCCTGGCAGACCATCTCCACATTTGTGACAGCCTGAGTTGCTGCATGTCTATGCAATTTCACCATGACCTGCTGATCCAGCTTCACCTGAACTTGGGGTTACCACAACCTCTGGTTTTGGACAGATTGACATTTGAGCTTTCTGAGCAGGAAACAAATTGAGAGAAAACTGGGTGTACAAATATTCATTACTTTCATCCTGTGTTATGACCTGTGTGACTCTCCTCATTCAACCCTGGGCCTACGTTATATCTGTTATTCTGCTGAGTCATTGTTGGGTAATAAATTCATATTTGCGTTATCTATCAGTCAGTAAGCACCATCCTTCTAGTTCCCTTTCATAAAAATACTCTTTCCTCACATCCTTGAGGGTGAGAGATTGTTGGCAGCTTCATTTATTTACTTTTCTTAGCTGTTTCAAGACAAGACTCACATTTTTAAAACTTAGTTCCAAAAATAGTTGAGAAAAACTGATATTTTACTTTTCAGGAAGAGAGCGATTTCCTTTCTGAAGGACTGCTTGCACACTCCTGCTAATACATCTGCTTCTGATGTACTCAGTGTGTGCTAAAGGGCTTGGGAATTGGGGTGGAGTGGTTTCCATTTGAAAATTGGCCACACTGTGGCTGAGTGTTGGATTGTCAAGTGTGACATGTCTAATAGGAAGGTCCCTGGACCTTGAGTCCCAGAAGGGTGGTGGGGACTGGTCTAGTCCATCACTGTATGCTCAGTCTTTGGGACAGGGCCAAGCAAAGAAATATGCCTAATAAATATTTATTGCATGAGTAAATAGATTACCTTTATGAGAAATTTCATGCCTTGGAGATGATGTTCAATATCCTATAGGAAACCATATATCTTGTTAAGCTAAAAAAAAAAATTAAAATAAAAAAACAGCTGGCCAGATGCGGTTGCTCATGCCTACAATCCCAGCACTTTGGGAGGCTAAGGTGGGTGGATCACTTGAGGTTGAGAGTTCGAGACCAGCCTGACCAACATGGAGAAACCTTTCCGTCTCTACTAAAAATACAAAATTAGCCAGGCGTGGTGGCGCATGCCTGTAATCCCAGCTACTCCGGAGGCTGAGGCAGGAGAATCGCTTGAACTCGGGATTGTGCCATTGCACTCCAGCCTGGGCAAGAAGAACAAAACTCTGTCTCAAAAAAAAGAAAAGGCTGCTGCCCCAAATGTGGTAAAAACAAGTTTGGTGTTATCTTTCAGTTTCTATGTCAAACATTAGTGTGAAAACAAGTTTACTATATGACCAAATGAACTCAGCAGAGCAAGGGCCAAGTCAGTAAGCAATGAATTGTACATGTGCTTCCTCTGCATTTCATTTGAAATTTGAAAGCAAAGGTAAAATTTAGAAAACAGAAGTTTTTTTTTTTAAGGACCATTTTTCTGATGAAAAGTAACATATGTTGGGCAGCAGGGTGGCTCACACCTGTAATCCTGGCACTTTGAGAGGCTGAGGCAGGTGGATCACTTGAGCTCAGAAGTTTGAGACCAGCCTGGGCAACACAGTGAAATCCTGCCTCTATTCCTTTTGTTTTTTTTTTGGTCACATTTGGGCTTGCTGGTGTTTTGTTTCTTCGTTTTTTTTTTCTTTTGGCTTCGGCTTCTCTAGGTTTTGGGCTTCGTGTTTATTTTCACTATTATTTCCTCTATTTCCTTTTTTTTTTTTTTTTTTTTAAGCAACATGTGTTTACTTTAAATGTTTTAGAAAATACAGAGAATTAAAAGTGAACAAAATTAAAACTCCCTCTAATAACAATTTTTTAAAATTGCTGCCTGTCCTAACTACATAAAACAAAAGTGAGATTATAATATTTTGCAATCTGCTTTATTCCCTTACCAATATTTCATGCATCACTTTTCATTTTGCTGAATATTCTCCCGTGTCATCATTGTTAATAGATAAATTGTGTTCCTCTACTTCGTTTACTGTGGGTACCAAATGTTTTCTAACCTTCTCTAATTTTGGATATTTATATAGCTTACTTTTTTTTTTTTTACTGTTATAAACAGTGCTATAACCAACATACTTGTAAAGACATCTTTGCATGTATCCATGATTATTTCTAAGGCCAAATTCTAAGAAATGAATTTCCTGAGTTAAGTGGTTTCCATTTAAGTCTTTTGATGCCTATTTTTAAATTTCTCTCTGGAAAAATATCCCCTTTTCTATTTCCCACACATAACTCCTACACACTCATCATTCACCACTGATTATTTTTTCTGCTTTTGGCAACAAGGTCTCCCTTTGTTGCCCAGGCTGGAGTGCAGTGATGTCATCTCAGCCACTGCAATCTCAGCTTCTCAGGCTCACGTGATCCTCTCATCTCAACCTCCTCAGTAACTGGGACTACAGGCATATGCCACTCCTCTGCCTGGCTAATTTTTATTTTTATTTATTTTTATTTTTTTTTAGAGATGGGGTCTCACTGTGTGACTATGTTGCCCAGACTGGTCTTGAACTCCTGGGCTCAAGCAATCCACCTGCCTCACCTTCCTAAAGTGCTGGGATCACTGGTGTGAACCACCACACCTAGCTGCTTTGAGTTTTATTGTCAGTATAATAACAGGTGAAAATAAAAACTCGTATTTGAAAACTCTTTGTTGTTAGTGAGATTGGACATTACTCCCTCTTTCTTGGATTACTAGTGAGATTAGATGTTTTACTATGTTTATGAACCATTTATGTATCTTGTTTTTTCAAGTGCCAGTACACGTCTTGTGGCTATTTTTTCTATTGTAATGTTTTCCTTTATATATTGATTTTTCATATGCTCTTTGCATAGAAATGATACAGACTTCTTATCATATGATTTGCAAATATTTTGCCTGTGTGGTCATTTGCCTTTTAGTATTGTCTGTAGTGATTTCAACATAGATATTTTTTAAAAAGTAAGTAGTCTAATTGCATAATCTTTTTCCCTTCATAGTTTCTGTTTGATGCCATATTTAGAAGGGCTGTTTGCATCCCAAGAATTAAAAAAAAAAAAAGCTCATATTTTCTTTAAGTACTGTTTTGGTTTCCTATAATTTTTATCTTATATTTAACCTCTTTTGACCCTGCTCTTTAATACGTCTTTTCTTACTTCCTTTGGGTTTCACTGACTGTACTTCACCAATTTCTTGAGATGAATGCTGAGAATAGTGATATCCAACTCATCTTCTCTTTTAATATGTGCAGTTGGCTGGGCGCGGTGGCTCACGCCTGTAATCCCAGCACTTTGGGAGGACGAGGTGGGTGGATCACGAGGTCAAGAGATCGAGACCATCCTGGTCAACATGGTGAAACCCCGCCTCTACTGAAAATACAAAAAATTAGCTGGGCATGGTGGCGCGTGCCTGTAGTCCCGGCTACTCGGGAGGCTGAGGCAGGAGAATTGCCTGAACCCAGGAGGCGGAGGTTGCGGTGAGCCGAGATCGTGCCATTGCACTCCAGCCTGGGTAACAAGAGTGAAACTCCGTCTCAAAAAAAAAAAAAAAAAATAATAATAATAATAATATGTGCACTTAAGAATATGTATTGCTCCCTAAGCATGGCTTAAGCTGTATCTTAGAAGTTTTGGTATTCATGACTTTTCCAATATGATTTCTTCTTTAACCCATAGATTATTTAAGTGTGTAGTTTTAAATGTTCAAATACAGAGAGGATATCCAGCTAATCTTTTTTTTTTTTTAAGTTTATTTCTAGCCTACTTCCACTCCAGAGAACATATTTGGTATGATTTCCATCTTACAGCATATAGACGTACTTTTCACAAGACACATAAACAAAAATCGTTTATATGCTCTAAGATGGAATTGGCAGATAGATACCCTTTTTAAGAACGCATGACACATATCTTGGGTGCAACATTCACATATGTCAATTGGATTAAACTTATTAATTATGTGCTTCTTTGCTGGCTGGTGTCTCCAAACTGTCACCTGTCCAAGAGCACATAAGTTAGTGTGTTCTTGGAATACACCATAAATTCAAACAACCATTTAGCAACTTTATTAGCAATTTGACATTGCTGTGACATCTATGCATTATGATTAGTGAATCTGTATTTTGTGTTTCATTTTTCTCTATTAATCAATTTTTATTGTAATTTTATAAGAGTATGAATCTGCAGTGTATTCAAAATTTTTAAATGTTTCTTCACCACAGATAGTTTGAAAAACAGTTTTATTTTGTAGTTCTGTTAAATTTTGCTCTGTGTATTTTCGCTTCTGTTATTAAAGATATACAATCTTAGAAGTGCAAAATCTTCCCAGAAAACTGCACTTTTTATCATTATGAATTATCACTCTTTATCTGTGGTAATACTTTTTGCCTTAAAAACATCTACTTTTCATGATATTAATATAACTACTACAGCTTTCTTTTTCTGCTCATTTCTATATCTTTGCACTTTATTTTATTTTGTCTTTCTTGCATGGAGTTTTGCTCTTATTGCCCAGGCTGGAATACAATGGCATGGTCTCGGCTCAAGTGATTCTCCTGCCTCAGTTTCTCAAGTAGCTGGGATTATAGGCATGCACTACCATGCCCGGCTAATTTTTGTATTTTTTTTTTTTTTTCAGCAGAGACAGGGTTTCACCATGTTGGTCAGGCTGGTCTTGAAATCCTGACTTTAGGTGATCCACCCACCTTGGCTTCCCAAAGTACTGGGATTATAGGCATGAGCCACTGCACTTGGCCTCTTTTTACTTTAGATGAGTGTTTTGTAAGCAGTATATTGGAATTTTTTTCAAAATCCTGCCTGACAAACTTTATCCTTTAATAGGCTTTTTAAATTATTTATATTGAATGTAGTTACTAATGTATTTAGATCTAATCCACCCTTTTATTCTGCTTTCTCTTATTGATCTATATTCCTTTCTTCTTTCTTGCCTTTTTTGGAACTTTATATTATTTATTATTTCATTTCCCTCTTCCATTAGCTTGGTAGCTTTATGTAATTTTGTTTTTCTAGTTGTGCTTACCCCAGTGACTACAATATATATCCTTCACTTAAAGTCTAGTGTTGCTTTGTATTTCTACTCTTTTCTAAGGTAATGCAAGAACCATAGAAGCTTTTAACTCCATTTACCTCCCCCATGTCATTATTGCTGTTTAATTCTTTATGTATATTTTACCCTAAGGGGTTACTACATATATTACATATAAAAATATATTATTATTGTATTTTATCCTGAGGCATTCTTATTGTTGTTTTATACAGTCAATGATCAATTAAATTAGTCACATATTTACCCTTTTTGTGCTCTTTATTTTTTTCTTGCATCTCTGATCTTCACTCAGTTTTTCTTCTGCATGAAGAACAACCTCTTAGTTTTGATCTGTTGTAACATAACATAACTTTCACTTCTTTTTGGTGACATTTAGAATTATTCTCCTTCCGTATTTTGAAGATACCATTCCATTGTCTTCTAGCCCTTGTTTCAGTTGAAAAGTCAGGGAAGGCTTTTATGCCTTTGAAGATATCTCTCTTTTTCCCTGGCTACTTTCAATATTTCTTCTTTGTTCTTACTTTGAGAAGTTTTACTATGATAATTTTAATTTTGTTTTTCATACTTTGGATTTTGAGTGCTTCTGAAATCTGTGGCTTGATGGCTTTCATCCATTTTAGGCAATTATCAGCTATTATCTCTTCAAGTATTGTTTCTACCTCATTTAGACTTCTTACTTTGAGAAGCCCCAATTGTTCATATGTTAAATTTTTTGCTATATGCTCTGTTTTCAATGCCCTTTTCTGTGTTTCTCCATTTTTCCCTTCTTTTCTGTGCTTTATTCTAAGCTGGCTTCCAGTTCTCTAATTCTCTCTTCAACTTTGTCTAAATTCTGATAAAACTCATTCATTGAGCTCTTAATTTCACTCATTTTAATTTTTAGTTTTAGAATTTCCATTTATTAAGGATTTTTCTAGTTTCTAACTCACTACGAAGTTCTCAGTCTTGTATTTTACCTCAAATATAGTAAGCATACTTATTTTAAATCTGTGATAGCTATTTTCTGTATCTTCTCTGGATCTATTTCTATTGTCTCATGTTTTCCATGAATTTTAATAAAATCTTCTAGTATCATTGTGTGCTTGATTATTTTCTTAATTGGGTTTCAGACATTGCATATGTGATATACAATAATTTGAGGCTAACAAGGTACAATTTTCCCTCAGAAATTATATTTACAGGCATACTTCAGAGATATTGTGTGTTCAGTTACAGACTATGGCAATAAAGTGGATATTTTAATAAAACAAGTAACACAATTTTTTTGTTTCCCAGAAAATATATGTTACGTTTATACTATCCTGTAGTCCATTAAATGTGCAATAGCATTTCGTCTAAGAAAACAACATGCATACCTTGATTTTTCAATACTTTATTGCTAAGAAATGCTAAGAATCATTTCAGCCTTCAGTGAGTCATAATCTTTTGTGCTGGTAAAAGGTCTTGCTTTGATATTAATGATTACTGATTGATCAGGATGGTGGTTGCTGAAGGTTGAGGTGGCTGTGGCAATTTCTTAAAATAAGTCAACAATGAAATTTGCCAATTAATTGAGAGATTTCTCTGTAATGTGCCATGATGTTTGATAGCATTTTACCTACCACAGAGCTCCTTCCAAAATTGGAGTAATCCTCTCAAACCCTGCTGCTGCTTTAAGAGCTGAGATTATGAAACATTCTATACATTTGTTGTCATTTCAATAATGTTCATGGTGTCTTCACCAGGAATAGTGCATTCCATCTCAAGAAGCCACTTTCTTTTCTTATCCATTAGAAGCAACTCCTTCATTTGTCCAAGTTTTATTGGAGGTTGCTGCAATTCAGTCACATCTTTAGGCTCCATTTCTAATTCTAGTTCTCTTGCTATTGCCACCACATCTGCAGTTACGTCCTCTACTGAAGTCTCAATCCCTTCAAAGTCATTCATGGTGGTTGGAATCCAGCTTTTACAAACTCCTATTAATATTTTTGTTTTGCCCTCCTCCGATGAATCATAAATGTTCTTAATGGCATCTAAAATGACAAATCCTTTTCAGATGGTTTTCAATTTACTTTGCCTAGGTCTAACAGAAGAATCATGCTTTTGGCAGCTATAATCTTATAAAATGTATTTATTTAATAGTGAAACCTGAAAATCAAATTATTTCTTGGTTCATGAGCTGCAGAATGGATGTTGTGTTAGCAGCCATTAGAACAACATTATATCCCTGTACATTTCTATTAGAGCTTTTGGGTGACCAGGTGGCATTATCAATGAGAAGTAATATTTTCAGAGAAATTTTTTTTCTGAGAAGTAGATCTCAAAAGTGGGCTTTAAATATTCAGTAAGCATGCTCTAAACAAATATGCTGTTGTCCAGGCTTTGTTGTTTTATTTATAGATAATAGGCTGGATAGCTTTAGCATACTTCCTGAGGGCCCTAGGATTTTTGGAATGGTAATTGAGCATTGGCTTCAATTTAGTCACCAGCTACATTAGCCCCTAAGAAGAAAGTCAGCCTGTTCTTTGAAGCCAACATTAACTTCTCTTTAGCTACGAAAGTTTTAGATGCCATTTTCTTTCAATTTAGGCTGTTTTTTTCTGCTTCAAAAATCTGTTGTTCAGCATAGCCATCTTCATCAATGATTTTAGCTAGATCTGAATAATTTGCTGCAACTTTTCCATCAGCACTTGCTGCTTTACTTTGCACTTTTATGTAATGGAGATGCCTTTTTTCCCTAAACCTCATGGACTAACCTTTGCTTCAAATTTTTCTTCTGTAGTTTTTTCACCTCTTTTGGCCTTCATAAAATTGAAGTGAATTAGGGCCTTGCTCTGGATCAGGCTTTGGATTAAGGGAATGCTGTGGTTGGTTTCATCTTCTATCCAGACCACTGAAACTTCCTCTATATCAGTAATAAGTCTGTTTTACTTTCTTATCATTCATGTGTTAATTGGAGTAGCACTTTTAATTTTCTTCAATAATGTTTTTTTTTTTAACATTTGCAGCTAGTTCAACTGTTTGGCACAAAAGGCCTGTGGCTGTGTTGGCTTTCAAAATGTCTTCCTCTCATTCAGCTTAATTATTTCTAGCTTTTTATATGAAGTGAGAGACATGCAACTCTTTCTTTCACTTGGATGTTTAGAGGCCATTGAAGAGTTATTAATTGGCCTAATTTCAATATTGTTGTGTCTCAAGGAGTAGAGAGGTTGAAGGAGAGGAAGAGAGATGGAGGAATAGCCAGTTAGAGCACTCAGAACACACACTTTTAACAATTAAGTTCACCATCTTATTATGGGTGTGGCCTGTGGGGTCCCCAAACAATTATGACAGTAACATCAAAGATCACTGATCACAGATCACCATAACAGACATAGAAACAACAATAAAGTTTGAAATATTGCAAGAATTACCAAAATGTGACACAGAGACATTAAGTGAGCACATGATGTTGGAAACATGGTGTTGATAGACTTGTCCAATCCAGCATTGCCACAAACCTTCAATTTATTAAAAAAACACAGTATCTGGAAAGTGCAATCAAAGGAAGTCCAATAAAACAAGCGCACAAAACAAAATATGCCTGTACTTCTAGGAGGTTTCTCAGGGTTCTAAAAATCCAGGATCGACCCAATCTAATCAGGGTTGGAAATGACTGGAAACTGTTAAATATGAGCACTCATCTACTTCCACACTCAGTATTCTGGCATAGCCCTTCAGGAACCCAAACCAATGTACTGGGAGTCTATCAGAGGCTTTCCTTTCCAAATTATCCTTGTACTCCAGTTTTCATTCTCTTAGCTCCTTAAGACTCTCAAAAGTGCTGTAGTCTACAGCCTCTCAGCCATCTACTTTGAAATTAGCCAACACCCCCAGGGGTAAAGCATCCTCAGATGCTGGGCTTACATCCCTGAGTTTCCTTCGTCTCTTAGATCTTGATCTTAGTACTCTTCACTGACTTTTTGGCTTTCAGATACCTTCATGGAGATGTATTTTATACATTTTCTGTCTTTCTGTTTTCAGCAGGAGTGTTGATCTGAATTGCCTAGCCTATCATTGCTAGAAGACGAAGATTCTTTTTAAAACTTTAATTTACTTGGAATGTGTTTAATTTGGGGTGAGTTATCCTGTTATTTCCAATATCACTCATTGAGTAATATTTTTATAATGATATAAACCATTACCATTATCATGCTATAAATGATTATATAAATATTTGGGACTGTTTCTGGAATTTTTATTCTATTCTGCCCCTCTTTATATTTTTACACCAGAACCAAAAACCATGTCATTCAGTGGTTACAGTCAATTACTGTAATTATGTAATACATTTTAACAGCTGGTGAGAAAGGACTTCCTTAGTTCTCTATTTTTTTTTTTTACACAATTTTTTTAGAGGATGTTTATACCTTTATTGTTTTGGATAAGTTTTAGACTTTTAACTGTATCTATTCCCAAAAATTCCATTAAAAATTTGACAGAAATTTTATTAAATGTATATATTAATTTGAGAACTCACAATTTTCAATATTAAGTTTTTAATCCAGCAGCAAGGCATAAATCTCAATTTATATACATCTTTTAAAAGTTATCCCAACCTGAGGTTAGGGAGCTGAGCTTTCATACTACCAAACCAGTTAATCATAAGATAAGAGTGGCCTGTAGAGGTGCAAACTTCTAGGTACTTCTGGCTCTCTGTGTGTGCAGGTAAAGTGTTCTGTTAACCTGAAGGAAGTATTCCAAAGAAAAGTTCACAGTCACAAGTCATTAGAGGTAAACAAAACAAAACAAAACAAAAAAACCCCACAAAAACCAGGGAAACAGCAAACAGAAAACAGTCAAGGGGTCTAAGGGGATCTGGTGGAGTCAATAGTGTCTGTTATAGCGTGTGTCTATTTTTGGCATGTGCATATTTATCAGTCAAAAAATTTCATAAATTATGCTTGTTATTGTTTCTGGAAATCATCCAAGCCTACTCAGAGTGGCTTCTCTAGTGCTGTTCCCTGGGTAAACACTAGATTATTTCAGTTTCCTTCTTCCTTAACTTGGGCATTACCTGCAAACAATGTACTGTAAACCTTGCTTTGCTGTACTCCAATGTCTGTCACTCCTTACATTTTAGTACAACTTTGACTCTACAAGTGCCCCCAAAATGTTCTGAAATACAAAATGATGAAAAAACAAAGACTCCAAAACCAGTGAAGTGGAAATATTGGCAACAATAGAAGAGCATGGGGTTATGGGGGGTGGAGGCTGGCAGCTGAAAGAGCAGGGACAGCCGTGGAGGCTGTCACAGATGGGGGTGTCAGGAGGTGGGAAGGAGAGGCGAGACAGGACATAAGAATTACATGTGTTTTGCCACACACACACACACACACACGTAACACACATATGAACAGATGAATTCACAAAACCCCACTTAGAGCAACCCAGAATATGGTAGGCCCAGTTTGAGCCTTTGCTATAATCACTATAGAATTAAATATGTACTGGGGACTCATAGGAAGATTCTTTGAATGAAGGACTAAGAAGTAAGGAGTCTTGTAGGAAAATGTTCATCCAAAGAGAGGGAAGTCAGATTATTCTAGAGTCAGAAAAGAAGAATGGTTTAAATATAGCACATCTGTCATCAAGCTGTTCTTTTAGCTCAGGACTGAGTCTATGTTCTAAAGTAAGATAATTGTGGGCAAAAACAGAGCGACTTATCACAAAAGATAATATGTGACAATGGGAACACCATCCAGCTCTACATGGGAACCCTTGTAATGAATGAAGGTAAGGAACTTATCAGAGCACATAAGCTTAGGGGCATCTGTCTGCAGTGGGCATAGCTTCAGACCATCACAGGGTTCTGTTATATGCTGACTTCTGATACATCTGCAGGAAGCAGGAAACAGGGGCTCCACAAATAGAAGAAGAGGTGTTAGCAGCAGTGGGGACCCCATGAAGCTTGGGAACATCAAAGACTGTAATGCAGGCATCTCTCCAGGAATCTGGAGCTCTACAGGAGGGGAGGTAGAGAGTGGATGTTGTGTAGCCCATGTCCAAGAGCACACGTGAGATGCTTGCTGGAAATAGCTGGGAACAGGGTGGAGTCTGACTTTAAAGGAGAGAAGGCTAAAGTGTCAGGTCTCCCAAAAGGTAGATACCAAGTCAGTATTAGATGAGCAAAGCATTTATTGAGGGCACTGCCTGTGAAAGAGAAGAAGGAAGAAGCCAACAAAATTGGGAAAACCATCAGGCCATGATGTAGGTCTGACCCCTGTGAAAGAGGATTAAGTAGGAAGAGTCTCAAACTCTAGCCTCATTTCAAGAAAGTTTCAGCCAGGCTTCCAGGGTGTTCTTGAGCCAGCATCTCCTGGTTGAGGAGACCCACATCCTGCAGGAACACCACCATGTTCAATCATTGGCTGGGAGCTGAGCGTGGGAAACTTGGCCTTAGTACAACCACCAGAGGGACAATGTTGGAGCCATTAGACGACCAATGCTCCCACTGCAGGAAATGAAGCAGCTCCACTTAATGTTCTTCACAGTCTCATGCTAGCAGAGGGGACCCAAGCAGAGAAATACTTGTTATAATTTGTGAAGTCACATTTTGAACCCTGGGTGTGCTGATCTAGATGAAGAAACGGGTTACAAATGGCTAAACTTTTTGAACTTAAATAGTTACACTTTTAGTTTTTAGAACTCCTTCATCCAGAACTATACCCTTCTTCCTCTGTGATGCCTATAAACTGAGGCATATCTAGAGTAGGGTATATTAGAATGCATCAAAGAGGTCCTGAAATTGCCAACAGCTTGTGCAGAGGTCATCAGAATACCATTTTTCTGGCCTCAGTATATTGAAAGATAGTAGATTGCTTAAATTTGTCTAAACGTACATATGTTGGCTAGGGAGACAAAGGTGAGGATATATGAAAGAACCCAGGTAACAGATGGGAAGCAATCAACACCCCCTACTCCAGCCACTCAGAAATGCCAAGTGTTTGAAAGTTGTCTGAGGATTTGAAAGTTGTCTAAATAACAGAAAAGAGGCTCAACATGTCCAAGATTCCAGAACACCAGTGACCCCTCTCCTAGAAAGGATTTTAATGGATGAAAACCCGGCCAATATGCATTTATGATGATGCCATTTGTCAGTACTGTGAATTCAAGAATTATTTGTTCAACTGGTGCTTCAGCCACAGCAGGTTGAGCATGTTTACCAACACTCAGCACCCTGAGGGTTACCCCTGGAAAGTGAGAGAGGTAAATACAGGGCAGGTAAAAGGAAGTGCCTAGGTGGTGGCAACTTACTGAACTTGTCATGCAAGAGGTGATGATAGCCAAAAACATAAATAGCAGCTCTATTAAAAAGTTTAGATAAATTCGTGCCTGATACATCACTAGCTGTGATTTAAAGGTGTTCTTCTTTAATCTTTTGAGGGTGATATCAGAGAGATTACTCTGTTTGTCCCACAACAGTCTATTGGAGCCTCTGTAAAAGCCAGATTGCTGGATCAGATGTACAGTGGCTCTAATTTAATGATTCTCAAGGGAATGAATGAATGCAAGGAAATTCTAAGGCAGCCATTAACTTCTGTGGTTGTACTAGGTTTAGCTCATCACACTTTTACTGGTGGTTCAGGGCTCTTATGCCAAGAAGACAGTGTCATAAGCACTTCCCAGAGATCTTTACCTGCTTAGCTCTAGGGCAGTTCTCTTTTATGCAAGGTGTTGAAGCAGAGGCTGGAGAATGTGGAAGAACTAAGGTTGTCTAAACCCATTCCCAACTCAAAGAAACAAGTAGCTCTTGTTGAAGTGATGGGATTTGAGGGCTCAGTGGAAAGAGCAGGTGACCTGTGTCCATCCTCCTTCTCTGTCCCCACTAAAATCTCTAAGGCCTCTCTCCAGGGCATGATGTGAGAACCGCTGCGGCCAAGGAAATCAATGGACTTAGAGTTGGACTAGATGATGAATCCTTCCAGCCCTAGGACTGCATACTTGTCTCTGTGACTGCTGCCACATATGTCAGTCAGAGTTTTCTGGTAAACACAGGTGGACCTTTCTAGAAGGCAGCTTGGTGACCTGGATAGAACATGAGCTGTGAAGTCAGAAGGCTTGGGCTCTAGTCTTGGCTTTGACATTTACCAGCTGTGTGATTTTGGCAAATCACTTCTTCAAGACTCTAGCCTTTGAATGGGGAGAATAATATCCACCTCAAATAATTGCTGGGAAGATTCAGTAAGACACCCACATGGGCGTCTTGGCAGAGACAGGACAGACCTGTATACACACACACACACACACACACACACACACACACACACACACACACACATTTTCCAGGAGCTCCTGTCTGGTTTCTGACACTCTTTTGTATCTTGGCTCCCCACATTCCCCTCAGGGCTTCTGCCTTTGGCCACTCACTTTGTGTATACCATTGGAGCCCAATATCACTGAGTTCTGGAGACAAAAGCGTCATGGACACACTTTGACTCAACCTACAACCATGGGTGTAAGGCACCAGGACACTCCTCAGACTGGCCTTGCAGGACTCTGGCTGCTAAAGCAGTGGTTGGAGTCCCCAGGCCCCAAGACCCTCTTGGTTTCTGGTCTAGCTCAGAGTTGGCTTTTCTATTGGAACTTGGGTTCTGAGCCTTCCCAAAGCTGAGAGAACATGCAGTGGTTTCACGCTCCACATTCCAAATCTTTCTGCCAGTTAGATCCAGGAAACTGAATTCTTCATCCCAAATAAGCACTGGGTCTGACCACAAGCCACTGGGGGAAATCTGCAGAGAACGGCATGCACAGAGAAGACCAGACATTAGCTGGGACCCAACGGTAAGAAGACAGATTAGGCTCACCCCAAAGGAGTCATAGATGCACTGAACAAAAGGAAAAGGCACCGAGGAGAATCCACTCCTCCAGCCAGGCATGATTCATGCACCTGTAGTCCTAGCTACTCAGGAGACTGAGGTGTGACAATCCCTGGAGCCCAGAAGTTCAAGACTACAGTGAGCTATGATCATATCATTACACTCCAACCTGGATGAAAGAGCAAGATGCTGTCTCTAAAAAATAAATGTTAAGAAAAGAGAGAAAATCCACTCCAGCTAAGCCTGGAAGGCAGCAAAACTTTAAGGAAGAAAGAGCAGTGGCCTGCAAGTCAGGAAAGCTAAGCTCCTATCTTGGCTTGTCTAGAATCCAGCTGTGAGTTACAGCTTCTTGATTTCCTCATCAGTAAAATGAAGAGCTGAGACAAAGTGATTCTTATAGGAATTAACCAACGAGTAGAGGGTCCTGAATTTTCTGCATTATTTATTCTCTAGTGTCCCGCCCATACAGGCACATGGGAAATGGATGGAAAGCCAAGTCTACCAAACTGGCTGACTTGGCAGAAGAGATCTTCAGTTCTTAAATCTAGTGGAAACAACACCTTGGACTGTTCACAAAATTTATGCTAAATAGGGCACCACTGATACCTCCTGTACATGTTTTTATAATTCCTTAATCTCAGCAGACTGGCTCCCGTCTGTTCATTGTGAAGGAGCCAGCAGGTATGAAAGGGTGCAGGGTGGCAAGTAATAGAGAGAGCAGGTTTGTCAAGCCCATCAGAGTGGAACTGGGTAATTTAATCTGGGAATATTAGATAAGCAAACAGATCTGTTAATGGTAGGAAACAGCATGGGTTCCACAAACTAAGAAGGGAGATTGGGCCAGATATGAAGGCGCCGTTTCCTCCTCGGAGGTAAGGGTCTCTGCCTTATTGTTGACAAAGAAGATGAGACTGGCATTTACCTCTTACCTGGAGCATGAGGCAGTATGGTGGCCGTGAGTTACACATGTTGAGAAGCCTGACAGCAAACGAGAATAACAGAATTTAGCAGAAAGAAGATGAGCAAACAAGAAGCAAGAACCCCAGTGGTTCTGAAGTAGGGAATCCATGCACCACCTTCTGGGCTTGCCTGGAGGGTTTTGGGGCAGGCAGTGTTGGCCCTGGGGTTCTTCTCAGTAGCGTCTCCTGGCCTTTCTAATGTGTATGAGGAACTTCACTGTATCAAATCATTTATATTTTGATATTTTTTTTTTCTTTTTGACAGAGTCTCGCTCTGTCACCCAGGCTGGAGTGCAGTAGTGCAATCTCAGCTTATTGCAACCTCCACCTTCCGGGCTCAAGTGATTCTCCTGCTTTAGTCTCCCAAGTAGCTGGGACTTCAGGCACGTGTCACCACGCCTGGCTAATTTTTTGTATTTTTAGTAGAGATGGGGTTTCACCGTGTTAGCCAGAATGGTCTTGATCTGACCTCGTGATCTGCCTGCCTCAGCCTCCCAAAATGCTGGGATTACAGGCATGAGCCACCAGCCCGGGCCGTAAAAACTTTTTATATTCTGTGTACCACACAAGCATCTTATATCAGGCTTACTGTGTTGAAGGCTGTGTTCAGAAGATTTCTAATGGCAGAACCAACCAATCAATAATGATGATGATGGTGCTGGATGATAATGATATCTAAGTGCTGGAAACTCTTCAAAGCATTAAGTATATTTTCTCATTTCATGCTCACAACAATCCCTTGAGGTAACTATTATTATCACTGTTTTACAGTAGAGAAATTGAAGCTCAATGAATTGAAGGAATTTACTCAGGTTACAAGGCTACTCGGAGGTGCAGCTGGAATTCCATCCACAACTATTTGCACCCAAATCCATGCTGTCAGTTACTATGCCATACAATGCAGCCAGCAGTGAACAGAGGACATTTAATGAACACTTATTAATGACCAACATCTCTCAAGCACTTTACCTCTAAAACCTCATTTCAATACAGCAGTCCACAAAGTAGGTACTATTATTATTGTTCTTATTACTGGCATTACAGGAGAAGACAAGGAGGCTTCAGAGGTTTAGCAAGTTGTCCAACTTTACATGGGAATGCAAGCAGTATATTTTGGATGCAACTCTGGGCAGCTTGTCATTGAGTTAAACTGAGACAGTAACTTCCTGATTCTCACTGACTGCAGCATCCATATCGTGTGTTGTAACTGATTGGATTTCCCAGGGTAAATCTTATTTGGCAAGTTTAGTTTTATTTTATTTTATTTTGTTTTATTTCATTTCATTTCATTTTTCTGAGACAGAGTCTTGCTCTGTTGCCCAGGCTGGAGTGCAGTTGTGCTATCTCAGCTCACTCAACCTCTGCCTCCCGGGTTCAGGTGATTCTCCTGCCTCAGCCTCTCGAGCAGCTGGGAGTGCCTGGCACCCATCACCACACCTGGCTAATTTTTGTATTTTCAGTAGAGATGGGTTTCACCATTTGGCCAGGCTGGTCTTGAACTCCTGACCTCAAGTGACGCTACCGCCTCAGCCTCCCATAGTGCTGGGATTGAGATTACAGGCCCTTCCCGCAGGGATAATGTTTAGTACCTCATGGACTGCCAGCAGTTCGAACATTGGAGCAGTTTCATCTAGCCCTATTTATACTTGGGTATGGAATATTTACTAGGCACTACCAGTAACTTCCCAGGCAAAGGCAATCACCCTGTGTAAACTGAAGGGTGAGGAGCTTTATTCCTGCATGGGAATTTATCAAAACTTTTCAAAACTGCTATGTTGCCAATGCAACATTTATTTTACTCCTATTTAACCTCCTGTCAGGAGGTTAGTAAGGGCCAACGTCAGAACAATGCTGGCTATTCTAAATGGAGCCTCTGTGTCATAAAGGGCATTAGGATTTCCTAACACTAGACCTCCATCTGAAGAGCATTCTAATCTAGTGCAGGCTTCCTGTCCCCAGACGTTGCACTGCCTCACCCCTTCCAGATCTGCACTTTTGAATTCAAAAGACCCACTAAAGCGTTTCCACCTCCATTTACTTCAGCAATTGTGGATGTAGGCTTTCTGGAGTGTTATCAGTCTGAAGAATCTCGAACTATTTCTGCTGTCACTGACCCACTTCCCAAATCCTCCTCATCAACATTGTCATCTGATTCCAGATAAGAAAAGATCAGTTCTTCCTCACAAATAATGCAGGGTGCTGGAAGGTTTCATGATGTCTTTGTCCTTATCTGTTGTAGAGCACATTATCCTTTTTATCATTTGAGGAAGAAATTACTTTTTCATCTTTAATCTTGGTTTATTGTTCATTGTTTTTGTTTCTTTGGATGCTTCAGAATGGCCATTTGCCTCTTTCTTCCTCTAACTATGCCTTGTCTTTAAGGACCAGGACCTTGGCCAAGTCAGTTCACTCAGCATCAATTTCCTCGTCTGTCAAGCAGTTGGACAAGACCAGGGGCCAGCAACCTTTTACTGGAAAGGGCCAGATTGTAAGTATTTTAGGCCTCTGGGCCGCATTATAGGCTTGTCTCCATGGCAACTGCTGAACACTGCCATTGTCGTGTGAAAGCAGCCGCAGACAATACACAAGCAAGCGAGCACGGCTGCATTCCAGTTCAACTTTATTTATGGAAGCTCAAGTTTCAATTTCACATCATTTTTAAGTTTCTTGAAATACTATTTTTTTCCCCAGCCACTAAAACTTGTAAAAAAGCCATTCCTACTGTGTGAAATATACAAAATCAGGCAGTGGTCCAGATTTGGTCTTGGACAAGATGATTCTAAATTTCCTCCTTTTTCAAAGTATCATGAGAATCCAGAGCTGGGGGGGGGGCTTAGAAATGGGCAAGCGCAGTAACCTTGTGAGCCACAGAAGGAAACTAACTCAGAAAGGTGAAGTGGCTGACGTACACCTATGTAGCTGGCAGGGCAGTGGAAGCTGAAATCAGGCCAAGAGGCTGACAATAAAGAGTGTAAGACAGTGCGTGCCTGCAGATGTCAGCACTTACGCTGGGCTCCATTTATTAGCAGAATGAGATCATTTTAGAGTTACAAGTTTGGGAATGACTCTTTACTCCTGCCTCGAAATAGCATTTATGTCCTTGTATTTCAGTAAATATATGATTGTGAGCACTTTATTTGAATGAACATAGAAACTCCTCACTTCAGTAAAACTCCAAAGAATTTTTGTTGTGTATGCTTTTTTTGTTGTTATGATTAAGACCAAATCAGACAACAGCTTAAATCAAGCCAGTGCAATTTACAGAAGCCCAACATTTTTTAGGCTAGTCAAGTGATATAGAAAACCAACATTTGTGACACATGAACTAAAAAAATTTAAGTAAATTTCTCTTGAAAATTAGGGGGGATGAATTGGACTAAAATATTAGATGGAAGAGTAATCACACACACATACACACTCACACACACTCACATACACTCACATACATACACATGCACACTCACACACACTCATACACAGCCACACATAGACTCATATAACACACACACTTACACACTCACACACATTCATACACAGCCACACATACATACACACTCATACACATACACACATACACACATGCACACACACACACTCATACACAGTCACACATACTCATATAACACACACACACACTCATACACAGTCACACATACATACCTCACATACACATGTACACACATACTCACATACACACACACATGCACATACACACACACACAGAAGGAAAAATTTCTTCCCTCTTCAAAGACTGGTAAAATTAACATGAATAAATTGAAAACTAGGTGAACATGGTGCAGTGCAAGCCACCTTTATTCTCCCAGAAGCCCTACAAGGCATTAGTGATAAATACTTCGTTTTTTGCAACAAGATGGAGTCAATTACAGTGCAGGCACCTTAAACTATGAGCCTCCATTTGAAAATCTATCAGTCACCATCCAAATGGATTGACCAGGAAATAAGAGAGATCATTGCAAAAGCCTGCTTTCTGCCCCATCCCTTTTGCTTGCTAAAAATAAAGTGTTTTGCAGAGGTGTGTGTGTGTGTGTGTGTGTGTGTGTGTGTGTGTGTGTGTGTTGCTGTGGTGGTCAGTCAGCTGCTTTAAAAATACAGTGCTCTTCCTTCCATTTTGGTGACCAAAAGGGTGGGAAGCAGAAATTGGAGACAAGAAGGAATTTCATAAAAACAGCCCATCCAAACAAGGTTGAGTATGGTAGTGGAAGGAGGAGGAGATCACCCAGAAAAAGACAGTCCCAGAAAAAGACAGTCCCAGAAACTCCCATCTGGAACTTGGTTTATACTTCTTGAATATTCACACTGTTTCTGTAGTTTCTTAACTTCCAGGCGAAGTTAAGAAATGACAGCAGCCAACTCTGGCAAGCACTGTCTAGGGATCCAGGGAGAGAGTTATTGCAAAGAGAAAGATGAGAGATGCCTTGTGTAGATTTCAGATGGACCACAGCTTCTCATATCATCATGCAAGCTCATGCTCCTTCCTGAACCCTTCTCTGAGCCTTCTGCACTCACACCTGGGAAGAAAAGGGATTGGATGTTCCAGCAAAAGCAGCCACAAATGATGTGTGGTAAGGCCTCTACCTACCAGAGAAGAAGGCAGCAGCATAACTAGTCAGGCTCTTGTGATTCAGGGATTCTGCAAGATGCACTAAAGCTCCCAGCCAAGAGTCCAGGATCCACTTTTCTTTGTGGAATCCTGATCCTGCAGGTTGCTAAACCATTTTCCCCTGCTCCCCAAACTTTGCAGGAGCTTAAGTCTTCATCACGCAAAAGAAAAAGATCCCTGCTTTGCACTTTGCAGAGAAATAAATGGCTTAACTTTCCTTCTAGGATAAAGAAGATTTGGACTTGGTCAGTCATCTCTACTATAGTGGCACGCCTTCCCTGTTCCCCTAGCTACACCTACAATGCAGTCCATTCCCGAAAAGGAGAGTCTAGGCATTCTGCATCCATTGATAGAAAAGTCCTGTGCTTTCTCACTTTCTGCTCACCTAACTCTTTTCTTGCACATATTGAATTCCTAACCTCTCTGTATTGTCTTCCTTTTTCTACCCACTTCTAATCTTTAGACCTTTATTCATGTTTGTTTATTTACTTATTATTTATTTCTGCCAGCAATATGTGTAAGTGCTGTTATGTGTAAGTGCTGTGCCGAAGATATACGTGATGGAGAACAAAACAAAGGGGGCTCCTGTGCTCTTATGATTTACAGTCTAGCAAGGAGGAAGATAGTCAATAAAGAATTATCCAAGCACGCCTTCTGATGTGGTAAGTGCTGTGAAGGCTAGTAGTTTGCTAAATATGAATAGAAAGCCCATTAGTGCCAGGCCGAGGACAAACAGGGAACATAAAAGAGCCCCTTCTCCCATCCCTATTTTCATGGAAACTGACCTTTAATCAAACAATCATGCTCATGAGTGGTACAATCTGAGTATCTAACAGGGGAGCTTAACATACACCTGAGAGTCACTGGGTGGCTTCTGGGAGGAAGAGGCACTGAAGCAGAGACCTGCGGTCAAGGTCAGGTAAGAGGTGATGCAACCCTGCTAACTCTTTTGGCTTCTCTTCCATGTGCCCACCAGTAAGTGTGACTCCGGGCACCTCTCCATGGCTGTGATTTCTGCACCTGCCTTTTGCCTTTATCTGGTCCAAGAGACCACATAGACTACTCCAGACCCTCCTGGGATTCACCAAGACATCAGCCTACCTGACCAGCATCCCTGGCCCCTGACAGTGGATATTGATAGATGCGACTGCTGTGGCTTTGCTTACCACCTAGCATGGGCCCTGCACACAGTACCACTCACTAAGTAGCAATATTGAATATAAAGTCATTAATTTCAGTTTATTTGATGACTGGCTCCAGTCGTCTGTGGGTGGGGCCTCTTTTCAAATTATTCCCACATTCCTTTGCTACCTAGGAACAACTTCCTGCTAACATGCTGCGACCTGCCTTAGTTATTACTATCCACAAACACAAGGCCAATCATCGTGTTATATTTTAGCTCTGGGGTGGGAGTCTCATTCGTTTGGTGAACCTGAACCCCATAGTAGTAAATTCTTCCTTGGCCTCTGTTGAAGCTGGAGGAACAATGGGGCTCCATTGGTCTGTTTGTAACAGTAGAAAGGTCAGGGACTGAGCAGGTGCACAGAAGCAGGGTTGCTCACTCTGGGCAGAGCTTAGGTGACAAGTCCTCCCTCCCCCATCGCTGTTTATTCTTTTTAGTTCTCATTTGCCTGAAGCATTGGCTGAGCTCAGTGAGCTAAGAAAGTATTAAACCAGAGGAACACAAAGTTCTTGCTCCAGTTGCCCCAGCGGGTCTCTGAGCAAGCCATTTAATGACCTGTTGTACCTCACTTTGAAAGAAGAGTCGCAGGACAACCTTTAAACCAGCCTCCCTGGGAGTTGGAGGGGAATCCTCATTAAGGTAATTTGGAAGTATTTAGCGAAGATGAAGTTCAGGGTCAGTGCTCAGTGTGGTTCCTAATAAAACCCTTGGCACTTTAAGGAAGAGCAATGCCGAGAGAGAGAGCAGGCACAAGAGAGGACCAGGAAGGGGCAGGGCCTGCCACGGGAGCCGGCCATGTGTGCCCAGCCTTTTCTTCCATTTCAGAGATTTCATGGTAGTGTTTCTGCAATGGGAACAGGCTGAAAAATCTGATCATGCTCCAGTGGTCACCCAGTTCTCATCTTGGGCTTTATTATGGGACTGTAATTGGTGTCTCTGGCCAGAAGGTAGGTGTTCCCTTTGATGGGTTGTTTTTTTTTTTTAGACAAAGTCTCCATCTGTTCCCCAGGCTGGAGTAAAATGGTGTCATCTTGGCTCACTGCAACCTCCGCCTCGTGGGTTCAAGCAATTCTCTGCCTCAGCCTCCTGAGTAGCTGGGATTATAGGCATGGGCCACCACACCCGGCTA
>NW_016107371.1:585099-614435 GCF_001604975.1 Cebus imitator
GAGACAGGTTTTCACCATCTTGACCAGGCTCATGTTGAACTCCTGACCACATGATCCACCCGCCTCAGCCTCCCAAAGTGCTGGGATTACCAGCGTGAGCCACCGCACCCAGCCCCCTTTGATTTTAACTACTTCCTCTGATGGCCTTCTTTGGCCCCAAGTCTTGAGTGAGTATTTTCTTCCTTTTAGATATAAACTCTGTGATAACTTGGGGACCTCTAGAAGCCACCCCAGCTGCTCAGGTGTGAGCTTCAGGAAGAAGAATTGTATTAAACTGTATACATAATATAGCCACATTTTAGAATTAAAATAGAGAAAATTAGGGGGAAACACACATGATCCCATTAACCGAACACGTTATTATTATTGCCACTTTGGTAATAATATTTTTCCCATCTTTTTCCTAAATGTGTGTTTTTTTTTTTAAGAAACGGGCTCTCACTGTGTTGCCCAGGCTGGAGTGCAGTGGCTATTGACAGGTACGATTGCATGACTGCTCAGCACGAGAGTTATGACCTTCTCCAATTCCAACCTGGACGGCTTCACCCCTCCTTAGACAATCTGGTGGTCCCTTGCCCCTGGAAGGTCACCATATTGATGCCATACCTCATGCAGACACCAGATAGGCATAGCTCACTACAGCCCAGAACACCTAGGCTCAAGCACCCCCCCTGCTTCGGCCTCCTGAGTAGCTGGAGCTACAGGAGCATACCACCAAAATCAGTTCAAATGCATTTTTTTTTTTTTTTTTTTTGAGATGAGTCTCACTCTGTCACCAGGCTAGAGTGCAGTGGCATGATCTTGGCTCACTGCAACCTCCAACTAACTCCCTGTTTCAAGCGATTCTCCTGCCTCAGCCTCCTGAGTATCTGGGATTACTGGCACACACCATCACGCCCAGCTAATTTTTGTGTTTTTAGTAGAGACGGGGTTTCACCATGTTGGCCAGGATGATCTCAGTCTCCTGACCTTGTGATCGGCCTGCCTCGGCCTCCCAAGCAAATGCATTTTTTTTTTTTACAATGCTATAATAACGGGCATTAACATCAGAGTCCTGTTTTACTTTATGGTTCTATCTAGTCTTCACAGAATCTATTTGAAGGCTAGATATTATTCATTAAAAAATAGATTGGATTTATCTTAATTGTTCCTTAGATTTTACACTTCTTTGCATCCAGTCTTTCACGAGTGGACTGGCACTAGAGAGATCAGTGTTGTCAAGATCCATGATACAGGTCTAGGAAAGGGCCTGAGTCACATGGCAGGGTAGCTCTCTCTGCTGAAGCTGGCTCATATCAAGGGTGTCTTCTGGGGCATCTGGCCTGAAGCTAATTGCATGTCAATCAGGCAATGCTCCATATCATAGATAAGATTCTGATTGCAAAAATCAGTATCTCAGTAGAGTTAAATTTAGCAAGAAAGGGACATTTGTAGTAAAGACAAAGGGGTGTTTGATGGCACAGAAGATGGTCTACAGGCAGGCCTCAGGGAGGCCTTGGACTTGCAAAACCAGAAGCCTGTCCCATTTCTCCTCTGTACACACATCTGCTTCCTGCTCTCTCCACTTCGCTGAATATATGGTGGGTGGAAAGTGGCCACTCCTTAGTACCTGGGTTCAAATCACCATTCAAGAGACATTCCTGGAATGACCTCTGACTCTTTTTTTTTGAGACAGAGTCTCACTCATCACCAGGCACCAGGCTGGAGTGCAGTGGTGCGACCTCAGCTCACTGCAACTTCTGCCTCCCGGGTTCAAGCAATTTTCCTGCCTCAGCCTCCTGAGTAGCTGGACCTCTGACTCTTAATCTCTATTGCAAATTCCAGGGATAGATAATCTAATGGCCTCATTTGCAGCTAGTATATATATATCTATACACATTGTCAAGGACATGACTCCTGAAACTCTCCCCTCCCTCTCTTGCATCTCAATTTCCTAAATCATTCATGTCATTTTGTTTGTCAGCAAACATGTTCTACTGTCTTCCAACTTAAAGCAAATAACAAACCACCCTTGGCTCCATGCCTCTTTCCATTTAACACCCAATCTCTCTGCTCCTTTTGATTGACCTCAAAAATCTCAAGAGAATTGTCTGTATTGCTGTCTTCATTTCCTCATGCTTCCTTCTCTTCTCAGTCTTTCTAGTTGGATTTGCATCCTCCCAGTTTCACTAAAATTTCTCTGGTTAAGATCACGATGACCTACATCTGCCACAGCTACATCCTCCTCTAACCCAGCCTTTCAGAAATATCCCATATGGTTGGCTACTCCTTTCTTGAAGCATTCTCTTCTCTTGGACTTGAGGATACCCTGTATACTAGATGCTCTGGTGTGCTACCCAGATCCCTGCTGCAAGACTAAGGAACTCATTGCTCTGGCTGCCAGCAGTGTTGGGGGCTGACAGCTCAGGGCTAAGTCTATCTCCAGGAATTGCCCTCAGATGGAGGAAGCTGACTTGACTAAACTTATGCCCCCAATGCAAGGATAGCCTGCATCCAAGGACTGGTTGAAACCAAGGTACGAGGTCCAGCTTCCAGATCTCAGTTTGGAACCATTCTAAAGGATCATGCCAGATCCAGAGCTGTCTGTTGGGCAGGCTGAGCCTCCAATATAAAGGGATCACATTTCAAGCCTCTCTCTGCCCCATCCTGCTCCCCTTACTTCCTTATAGATGCTGTTTCTGTGGCCTTCCCAAATCTCTCTCTCAAACTTTGTTTCCAGTAACCTGCCCTAAGATGCTGAAGTCTCCTGGTTTTCCTGCAGCCTCGTTTTCTGTTACCTGAATGTCTCACAAGTTCATTTAACTGATTTTGTTTTCTCTCTCAACAACTTTAAAATACCTCTTAAATTTTTTTTTATTTGACTTTATATTTTGGCCAAATTTGGTTCACAGAAAAATTGAGCAGAAGGTACAGAGATACCCCATCTGCCCCGCCCCCACACAGGCTCAGCATCTCCCATTGTCAGCATCCCCCACCAACTGGTACAGCTGTTGCAATCAATGAACCTGCATTAGCATGCCATTATCACCCAGAGTCCCTAGTTTACATTAGGGCTTACTGCTGGTGTGCAATCTATGGGTTTGGGCAAATGTACTATGGCATGTATCCACCATGAAATTATCATAAAAAGTATTTTTATTGTGCTAAAAATCCTCTTCCCTCTGCCTATCCATCCCTCCCTCCCCTAACCTTTAGCTACCATTGATCTTTTCATTCTCCCCAGTTTGGCCTTTTCCAGACTGTTACACAATTGAATTTGTACAGTATACAGTCTTTTCACATTGTCTTCTTTCCCTTAGTAATACGCATTTCAGTTTTCTTCATGTCTTTTTATGAAAATACATTTTTCTTTCTCCCCTTCACTCCTTCTGTTCTCCACCTTCTTTTCTTTGTATTATCTGGCTGTTACACAGGTGCTAAATAGAGAACTGATAAGATAGCGGTCCACTCCCTAATGGTTTTTTTTTTTTTTTTTTTTTTTTTTTTTNTTTTTTTTTTTTTTTTTTTTTTTTTAGAAACAACCACACTTTCAAATGGCTGTGTTCAAGTTTTCTAAAATCTAAGGGAGCAGGAAATTGCAGAATGGATTTTATCCACTGGGTCAAGTGAAATTAATGCAGCAGCAACTAACTCTTCTACTCTTCCATAATTAAGTCAATAGAATTTACCCATGGGTGCAAGTCTGAAGACTGGATATACCAATCAAACCAGCAATTGTGAAATTATTTACGTATTTTGCTATTATTTGGCTGTAGGTACATTTCATTCTTTCTCTTGACTCAACTCTAAAATAAAGAAGTAAAAGACCAAATGTTTGGATTCGCTATAGCTATGAACTTCTCACTGGGGAAGGGGGTAGTAGAGCATTTTTCACAAAGAGCTTCATCACCTGAGACATCAAGAGGAAATTGGATTCCTAGACAATTGCGTGCAAATGAAATCACCTAGAAAATCAGAAATTACACAATGAAGGTTTTGTATCCTGTTGCATGTTACATGTACATACACAACCAATGTTGGTCCCTTAGTTTTGACAAACATACCATGAATAGGTAAGATGCTAACATTAGGAGAAGCTGGATAAAGAGTATAAGGGACCTCTCTGCATTACCTTTGTGACTTTTCTGCAAGTCTAAAATTGAGAGTTTAAATAATACACTTTCATAGATAAGCTGAATTTTATTCGTAAGCTGCTGAGAGAATGTACCTCAGTGATGTTGAAATTGGGCATTTGCTGACTTCAGCCCTTCAGGGGCTAATGATGAGCACTAAAGTCAGAGAAATGGCGTTTGAGCAGTTAAAAGCTTTCATAAACTTCTCATAAATAAGGCAGAACTATCTTCAGGCCTGCTGGCAGCAGCTGTGCATGAAAATACTGAAAAGACTGGAAGCCGCTGAGAAACAGAGATTACAGCAAGCAGTGCTGAAAGGAAAACTACCAAAAAGTGCACAGATGTTTGGGGGACATTTGGTATGGGGGTGAACAATCCTATATACTTCACATGAGATTGAATTGTAATACATTTCAACGGAGGGCATTCATAATGATGTTCTTGGATGACAAAGAAAGGTTGAAGCTATTTTTGGCTTAAGCAAGAAATAATTGCTTAAAAGTGTCTGCTCTTTTCTGCTCAGATACCCTCAGAAATGCAATGCAGAAGGGAGAGAATGGGCTTTGGAGTTGACATCCTAGCCTACCTGACCTTGGGCAAATTCCTTAGTCTTTTGAGTCTTAGTTACTCCATCTATTAAATAAAAATAATGATACATATCCTGCAAAGATTGCTGTGAAGATCTTGTTTTTTTTTTTTCTTTGAGACGGAGTTTCACTCTTGTTACCCAGGCTGGAGTGCAATGGCATGATCTCGGCTCACCACAACTTCCGCCTCCCGGGCTCAAGCAATTCTCTCACCTCAGCCTCCCGAGTACCTGGGACTACAGGTGTACGCCACCATGCCCAGCTAATTTTTTGTATTTTTAGTAGAGATGGAGTTTCACCATGTTGACCAGGATGGTCTCAATCTCTTGACCTAGTGATCCATCCGCATCGGCTTCCCAAGGTGCTGGGATTATAGGTGTGAGCCACTGTGCCTGGCTGAAAATCCTCTATTAGAATCTTTATAAAACAGCTAGCAAAAGCCTGTCACTCAACAGGTATGAAGAGTTCAGGGAGATGACAAATGCACACCTGACTGTCTGGGATTGAGTCCAGGTGCTCAGATCACCTCTCCAGCTGTAGCATTAAGGCCCCCTTTCCATTCTGTCTCTGAGGACAGGATGGATCTATACAGGTCAGGTCAATGACTTTGATAGGTCACAGCGATCAGGATGAAAATGATCAGGTGAAGAGCCAATAGGTTATTAGAAGTCCTGGCATCTTTGTGGTCCTGGCTTTTCGGCTTGGCTTTGTGTCATTTTCCCTCTGCCTCCTTTCTCCCTCTTGGAGACCCCATGAGGCTGGTAGAGTAGACAGGTCTGGGAGCTCCACTGGCCTCCAGCTCCAGGAAGGGTTGTTCAGATCAGCTCTGCTCTGAGTCTTCAAGAGAAACACTTTTTCAGTAGATAGACTTTTCTTTTGAGTAATGTTTCCTGGTTTTTCATACCATAAAAGTAATAACCTCTAGAGGGCCAATGTCAGGCGTAAGGAAGCTCTTAGCCTGGGCTTAACCTAGGCCTACTGGGCCTGCCCATTCCGGGAAAGAGACTCTTCTGCTCCATGGGGTCTGTCCTCACACAGGGCCAAAGATGCCAGGGGTCACCTGCATAGCTCCCAGAATCCTCAGAGTAGGCAGCTAGTGGAGGGTTCTCTGGTGACTAAGGGCCTTTTAGGCCCCTCCAACCTGCAGTCTTTACTTGACTCCCTAGAGGGTAATCTTTTACCTGCTCTGGCTTTTAGGACCAGTCCATATCCCTGATCTGGGCTGAGCCCTGGCTTCTCAGCGCCCCCATCCCCATACTGTCCTCTAAGCCATGCCTCAAAGGGCCTGATCTTGGTCTATTGCTTTGTGTTTGCGTTTCAGCGCCCTGGTGAGAAAAGCATAGTCTATATTATAGAAAGGTTTCTGTGCAAAAGGACTCAAAGAAAGAAATGATTAAAACAAGAAGGTATCAGGTGTCACTAAAAATCGTAAATGTGGGCTGTCATGTGAATGGGAAAATGATGACAGTAGTCATGCATATTTTTTTCTGACTGTCCTTGCATGAGTTGGAGATTTAGAAAATAGAGCTTTTGGAATTTGGCCTATTTCCCTTGAAAGCATTCATCTTATTCTATCTCTTGCCTAGCTATTGATTTCCTGAGGTCCTGCTCAGATGTCCCCACCTGCCTCATACTGGGACTTAGATTGGAGGAGATCAGCCATTTCCTCACACACTTAAAACTAATTTGCAGCTGCCAGGCCCTCATTTCTGATCACAAATGTACTGTGTCTTTTCAAGTCTAAAAATAGGATACTAATAACCCGCAAGATTTTGTTGATAGCCAGTGTCCTGGTTTGAACTGCTTATAAAACAGAAGGCAACATCCAAACAAACTGAGCCATGAAGCTGTGAGTCTCATTTCTTAAGGAACTGGTGACCTTCAGCTCATCTTCTTTCTTGTAAGGAGGGACAGGTTCCCTCACCTCCTCCCCTCTCCCCTGTGAGGTACCCTCCCATAGGTTAGTGGCTTCCTTACTCCCGACAGCCCCTCTCATTTGTCCCTTTCCCATTAGGTTCACCCTTCATGGTGTGACCCATCCTCCCCTCCAAACAGCTGCTGAGCCCTTTGGCCCCCAAGGGTACTCTTGCCAACATCCCAACATCTATTTCTCATCGATCAGAGCCAGACTAGGCATGGTAACTAGTCTGGAAGGTGAGAGTGAATACACTTTCTTTTTTCATTCTCTCTTAAGGCCAAGTGTGGATAAATGATGCAGGAAGATGAGAATTCTGTCTAGCCAAGTGGCAGGCAATTGTCAATGCACATTGAAAAGGTGAACCCAGTGAAAGGCTTTGGGACATCAAGCCCCACATGGCGAAATATGAACCTATAGGCGAAACTAACTAGAAACATGAAGAAATCACTGTGTACAGTTCAGATGCTAAAAATAGGGCTAAACTATGAGAGGAACACATTTGTCTTCAGCATTCCTTTCTTCACCTTCCTGCATCCCTTCTTCACCAGGGCTAAAGCCCTTGCTTGACTCTGTCCTGCCTGCCTGAAAGTTGGTCCCATGAGCTCATTCTCACTATATGAACAGGGAAATCTAAACACTTGGTAGCGTTTGAATCAGAGGAATGAATGATCAGTGAAGAATTTAAAAGATCCTAAGTGTTTATTTGTTTGAATTGAACATGGCCCAGGGAGATGGAGAGTGAGCCTTTCTCAGTTACTACAGGTGACTGCTGTTGGTTTCTTCTGTGTACCTAGTTGGCCCAAAGAAAGGGAGCAGTGTGGACACTTACAGAGACATTCGGGCTGCCAAATCATCAGGGTGAGACTCTCTGAATCCTTAACCACCTTCATCTCACTTCCCAAATCCTCAGATGCTTGGATGCCCAAATAAAGGCAAGGTTCCACATGCTGGAGATACCAACATGGCTAAGACTCTTCTCTGTCCTTGAGGATCTCACAGTCAAGCAGGAAGCGACAGACAGGTCCATTTTCTATGAATGGTTCAGCAGGACTAGCTCAAGATTGGACAACCAGGGGAAGGACAACCAGATGGAAAAGGACTATAGGAGGGTCCTATTCTCCAAGTTATCCTGAGCCTGGCTTAGCAAGTCATAGGCCAGGCCCATCTGAGCCTCCAGAGCTCCACCTGGGTGGGAGTGTGGAGTGGGGTAGAAACCCAGCCGGTCCCTTCCACCTTTTTTGGAGAGCATTCTTTTGGGAAACTCACAAGCCCCTTCCCACAAGCCCCTTCTATTTCACTACATAATCCTCAGGCTTCCTGGCCCTAAGGCCTGCTGTAATTCTGTTGAAGGCCAACTGACCCTCTCCTCAACACTTGAACTAGAGTTCTTTAGAGAGACACCAGGGCGTTTTAGCAAGAATGATCTACACAAAGCCTGAGCAATAACTGTGTTTGGCTAACATTACCAGGCTGTCAGCACCAGCCAAGTGATCGGTCTGTGCTGGCCAGAATTCAGAAGATGGATACATCCATCATGCCTCCCTCCTCTGTCTACCTTGGCCTCTGGTCAAAATGCAAAATCCTGTAGCTCCTTGAACTGTCATCCCCCAAATGCTCCATGCTGTCTTCTTCCTGATTCTTCCTTTCACTACTGACCTTCCTTTCATGTGCCTCCCGGAACATTTATTTATGGGGATCAAACTCTTCTGCATCCACTACTTGATATGCACAAAACTTTCTCTCCTTTCTTAACCAAACCTGGCTCTCTCCCAGGAACTACCTGGATAGAAGTTAATTGGGGCACTGTAAGGAATAGTGAGGTACAGTGGTCATCTAGATCTAAAATTCTCATTTTCAGGTCTTCCTAATCCATGGAATCCTTTGTTTAAGTGAAGCCAAAGAGTTGAAGGGGCAGAGGAGAGTTGAAGAACCTGGAAGCCCATTCATTGGTTGCCTCTTTCACTTTCCAAGGAAGTCTCCCACATACCTTGGCTAAATTTGTAGGGTCTGAGGAGCACAATTTGAAGACAAGTGATCTAGAAGATAATATTGTGACAGTTTATAGTGGTTTAGAGATTGTTCGTCCTTTGGCTATAATTTTAGACACATACATGGGTTCTTTTACAATGTTCTCTAATTAAATACCTTTATCTCAAAAGAAGTTCACCATCCTTCTGAGGAAATAGAATTTATTTTGTACCAGTCAACTTTATGATGCAGTTTTCTGGAACACTATGTAGTAAAAAGCAGGGACTATTTTGGCAAGGCATCATTGAACAAGGATCAAGGAGAAATGCTTACATTTGACATTTTGGTAATAGGTGAAGAATAAAAAAACATGATATTCATTTTCCAACAAACATTTATAAGAGGCTCTCTTGTGCCAGGTACCTGTGTGTGCTGGAGATTCCACTGAGAATAAGGATGGGAGTCATTGCCCTGTGAAGCTTACATTTCAGAGGGCCAGGAAAATAGAATACACTAGATGAATGCATGAATTATTTATTTTCAAATAGTATTGTATCCTGTAAAGAAAGTAAATGAAGACTGTGTCATAAAGACTGACTTGGGATTTGTCAAATAACCACAGACTTATTCACTGTTCAATTGTCCAGAGAATGAATCCATTTAATTTCCAGATCTCAAGGCTGAGTAGTAAAATCCAGTGTTCAGAATAATTGTCTAGAGGAGTCAAAATATTACATTATATTTCCTATCCTCATTTTTGAGAAAAAAAGGAGTAAAAAATAGGCAGGAGGAAGGGAAGGATAAAGAAACTGTGTTCTATAGAAAATAGAGAAGAAAATAGAGAAGTGACATGCTTTGGTTGATTAGATTTTCTCTTTGCAAGGTGGAGAAAATCTAATCAACCAAGCCATGCCACTTTCAAAGAATTCTAGCTGGTCAAAAATTCACTGCCCAGATCAAAGCTGTCTTATTGCTTTGACTATTAAGATAGAAAAACTAGGAAATAGTGTTTATATTTAGATATATATTTACTTTTCTTTTTTTTGAGACAGGGTCTTGCTCTGCTACCCAGGCTGGAGTGCAGTGTTGAGATCATAGCTCACTGCAACCTGGAACCCCTGGGCTCAAATGATACTCCCACTTCAGCCTCCCAAGTAGTTGGAATTACAGGTATGAGCCACCATGCCTGGCTAATTTTTAAAATATTTTTTGTAGCGATGAAGTCTTGCTATGTTGCCCAGGCTGGTCTTGAAATCCTCGCCTCAATCATTCCACCCAAGTTCTCCCAAAGTGTTGGGATTATAGATGTGAGCCACTGTGCCCAGCTATTTATTGGGTTTATTTTTCCTGATTCAAAAAATTACCTTCCCTTTTTACTAGAGGAAATTTTGCAGTGGTTTTTATAAATATTTATTTGAATTCAAGGATGTATCATTCCATAATCTAGTTCCCTTTGGATTTACAAATGAGGGTCCTTATCATCTGTGGTCTTTCTATAACTGGAAATACGTCTATAAAAATGCCATACTGTAAAAATTACAGAATCTTTTAGATCAAAGTGATACAATCTATTTCAAATGGATTTACATTATCACTGACTTTTTTTTTTTTTTTTTTTTGAGACGGAGTTTCACTCATGTTACCCAGGCTGGAGTGCAATGGCGCGATCTCGGCTCACCACAACCTCCGCCTGCTGGGTTCAGGCAATTCTCCTGCCTCAGCCTCCTGAGTAGCTGGGATTACAGGCACGCACCACCATGCCCAGCTAATTTTTTGTATTTTTAGTAGAGACGGGGTTTCACCATGTTGACCAGGATGGTCTCGATCTCTTGACCTCGTGATCCACCCACCTCGGCCTCCCAAAGTGCTGGGATTACAGGCTTGAGCCACCGTGCCCTGCATATCACTGACTTTTAAAAACAGTTCTGGGTATATTCTGGACCATATAAATCGCTCTGATTTTTCTGGATTGGCAAATAAGAGGCCGATGCTTCCTTCTCAGAGGAAATGCAATAATGGCGCAGGTGACATAGGCAGGCCCCACAGGATTTCAATGCTATTCCCTTTCCATCCATAAATACAGTTTTTAAAGTCCATTTTTAAGGACATAACCCTTTAGGGTGACATTGAGGTTTTTCCAAAGCAAACCTCTATCCTATTGGAGTCTGTGAAGAACACTAAGTACACTCTGGAATGTTCCTGACGTGGTGGCAGGAGTCGAGGCACATACAAAATCAGAACAGCGTAACTAGTAAAATGTAGACTTAAAATGTGGTTCCAGTGGAGATGCTTGAATGATGGTTGGGATTTGGTTCATCCTCTTCTCTACCATCAGACACTCACATAATAATTGTTAACTTGGGAGTGCATATTAGATACTGTTGGTTGTATACATTCATTCATGCAACAACCCCATCAGGTGTCTACCATTGTTATACTGTTTGCAGATGCAGAAATTGAGGCTAAGTTGGATAATTTGAGCAATCACACACACTAGTAGTTGGTGGAATGAGCATCCCAACTGAGGCAATCAGCTCTGGAGGCTGCATTTGTAAACTCCACACTATTAAGCACTCTGCTTTGATCTCATTGTATGTTGACATTTCTTGTATATTTAAAAAAAAAAAAAAAAGTAAAGACAGATTACATTGTTAACACACAGAACCTCCTCCTCAAACCAGGTGTGAAGACCACCTGCCTGGAGCAATCAAAACACCTATATCTAGTATAGCTGTACCTTAGCAGGAAGAGTAACCTGTTATCTCCATAGAGGGGCTAAGTCCTGGTCACAGAGAAGCGGCTTAGTGCTTCCCCACTGAGTCCACACCTGGGACAACAATAGCAATAAGAAGACAATGGCAGTAATTAATGACAACACCTATCATGAACTGAGTGCTTGCTCTGTGCTAGGAATTAAGGTATTATGCTTAGTGCATTGCAGAATTATCTCCACGTACTCTTCCTCAAACCTGTGAGGTCAGAACTATTGTTATTCTTAAGTATAAGATGAGGAAACCCAGATTTAAACTATGTGTCTTGCCCAAGGTCATGGAGAAGTCCCAAGTGAAAAATAGTTGAAACTCTGTCTATCTGATTGCAGAGCCGCCTGAGTCCTTAACCACTAACTTCTACACAGTCCAAGGTCAATGAATGTAGCTGTCATGAGCAGTAGGGGTCGGGTTAACTGTCTGAGTCAGAGACAGAAAGATCAGGGTCTGCTAAGAAGACGGTGGAGAAAGAGTACAGCAATTTCAAATGTACTCAACAGTACATTAACGATCATTTTACCTGCCTGCTGTTTGTTCAGCTAAGCTATCTCCACTCATGAGCTCTTTAATTCATTCAGCAAACATTTACTGACTGCTTCATCCTGAGTTATAAAGATAAGCAAGTCCCTGTCCCCAGAACCTCCAGCCTAGTAGAGAAGTTGTGCTGATACATATCAAAGAAAATCATCACTAACCAAGCAAACAAATGAACAAATCAAACCCCACCAACCCTGGGGGCCTCCTCTCTGGACGACTCCCTTGCCACTTACAGAGTCTGGTGGGAGAGGGAGCTCACCTATGCCTGTGTGAGGGAAACAGATTTCCAAGCTCCTGCTGTTGATGCATCTGCCAAAGAGAGCAGTTCTGCAGGAGACAGCACTTTATTATTTATTAGCGAGTTGTGGATATTCAAAGACAGACCCAGATCTTAGTGGAGGGAATGAAGAGTGAAGCTGCTCGACATGAGTGCTTAGCAGGAATTGGGGTTGGCGTGTGCAAAGAAGATGGGCATGTGTTGATGGCCTTGCAGGTGAGACAGCATGGAAATCCAGGCGGTTCTCTGGAGGGATAGAGCTGAAGGCAGGGAATGGGTGATGGAACGTTTAGGACACTGTTACTTCACACATGCTTAGTGCTTGTGTGAAATTTAAATTGCTTCCTGTATTATGATTGACTACAATTGAATTTTTTCTCCCCAGATCTTTAGTAAATAACTGACATGCTGGTGTTTCTTGGGGGAAGGAGAGGGAAGAGCTGCTCTGAGCATCCAGGAAGCAGCAGGGAAGAAGAATGCAGAAATGAGACCTGCAGCCCACATGTGGTCACAGAAACCTTGTAGAGAGAGCTTAACTTGCCAGGCTGTGATGCTCATAAGGTGTGTGTGGAGGACCAGGAGTCAGGCCAACGCTGAGAGGGCGGAGACACCTGCTGAAGCGAAGCACTTCTGAAGTCTAGTTGACTGGGGCTACTCTATAGACCCTACTCTTGGGAGCAGAGGAGGCAATTTGAGCTTCAAATTAGGATCTGTGAAGCATCTAGCCTGTGCCCGGCACATCAGTCAGAGCAAAGTGGGAGAGAGGAACACAGATGTATATCATTTCAGTGGAATCCAGTAAGTGCAGAGTGTTAGAGACCACAAAGGGAGCCTTCAACAACTGTGAGGGCTCCCTGGATGAGATTATGCCTGCATTGGGCCTTGAAGGATGAGCCAGAGTAGCCTAACAGAAAAGGGGCAGGAGCATTCAAGCAAATGAAAGAGAGTAACAGAGCTACATGGGTGAGGAGCATCCGAGCAAATAAAAGAGAGAAACAGAGCTACGTGGGTGGAGGAACCTGCAGCAGTGCTGCAAGGCTGAGAGTCCGCAGGGTGGGGGAGAGATGGGAGGAGGGGTAGGTAGAGGCCAGGTGATGGCACGTGGGTGTGTCCTGGGGAGGATGTTCCAGGAGGATTGGGAATCTGCTGCCTGGAATGCTGAGGATAATCTCCCTGTTTCTCTCTGTGGTTCTCTACAAGTATCCATTCCATTCTCTTCCAGGGTTTCTGCTTTCTCTGGTGTGCATTACATGTAGAAGACAGAAGATTGCCAACTAAATCTCTGTGGTTTTACCTTGGTCTCACCATCTTGCTATCTCTCATCTCCTCTACTCTTCTCTCCTCTCTCTGCTTCTCCTTTTCCTCATTCTATTCCTCTTTTTCTCCTTCTCCCTTCTTTTCTTTTTCTCCGTCTTCTTCTCCTCCTTCTCCTTCCTATTCCTCTTCTTTCATTCTTCCTATTCCTCTTCTGTCATCCTTTCCTCCCATCAACCCCACCCACACACTCCCTGGGAATAGGCTCTGATTGGTTATCAGTGGGTCAAACGGACATCTGTAGTCCAGTCGACTGGGCCCAGGGTGCAGGGTCATGACTGCCCCTGCCATGCATTTGATCAGCATGACTGCGAGGAACCAACTTCTTGTGTATGAGTGTAGGGTGGGAAGCTAAGAGGATATCGTAAGCTGGGCAACCTCCCCAGAGCAACCTCTCCTGGAAAGAGCTGTCTTTGTTACTCCTTTATATCTGTACATTTCATACAGTGCTGAGCACCCCTATGTGATTCTTAGAAGCTGCAGACTGGTTGATCGATTGCAGAACCATCTTCACATTAGGAAAGAAAACCTACCAGAGCAGGGATAATAAAGTCAGTTACAAGGCAGTATTTGAGGACCACGATTTCTCGGCATCCTCAGGTAGCCCTGGACACAGAGCCAGCTAATCGATGGACGGCCTCAACATCACAGCTGTAGTGTTTTTCCTCTGTCTTCATCCCTCCTGTTTTTCTGCCCTTTCACTTTCTACACTTCAGAGTTCAAACCTCCATTCTTCCTTAGCACTTCGCTCTGTCCCTTCTAGGCTCCCCATATCAGGGTCCTAGAGGGAAAGAAAAGCAAACAGTGGACAGCACTGTGAGAACTTAATCTGGTTTTAGCCTTAGCATAATCCACCTCTGTGACCTTGGGCCAATTATTTGATCTCTCATACCTTTTATTTTCTCAGCTATTAAAAAAAAAAGAGGCTGTGATGATTTGCAGAGTTGTTTCCAGGAGACTTAAGAATCTGCAGAAGTGTTCCATGGCAGCCACAGATAGGAAGGTTCATGAGAGACTCATTCCTAACTTCAACTAGCAGGGCACCTACGATTTTATAGTAACAGGTTTCAGATTGAGAGTGCTACTGCTAACCAGGACCAGTTGATCTCTAAGGCTCTTTTACATATTACTTAAGAATTTTGTAGGCCGGGCGCGGTGGCTCACGCTTGTAATCCCAGCACTTTGGGAGGCCGAGGTGGGTGGATCACAAGGTCAAGAGATCGAGACCATCCTGGTCAACATGGTGAAACCCCATCTCTACTAAAAATACAAAAATTAGCTGGGCATGGTGGCGCACGCCTGTAATCCCAGCTACTCAGGAGGCTGAGGCAGGAGAATTGCCTGAACACAGGAGACGGAGGTTGCAGTGAGCCGAGATCGCGCCATTGCACTCCAGCCTGGGTAACAAGAGCGAAACTCCGTCTCAAAAAAAAAAAAGAATTTTGTTAGGCAGCAAGGAAAGTGTTAACAGAAGCCTTTGAAAGAGAACGGTCTGCCTTTCGCTCATATAAAAGAAATATGGAGTTCAGGGTCAGCCTGGCAGCCCCATAATATCAGAAATGACCCTGGCCTCCTTCTTCCTTCTTAATCCATCATCTTTAGCACTGGCTACTGGCTTCCATTCTCACACTTGCTATATACACATATATATTTTTTGAGACAGAGCCTTACTCTAGGCTGGAGTGCAGTGGCGCGATCTCCACTCGCTTTAGCCTCCGCCTCCTGGGTTTAAGCTATTCTCTTGCCTCAGCCTCCCGAGTAGCTGGGACTAAAGGCGTGAGCCACCATGCCTGGCTGATTTTTGTATTTTTAATAGAGTCCAGTTTTCACCATGTTGGCCAGGCTGGTCTCAAACTCCTGACCTCAAGTGATCTGGTCACCTTGGCTTCCCAAAGTGTTAGGATTACAGGTGTGAGCCACTGCGCACGGCCACCACACTTGCTATATACTTACTGAACACTTATCTATATATGCTTGAATGTCCACATGTATAAAAATCCAGAGATCTCCAGGAACTTCTCCAAGCACTTTGTCCGTGAAGTTTTCTATAGGCAGAGTGAGAAATTCTCACCACCGGGTACTTTTTCACTGTGTTTAGATCTGTTAAGCATTATGCTTAGCATATTGTATTATATGTCATCTCTCATGTGCCACATGGACCTGGGCTCTGTGACAATGACACCATGCCTCACTCCTTTTTGTGTTCCTGGTGCCTAACCCTGTACTCAGCATCCAGCAGACATAGCTGAATAGATGGGTGAGCGAACGGATGAGTCAACACATCATTCCGTCCTCACTCCCCATAGTCCATCTCTAACAGATGAGAACTGGATTATTTGGTCACATTTGTTCTCAAGGAGGAATAGGACACAGGTGATTATCTATGGGTCTGGAGCTCCAGGACAGGTCTAAGCTGGAGGTTGATTTGAGAATCCTCAACTATATGTGGAAGTTAATTTATGAGATGGACTGAGATCACAGAGTGGGCCAATGAAGGAAAGGAATGCTAGGGAACACCTCTAAAAGAAGTGAGTAGAGACTGGGAACTGTGGTTCATGCCTGTAATCCCAGCACTTTGAGAGGCCGAGGTGGGTGGATCACTTGAGGTCAGGAGTTCGAGACCATCCAGACCAACATAGTGAAACCCTCTCTCTACTAAAAATACAAAAATTAGCCGGGTATGGTGATGTGCGCCTGTAGTTCCAGCTACTCTGGAGGCTGAGGCAGGAGAATGGCTTGAACCCAGGAGGCAGATGTTGCAGTGAGCTGAGATCATACTACTGCACACCAGCCTGGGCAACGAAGCAAGACTCCACCTCAGGAAAAAAAAAAAAAAAAAATGTGAGTAGGAAAAGAGGATGCCGCCCAAGGAGGCTGAGAAGGAATGGAGACATGGGAAGAGAATTGAGGCAGAAGGGGCTTCAGAAGGCATGATGGGCAACAGCATCAGAGGCTATGATGAGGGCAAGGGGTCCGCCTGCTCTTCCCTGCCCTGCCCTCTTGACCAGCTTTGAGAGCTGGTCACCAGCTGCATCCAGGCCCTGCTCCTCACACTCAGCACCCCGAAGGACCACATTTCCCAGGAGACCAGAGATATCTATTCCCCACACACAGCCACGTCCAACCATCACAACCACACCTCCTCCATTATAAGATAATTTTGTATATAGCAAAAGGAGTTACAACTAAAATATATAACTATATGTAAGGCACAGAAGGCATACTTGCTGCTGAGGTTCTTTGGCTGAGATGGTCATAGCTGAGATTCCTCCTGGGGTAATACAACTAAAACCAAGCTCTGAGTCAAGGGAACAATCGGGATCCAAGCCAGATCTCCAGGCTGGGGTTACACCCGTTAACCAAGTGTATGCCAAGAAGCACTGGTTATAGGGACTATTAATAAACATGCTGAGTAAAACAAAACAAAACAAGAGTCTTGTATGTAAGTGAGAAACAGGAAGTCAGAAGCTGCTGGCTGAGCCGGGGGTTGGAAGCTAGAAGCTCAGAATCCAGAGCAGCAGAAGAAACTCTCGAGTTCAGCCTCAGAGCATTAGCTGGCAGTAACAAGCTGCTAAGAGCACTGGCGAGGGAGAGCTGATTCTTACCGGGGAGCCCTAAGGCAGTTTCCCAGGTTGGCAAGTGGGCCTAGCAAACAATCATGTGGCGTGAATGACTTAGAAGGGTTTTGAGCTGCACTTGGAAGAATGGCAGATATGAAGGTGGGAAGGTCATTCTGGGCAGAAGAAAACATTTGAACGATTGCCTGGAGTGCAGGGTTAGTTCTGGCTGCAGGTGGCTGGAAAGACGATGAGGCTTTTGTCTGTGCACTCAGCATCTCCCCAGGGAAGGAAGAACTACTTTTAGGCTTGTGCTGTTTCAGGGTGCAGCCCTGGAATGAAACTGGACCTGCTGCCCACATCAATGCCAGCTTTTGACTGAGAGCGGGCTGAGTCCTGGGCCAGGCAGCCCAAATTCCCACCTAGACAAAGCAGATGCCCAAACTCTCCTGGCCAGGGCCACCTGCGTGGGGCCTGCTGGGCAGAGCTCAGAAACTGTGTCTCCATTCCTCTCAGCTCGGACTGTCTCCATTACATTAAGCTGCAGGCCCCCGGGCAAGGCTCCTGCTGCTTTGTCCCTGGATGCTCCTTTGAGCCAAGAAGGACAGTGATGCCAATGTCTCCTCCGCTGCAGAGGTACCTGCCTGGTTGTGAACAACAGCACCCTCAATGCTGCAGAGGTGCCCACTTTTTTTGAACCACAGCACCCCCAGCACCTGGCTGTGGGCTCCGTCACCTGTCCCGAGGCCTTCGGCTCAGTCCACACTGCGAGGTCAAGGGAGCAGGAGTTGCTGCATCCTTGGTTTACCAGGCTTGAGAGTTATGGAGTAGGAAGGACTGTATGAAAAATACATAGTGAGGATGTTTCAGGAGAGCACAGAAGCCCCGCCCTGAGTGTCCTGGAAAGACTTCAAACGAATCTGCACATTCAACACAAAAAGATGAAACAAAAATAGAAAGCTTTTTTTCTGTTCCATAGTCACCTGTAAGAGACTGATGAAGGCTAGGAGACATTAATTAAAGAGTGAGAATCATTTTCTGGGTTCCTTTAGTGGTTAATCTTTCACTTTTTGGCAGTTTCTATTACCTTCCTAACAGTTTTTAGGCCTATAAAATCAATCACCTCAGTCTACAAGTCCCTGTGTACTTATTATGAAATATAATGAAAGCATTGATAAAGGTGTGCAGAGAAGATGAATACACCTGGTGAAGACTAGAGAAACAGATCGGTGAACTCCCCCATCCCAGTTACTCCTTCCGGTGAGTGAATACTGCTCAAGAGAGTGAAGAGGTATTTCAGCAGCAAGACAGGAAAACTTCCCAGGCTACAATTTTGGCTCTGCTAAGCAATGATCATTATAGGTTGAACTATTTAACTCAGTTTCCTCATATGTCCAATGAAGACGATCATATATACCCTAAGAGTAGTTGTGAAGAGTCAGTGATATAATGGCTATAAAGCACTTAGCATTGCCTGGCACAACTTATAACTCAATAACAAAACAAGATATCTAATTTTAAAATGACAAAACAGCCTGGGCAACATGGTGAAGCCCCATCTGTACAAAACAACAACAACAACAAAATCACCTGGGCGTGGTGGCACACACCTGTAGTCGCAGCTACTCAGGAGGTTGAGGTGGAAGTATCGTTTGAGACTGGCAGGTCAAGACTGCAGTGAGCCAAGATGGCACCACTGCACTTCAGTCTGAGAGACAGAGTGAGACCCTGTCTCAAAAAAAAAAAAAAAAAAAAAAAAAAGAGGGGCGGGGGGGGGAAGAAGAAAAAAGAAAAAAAAGAAAGAAGGGGGGGCCCCGGAAAAAAAAAAAAAAAAAAAAAAAAAAGTCGGGGGTGGTGGCTCATGTTTGTAATCCCAGCACTTTGGGAGGCTAAGTTAGGCAGATCACGAGGTCAGGAGTTTGAGACAAGCCTGTCCAATATGGTGAAAACCCATTTCTACTGAAACATACAAAAATTAGCCAGGCATGGTGGCACGTGCCTGTAGTACCAGCTACTCAGGAGGCTGAGGCAGAAGAATCACTTGAACCCAGGAGGCGGAGGTTGTGGTGAGCCGAGATTGTGTCACTACACTCCAGCTTGGGTGACAGAGTGAGACTCCATCTCAAAAAAAAAGATGAAAGACTGGAATAGACATTTCACCAAAGAAGATACATGAAACTCTAATAGGTGCACAAACAGATGTTCAACGTCATTAATTATTAGGGAAATGGAAACTGAACCCACTTTAAAGTCTATAATTTTAAAAATAGACAATAGCAAGAGCTGGAGAGGATGTGCAGAAACTGGAAACTCCTGACATAGTTGGTGAGACTGTCAAATGGTATAGCCACCTAGGAAAACAAGTCAGTAGTTTCTTTAAAAGGTTAAGCAGAGTTGCCAGCAGCCATTTCCACTCCTAGTTATCTGGCCAAGAGAAATGAAAGCATATGTCCACACAAAGACATCTGTTCATGACAGCATTATGAATAATAGCCATGCACCTGGAACAATCCAAATGTCCATCACCCAGAGACTGGATAAACAAAGTGTGTTAATTCATATAATGGAATATTATTCAGCAACAAAAAAGAGCAAAAACTACTGATACATAGTACCACATGGATGGACCTCAAAAAGATTTTGCCAAGTGAAATAAGCCAGAAAGTCATTTACATAGAACTTCTGGGAAATGCAAATCTGTAAAACAGAGAACAGATCAGTGTTTGCCTGGGGCAGGTAGGTGAGACTGGAAATTCCAAGAGGACACGAGGCAGTTTTGGGGCTGATGGAAATGTTCTAAAACTGGATTTTAGTTATGTTTGAACAACTCTATAAATTTACAAAAAGTCACTGAATTAAACACTAAGGCAACTTTTACAGCATGTAAATTATACTTCCACATAACACTTTGAAAATTGTTATAAGGATTGTATGGCAACTCAATGAAATTGTGTGATATGTTAAGTAAAAACAAAAAAGTTAAGGCAAAATCCAGCAAAATCCATAAGTACTTAAAATGCAAAGTACATAAATGATTACAACCATGAATGAATCAGAATAAAAATGAGGGCTGGGTACAATGGCTCATGCCTGTAATCCTGGTACCTCGGGAGGCTAAGGCAGGAGGATCACTTGAAGTCAGGAGTTCAAGACCAGTCTGGGCAACAAAGTGAGACCCTGTCTCTACAAAAAAAAATTTAAAAATGTAGGCAGCCATGATGTCTCACATCTGTAATCCCAGCACTTTGGGAGGCTGAGGCGAGTGGGAGGATTGCTTGAGCCTTGGAGTTCGAGACTGCAGTGAGTCATGATCGAGCCACTACACTGCATTCCAGCCTGGGCAACAGGGCAAGACCTTGTCTCTTAAAACAAAAAAGAAGAGTAAAAATGAAAGAACTATGGAGCAATAAAAGTTGCCATATCAGTAAAATGGAGGATTTTTTTTTTTTTTTGGTTTTTTAAAAAAATGTGAATCTTTTTTTTTTTTTTTTTTTTTAGAGATCGGGGTCTCACTATGTTGCCCAGGCTGGAGTGCAGTGGCTATTCACAGGCGCAATCCCACTACTGATCAGCACAGGAGTTTTGACCTGCTCTGTTTCTGACCTGGGCCGGTTCACTCCTCCTTAGGCAACCTGGTGGTCCCCTGCTCCCGGGAGGTCACCATATTGATGCCGAACTTAGTGCAGACACCCGATCGGCATAGCGCACTACAGCCCAGAACTCCTGGGCTCAAGCGATCCTCCCACCTCAGCCTCCTGAGTAGCTGGGGCTACAGGCAAGTGCCACTTCACCCAGCTAATCATTTTTGTTATATTAAAAATATTAAGCTGAGGCAGATTTTCTTTTGTGTGTTCTGTCTTCTAGCTTGCAGTGAGTGGAGGAGGAGATAATAGTGCGTCCTTGTTTTTGAGTTTTTTCTTCTACATCGCTAGAGAGCTTTACAGACATTAGCTCATTAATCCCCAGCAATCCTTGAAGCAGGCGGAGAATAACATCAGTTCCCCACGTTGCTTATTCTGCTTCATTTAAAGGCAGTTCTTAAAATATATTATGAGGGTTTTATATGAAGGAGTTATAATCATATTTTACGTATATAAATTGTCACATATATGTATATATATACACACCAAAGGAGATGGATTACACTTTAACTACCTCCTCTGAACTAGGTTATTTCTCCTCCACTCCTATTGTCTTCTCAACCCTTCTGAACTAAAGCTGAGGGGTCATGTTACCTTAGCCTCCAAACAACAAAAAACAAACCCCAAGCTTGCTAAGTGTTTCTGTTGGGCTGAAATGGGAATTTCTCTTTTTGTGCTATCCTTAAGTTAGAAACGGATGTTTGGGCAGCAGCTTATCCAGCTGGTTAATGGCATTTCACTTGGCTTTGCTTAGGTTCTACTTTCTCTCCATCACAAACAGGTAAAATCCCAACTTACGTTACAAGACAAATGATTCCTAAATAACAAATTCTGAAGAATGTCCTCATCACACACGCATTCCCCTTGTGCTGTCCCCTTGACTACAATGCCTGTCATATCTTATCTGCCAAATGACCTTTCTTGATCTTTTCAGACCTAGCATTTTTTATAACCGTTTACTTTTTTCTCCTTTACTTTCCTTTGGGCACTCCCCCACATCGTAGAGCATCTTCCCTCCTGTACTCTCATGGTTCAGACTTCTATTTTCATCTGTATCACCCCGTGCTGTAAAATACATGGACCTATGTGCTTGTCTCCTCCTTTTAGATGTGAGTTCACTGAAGAAGAGTTGATGTCATCATCGTCTGAATCCCAGCACATCCTGATGAGGATGATGAGTGTACAAGTTTGCTAGGGCTGCTGTAGCAAACACAATAGACTGGGTGGCTTCAACAACAAATTAATCTTTTCACAGCTCTGGAGGCTAAAAGTTCAAGACCAGCACATCGGCAGGACTGATTTCATTCTGAGGCCCCTCCCCTTTGCTTGTAGATGGCAGTCTTTCCCATGTGTTCGTCACATGGTCTTCTGTCTGTGTGCGTCTGTGTCCTCATCTCCTCTTTTTATGTGGACATCAGTCAGACTGGATGAGGATTGACCTACTCGACTGCATTTTACCTTAATTACCTCTTTAAAGGCCCTATCTCCAGATCTCCAAATACAGGCACGTTCTTAGGTAGTGTGATGAGGACTTCCACATATGGAAGTAATTTGGAAGGAAGGGGGCACAACGAAGGTGATGAAGATGATTAGATAACAGTTACCATTTATTGAGTGCTTGCTAGAAGATAAAAGAGACAACAGGTGGAAAGTCAAATGCCCAGTCAAGTTCTGAACATTTGCTATCTCTTTTAGTCTTCAATAGCCATAGTTATGATCAATGCTATTGTCACTTTTGGCTTATAGATAAAGGAAAAAAAAAAAAAGAAGGCTTACAGAGGTGAAGTCACTTATCTAAGGTCATAGAGCTGATGTGTAGTGAAAATGGCATTCAACCTAGGAATACAGCTAACAAAGGATGTAAAAGACCGCTTCAAGGAGAACTGACACAAACAGAAGAGTATTCCATGCTCATGGCTGGGAAGAATCAATATCGTGAAAATGACCATATTGCCCAAAGAAATTTATAGATTCAACACTATCCTCATCGGGCTACCAATGACCTTCACAGAACTGGATAAAACCACTTTAAATTTCATATGGAACCAAAAGAGAGCCCGTATAGCCAAAACAATCCTAAGCAAAAAGAACAAAGCTGGAGGCAACATGCTGCCTGACTTCAAACTATACTACAAGGCCACAGTAATCAAAACAGCATGGTACTGGTAGCAAAACAGAGACATAGACCAATGGAACAGAACAGAGGCCTCAGAAGCAACACCACACATCTACAACCTCTGATCTTTGACAAACCTGACAAAAACAAGCAATGGGGAAAGGATTCCCTACTTAATAAATGGTGTGTTTAATAAATGGTGTTGGGAAAACTGGCTAGCAATGTGCAGAAAGCTGAAACTGGACCACTTCCTGACACCTTACACTAAAATTAACTCCAGATGGATTAAAGATCTAAACATAAGGCCGGGTGCGGTGGCTCACGCCTGTAATCCCAGCACTTTGGGAGGCCAAGGCGGGTGGATCACGAGGTCAAGAGATCGAGACCATCCTGGTCAACAAGGTGAAACCCCATCTCTGCTAAAAATACAAAAAATTAGCTGGGCATGGTGGCACGCGCCTGTAGTCCCAGCTACTCGGGAGGCTGAGGCAGGAGAATTGCCTGAACCCAGGAGGCGGAGGTTGTGGTGAGCTGAGATCGCACCATTGCACTTCAGCCTGGGTAACAAGAGCAAAACTCCATCTCAAAAAAAAAAAAAAAAAAAAAAAAAAAAAAAAAAAAAAAAAAAAAAAAAAACAAAAAAAAAAAAAAAAAAAAAAAAAAAAAAAAGATCTAAACATAAGACCTAACACAATAAAAGCCCTAGAAAACCTAGGCAAAACCATTCAGGATATAGGCATAGGTAAGGACTTTATGACTAAAACACCAAAAGCATTGGCAACAAAAGCCAAAATGGACAAATGAGATCTAATTAAACTTCAGAGCTTCTGTACGGCAAAAGAAACAATCATTAGAGTGAACTGGCAACCAACAGAATGGGAAAAAATTTTTGCAATCTACCCATCTGACAAAGGACATTATCCAGAATCTACAAATAACTAAAACAGATTTACAAAAAAGAAACAAACCCATTCAAAAGTGGGTGAAGGATATGAACAGCCACTTTTCAAAAGAAGACATATATGAGTCCAATGAACATATGAAAAAATGTTCATCATTACTGGTCATCAGAGAAATGCAAATCAAAACCACATTGAGATACCATCTCACGTCAGTTAGAATGGCGATCATTAAAAAATTTGGAGACAACAGATGATGTGGAAAAATAGGAACACTTTTACACTGTTGGTGGGAGTGTAAATTAGTGCAACCATTATGGAAGCCAGAAGGGCGACTCCTTAAGGATCTAGAAATAGAAATATAATTTGAACCAGCAATCCCATTACTGGTTGTATACTCAAAGGATTATAAATCATTCTATTATAAAGACACATACACACGTATGTTCATTGTGGCAGTGTTCACAATAGCAAAGACTTGGAACCAACCCAAATGTCCATCAACAACAGACTGGATGAAGAAAATGTGGCACATATACACCGTGGAATACTACACAGCCATAAAAAAACAATGAGTTCGTGTCCTTCATAGGGACGTGGATGAATCTGGAAACCATCATTCTCAGAAAATTGGCACAAGAACAGAAAAGCAAATACCACATGTTCTCACTCATAGGTGGGTGTTGAACAATGAGAACATGTGGACACAAGGAGGGGAGCATTGCATACTGGGGTCATTTGCAGGGTGGGGGGGCTAGGGGAGGGACGGCAGGGGGTGGGGAGCATGAGGAGAGGTAATGTGGGGAGAAATACCAGATATAGGTGATGGGGGGATGGAGGCAGCAAACCACCTTGCCATGTATGTGCCTCTGCAACAATCCTGCATGATCTGCACATGTACTCCAGAACCTAAAGTACAATTAAAAAAAAAAAAAAAGAAAGAAAATAGGATTCAATCGCAAGCTATTTTGCTTCCAGGGCTATACACTAAATCACTATACTCTACTATCTGGTACATATTAGGTACATAATGCCTGTTTGAAGAGAGAATGACCAAGAAAATGGATGAAATAATGAATTACTGCAGTCATGCAACATTTAGATTCAGTTGCACCACAGACTGTTGCACAGTTCTGAAAACTTACAAAAAATATACATGTAAAAATTTGATAGATGATTATCCTAAAAGATAACTTTATTCTTGTTTTTTTTTTTTTTTTTTTTTTTTTTTTTTTTTTTTAGATGGAGTCTCACTCTGTCACCCAGGCTGAAGTGCAGTGGCACAATCTTGGCTTACTGCGAATTTCTGCCTCCCGGGTTTACGCGATTCTTCTGCCTCAGCCTCCTGAATAGCTGGGTTACAGGCACACACCACCACACCCAGCTAATTTTTTGTAATTTTAGTAGAGACAAGGTTTCACCATGTTTGACTAGGCTGGTCTTGAACCCCTGACCTCAAGTTATTCACTCACTTTGGCTTCCCAAAGTGCTGGTATTATAGGCATGAGCCATCGTGCCCAGCCCTATTCTTGTCTTCTAATACAGGCAGGTTAGAAGGGATTAAAAATTTACAACTTTTTAAATTTAAAATTTAGCACTTTTTGTTTTAAAAAAATGAATTGAGATCATGCAATCAAAGAACATTAAAGATGGTAGAAGTTTCACAAATCATTTGTTTCAGGCCAGGCACAGTGGTGTACACCTGCAGTCCCAGCTACTCGGGAGGCTAAGGAGGAAGGATCGCTTGAGCCCAGAAGTTCATGGCTGTAGTGTGCCATGATCATGTCTGTGAATAGCCGCTGCTCTCCAGCCTGGGCAACATAGTGAGACCTCATTTCTAAAAATTAAAAAAAAGCATAATAAATTAAAATTTTAAATAAAGAAAAAAATCTGGCTCAAACTCCTTTTACAAATGAGGAAATAAAGGCATAGTGATAGTAGCTGGCTTGCCATTACCGTGTTAGACTGGTGACACATTATTAACTATGCATTATTATTCTCATTATGCATCATCTCTGGGCTCCTAGGTGTGGAGCAATCAAATTAGGTTTTTCTCTTCCCCAAGATCATTCCAGAGTAGTTGGGGTGTTAAATGAGGAGATGAGAGAAGGGGTTAAACCAGCAGTCCTTCAAAGCAACCCAACAAATTCCTTTTTCCCATTTGCCTTTTTTCCTCACTGCAACTCACCCAAACTAGAGAAAGGAAGATTCTTTCATACGCTAGCTGAGAGGGGTATTCCCTAACACAGTTAAGGAAAGGAAAAGCAAAATTCCCAGGAAGATTAAGTATGTCACGGGCTGGAGACAGGGAACTGACCTGTATTCATAGCTACACAGCTCTGGGCATCATCTCCTGCCGGGATGCCCAGCCCTGCAAGCAGAATCTTGGAAAATCACAAATAGTTAGAGACAGAAAGAAATTATTTAGCCCAACTTCCTCAGATAAGGAAGTGAAGTTGTAGGAGGTAAAGTGACTAACTCAGGATTAATCAGCCAATTAGTGAGAATATTGGAAACAACAGTCCTCTTCCACAGATAAATTGGGCAGGTTTTGTAAAGATTCACTCACATCTAGCACCTCCATAGAGCCAGGCAGTGTTTTCCAATATGTGTTCTGCAGACTGCTAATGATTACACAAGACCCTTTAGCTCTTTTTAAAAAGCAAGTCAACATTTTTCTTCTTTTAGTAATTATGTATTGGCCAGGTGTGGTGGCTCATGCCTGTAATCCCAGAACTTTGGGAGGCCGAGGCAGGAGGATTACTTGAGCCCCCAAGAGCTCAAGATCAGCCTGGGCAACATGGCGAAACCCTGTCTCTACAAAAAGTTAAAAAATCAGCCAGGGATGGTGGTGCATGCCTGTAGCTCCAGCTACTCAGGAGGCTGAAGTGGGAGGATTGCCTGAGCCTGGCAGGTCATGGCTGCAGTGATCTGTGATTGCTCCACTGCATTCCTGCCTGTGACAAAGCAAGACCCCTGTTGAAAGACAGAAAGATGGAAATAAGGAAGGAAGGAAGGAATAAAGGACAAAAGAAGAGAGGGTGGATGAAAGGGAAAGAAGGAAGGAAAAGAGAGAAAGAAAAAGAGAAAGAGAGAAAGAAAAAGAAAGTAGAAAAGAAAGAAGGCCAGCCAGGTGTGGTAGCTCATACCTGTAATCCCAGCGCTTTGGGAGGCCGAGGAAGGCAGATTGCTTGAGCCTAGGAGTTATGAGACCAGCCTGGGCAACACGTCAGAACCCCATCTCTACAAAAAAATATAAAAATTAGCTGGGTGTGGTGGTGAGAACTTGTAGTCCAACTACTCGGACAGCTAAGTGGCTAAGGTGGGAGGATTCTTGAGTCTGGGAGGTCAAGGCTGTGGTGAGCTGAGATTGCACCATGGTACTCCACCTGGTCTCTTTTTTTTTTCCAGACTCTGTCTTTAAAAAAAAAAAAAAAAAGAAAGAAAACAAAACAAAAAATTAGTTAATAACAAATTTTATACAAAAATAGTCTAGGTAAAACATGGTGAGTTGATTTTTAAAAATACATTCAATAAATAATATTACAGATACAATGCTATCATCATATTGCAAAAATCATGAAGGAGTAATATGCAGAATATTGAGGTGGGGGACACACTGGATAATTCTCTCTTTTTATAGATTCATTAACGGGCGCATGGAGAGGAGATAGGATTTGCTTATGAAGAGGATGGAAATATTTTTACATATAGTTCAGGGATTTGACCTCACTTTGCAGCAACCCTACTCACAAGCACTAGGCCTGCTTTCTGTTTGACAGGTCATGGACTTTCAGTGGTTTTAGGGTTGCCATCGAACAGAACTTTTTCCTCTTTTTGATAAATATTGTAAATCCATTGTGAGAACAGCAGTTGTCTTAACATCTGATTGATATATTTACATGTTTGATGCTGAAATGATAAATCAGAAAAGATCCCACTGCAAATGTTCTCATGGTCATTTGTCACTTATCACATCCTGGTTTGGTTTTGTTTTTGGAACCTAGCTCTGTCGCCAGGCTGGAGTGCAGAGGCACGATCGCGGCTCACTGCAACCTTCCCCTCCCAGGTTCAATCAACTCTCTGACTCAGCCTCAAGTAGCTGGGACTACAGGTACGTGCTACCATGCACAGCTAATTTTTTTGTATTTTAGTGGAGACGGTGCTTCACCATGTTAGCCAGGATGATCTTGATCTCCTGACCTCATGATCTGCCCTCCTTAGCCTCCCAAAGTGTTGGGATTGCAGGCGTGAGCCACCGCGCCCGGCCAGATGCTGGTCTTTTATCTGAAAATTGGCAGATTGGACAGCCACCAGCCTACACTTGTTCTATAGAGCTGCTGTTCTGACATGTTTACTGCGAACAAATACATTTTGTTTTTATAGGGTGAATAATACCCTGAAAGGGCACCTTATGTTTCCCATTGCCCAATTTAAGCCAGTCCAACATATCCTCAGCCTTTAATTCCTTTCTTTATTTAAAATGTCTCATTAAGTCCTCAAAATTCACAAAGGTGAGTAATGAATGAAGGTGAGGCTTTTCACGGAGTTTTTCTGTGGCTGTTTTTGTTGTTCACAGAGTTCCCACCCTAAAGATTTGTATCTGGAACATTTGTAATCAACTAACAGAGGCTTAACCGTCCTTCAGAGGAGGATCAAGCATTCATCTTCAGATTTCAAGTGTGTGGGCCCCAAACTGTGGGCCTGGAATCGTTAGTCCAGTTGCCAGAGGCCCACAGGTAATCCATGAAACCTCCCACTCCTGTAGCATGTAGTAATGTTTTCTCTGAGACACTCTGTCAAAGGAGAATTCAAAAAAAAAGCTGAAAAGATGTGAGCCCAGCCCTGAGGCCAGAGCTCACAGCCATGTGAGTAGAGAGCAAGACAACAGTGAATTACAGACAGTTCCTGGGCTGGCTTTCAAATCTTCTCAGGGATCAGCACGTGCCAGGGTCCTTCTGAGGCAGTCTAGCCTCTCTTGCATTAACTGCAGTTAAGACATCTTCCTGGTCTTAGAAACATATGCGTCTTCTTACCTCCTGAACCCTCCTTGGTCAAAGACCATGAGACCATAGTAACAAAGAATTTACAAGTGTTCAAACTGAATGCAGGCTGGCAATGAGGGGCACACAGGTAAGTACAGCTCCAAGCTTGAGACAGATCTTATGTGCCTGGTACGCAGCAGGCACTCATCACAATCCCCGCTGTCTCATCCTCATCCAGCCCAGTGCTCTCACTCTGCCCTGGCTCTCTGTACTCTCTGGTTTCACACTAGATATTCTGGCTCCCAAGGTGGAAGTTGCAGTTTTTGTCTGGTTTCTGGTCCTGGCTGACTCTCCTGCACCAAGCTACGGCTCTCATCAGGCCTGTGTTCCTGCTCAGCTCTTTTGTTCAACTCCCTTCACTTCTGCTGTCATCTTCTTCCCATCCCACAGCCCAAAGTCCCCCTTTCACCTCTTCTTTACTGGACACAAGGACTTTTCAGTTAAAACACTTCAGTGCTTGCTCAGGAATTCTACATAACACTTTTGAAGACCTGGTTGCTTTAAGCTGACATTTCATATCCACCACAGAAGGAAAACTTCCATATACTCATAAGGGATCTCAGGGCAAGCCATTTCCTTTTTTTTTTTTTTTTTTTT
>NW_016107371.1:614500-639528 GCF_001604975.1 Cebus imitator
GTTTGGGGAAAATATTTTTTTGAGGCAGAGTAATTGCTCTGTTGCCCAGGATGGAGTGCAGGGCACAATCTCAGCTCATCGCAGCCTTCCCCTCCAGGTTCAAGTGATTCCCCTGCCTCAGCCTCTCAAGTAGCTGGGACCACAGGTGCCTGCCGCCACGCCCAGCTAATTTTTGTATTTTTAGTAGAGACAGGGTTTCACCGTATTGGTCAGGTTGGTCTCAAACTCCTGACCTCTAATGATCTGCTCACCTCGGCCTCCCAAATTGCTGGGATTACAGGTGTCAGCCACTGTGCCTGGCCAGGCAAGCCATTTCCTAAAAATACTGGGGTTGGGGATATAGCCCTTGGAGAGACTCTCTAAAAACTGTAAGAAAAGGGTGTGAAAAAATATTTTTAATATATAAGAATGTATCTTGTGCTATGTTTTTGGTATCATTAAGAAGTCAAAAGCCTCTTAAGAGATTTCCTGTACATTTCCTGACCAGTTCCAAGCTTCTGCTAAGTAGGCAGAAGATCAGGTGAGCTCACCTCTCCGAACTCAGCTGACTGACCCCGGTGAGGACACATGGCAGGGATAGCCCCTCTGTAGGCCAGGGGCCTGTGATGCAATCTTGCTCAATGGCTAAGCCAGTCAAATCCTTCTCTCAGGGATTTAGCAAAGACACCCAGAGGGAAGTTAGTTCCAATGGCTGGACCCGGGACATCACACAGATTTGGGTGCTGAACAGCCATGTTGGGCCATGTGTAGACAAATAACCAGAAATATTGAACTGGGAAGAAAGACGATAAAAGAGGCAATGCACAGAGAGCGGCTTTGCTGTAAGTAGAAGAGCTGGAAATGTGAGAGCGTAGCACGGAGCTCCCTCGATTCCTGCTTTTCCTGAGGCTGGCTTTCTTAGGTTTTCCAGGGCTCCCAGGCATACATGTCCTTTCAATAAACCTTACTCTTTCTGGAACAATTTGAGTGAGTCTCTGTTCCTGATTAAAGCCATGGTAGGTTCTCTGTGCAGGGCAGTCTTTCTGGACACTAAGCGTGGTGCCGTCAGAGCTCTCTCTAAGGGCAAATCGGTAAGTGACCCCTTCTCAGTATTGGCTTGGACATCAGCCCAGGGGATGCAGCCCTCTTCCTAGACACGTCTGATAGTTCATGGCCAGTTCCTGGATTCTGCTATGGGAAGTTCCAACTTCCAGGGACTGGATCCAATACTGAGGTTGGTAAGGGGACTACTTAGGAAAGAATCAGCTCCAGCCATTTGTCTACACTCAGGTTACTCTACTTAAAATAGGTCCTGGCAAAAGGAACCTGACTGGGCCAACTTAGGTCTCATGATCCACTCCGGGGGGAGATCAGGCAGCACAACTTGATTGGTTTTCTCAGCAAGAAAGACTGCCCTCAATGGAAAATGTAATTTCCCCAAAGGAAATCAAACCACTGCTTTCAGAATAAAGGACTCTAGCAAGTAAAACAACAAATGCTCACCACAGGGGTGGAACTGAGATTCAAACTTTCTTTGTGTGTGTGTGTGTGTGTGTGTGTGTGTGTGTGTGAGAGAGAGAGAGAGAGCGAGAGAGCGAGAGAGAGAGAGACAGAGTCTCACTCTGTCGCCCAGGCTGATGTGCAATGGCGCGATCTTGGCTCACCGCAGCCTCCACCTCCGGAATTCAAGCACTTCTCCTTCCCCAGTCTCCTGAGTAGATGGTACTATAGGTGACCGCCAAAATGCCCAGCTAATTTTTTTGTATTTTTAGTAGAGACAGGGTTTTTCCATGTTGGCCAGGCTTGCCTTAAACTCCTGACCTCAGGTGATCTGCCCGCCTCGGCCTCCCAAAGTGCTGGGATTGCAGGTGTGGGCCACCGCACCTAGCCTCAAGGAGTCTTTCTATGACTTGCCAATCAAATTAGTAACAAACATGTCTTTATACAGAAACAAAGTCCGCCTCCCTCCAATGTTGCCTTATGGGTCCTGGTTTTCCAGCTTGGAGTCCCACATCACCAGCCAATTCTTCCCACCCTCTGACTGTCCTTCAGTTACATGAAGGCAGCTAGCATACTCTTTCTCCTTAATCCCCCAGCCCTGGTCTCACCTCCTAGCTTCAAACATTCCTGGTCCCTTAAACTCTTCCTCACGGAACATGGTTTGAGTTAGCTTCTTCACTCTGGTTGTTCTCTTTAAAACCAGCTTCAGATTTTTAATTTTCCCACTTAAAATGTGGTGACCAGAGGAACCCAGTGGCAAAACTTCAGGTATGTTTTGTCCTAAGCAGAGTAGAGCAGAGCATCTCAGAATCTTAAGACCTTAAAGACCAAATGGTCATTTGTTTCCATGCCCTGCCTGAGTGCCGATGGCTCTAGTTCTGTATCTTAGCATTGCCATTTGTTAGCTGTGTGACCTCAGGTAAGTTATTTAACCTCTGCAAGGGGGTTTCTTGACCTGTTACCTGTAATCATAGTACATATTTATGGTCACTGTGCTTATTAAATGAGACAATGCCATGCAGCGTGTGGTCACAGTGTGTAGCCCACAGCAGGCCCTCAATATATTTATTACTATTATTAGTTATGATTTCCCCCCCCCCTTTTTTTTTTTTTGAGACAGAGTCTTGCTCTGTTGCCCAGGCTAGAGTGCAATGGTTCTATCTCAGCTCACTGCAACCTCCGCCTCTCAGGTTCAAGCAATTCTCCTGTGTCAGCCTCCCAGGTAGCTGGGATTACAGGCATGCATCACAACATCAGGCTAATTTTTGTATTTTTAGTAAAGATGGGGTTTAACCATGTTGATCAGGCTGGCCTTGAACTCCTGACTTCATGATCTGCCTGCCTCAGCCTCCAAAGTGCTGGGATGACAGGCATGAGCCACAGTGCCCGGCCTATTATTCCTTTATAAAATTCACCCTAAGTAAGTGGCTATCCAGCCTGTCCGTAACCACTGAAAGAAGATCCGCCAGAGGAGGCATGTCTGTCCTTTAGAGTTTGCACGAAGACATACAAAGGATGAATTAGTCAAAGAACACAGTGTTCAGGATTTATCTACACTATGAGAAGGAAATATTATCGGGAAATAACAGCAGGACTTGTGGGAAGATGTGGAATGCCACAGGGAAAGGAAAAGAGTACTTTCCTCTGGGAGACAATGTGCAAGCTAATTTTACTTTGGTTTTGTTCAGGATTTGCAGGAAGCAGCCATTATGTCAGAATCCATGAAGATTGAGTTCCAATTATCAAGGGATGAAAATCGCCAAGCAAATATTTGTCATTGATAAGAGACTTCATAATCAGAGTGGCTTCTCACACCCACAGTAAGCTCTGCTTGTGGGACTTTCGAACTTGAATTCACTGTTCCGACACTGTGTAGACAAATAAAACAAAGTAGGCCTGGAGTAAATGTAACATATGCCTCAGAAAATGCCCATGTTCTCTGCCTCACTGCAACACTGCTACTGAAGGTGTCTCAGCGTGACTGGGGAGTGGCAGAGCTGAAGATCATTGTCTCGTATGGTAATCAGAGGAATAAAAGACAAAGACATGATTTAAAGTGCGTGCACTACTGAGAGGTTGTCAAGGGGATAGTTAAAAGAACAGATCTTGGAATCAAAGACAATAATTAGACTTCATGAAGTCTCATCTGTCCATGAAGGACCAACTATATCTTGTCCATCACGGTGTCGTAAACCCCTGGCATTGTGCCTGAATCAGAGCAGGAGTTCCATAACTATGGTTGATGGAGTGAACTGCCTGGGTTCATATCCTACCTCTGCCACTTATAACAGTAGGACTGTATGCAAGTCCTGGAATTTCTCTGTGTCTCAGTGTCCTGGTTTGTAAAATGGGGTCATGAGAACACCTGCCTCAGAACTGTTGTGAGATTAAAAGAGAAAGTGCAGACAGTTCAGCATAGCACATAGTAAGACGTCTGTAACCTCAAGTTGTTCTTGTTCTGACCTTTCATTATTATTATTATTACTGATTTTTTTTTTTTTTTGAGAAAGACAGGGTCTTGTTCTGTTGTCCATGCCAGAGTGCAGCGGCGTGCACATGGGTCACTGCAGCCTCAACCTCCTGGGCTCAAGTCATCCTCCTGCCTCAGCCTCCCAAGTAGCTGAGACTACAAGCGCTTGCCACTGTGCCCAGCTCTATTATTACTGATTTTTAAATAAATTCTGATAAGTAGTCTGTAAAATAATAACCTTGATATTACACAAATAAAGAGTTAAGTTGCCACATCAGCACCAGTTTTACCACTAGCAATAATCAACAAGGAGAGTGCTAAGTTTTCGTTTCCTTGTTGGCTTTTTGAAAGTCAAATTTTAAGATCCTCTTCTTCTTTGCTGTAATTAACTCTTTGCACTGGAGAGGTGCTTTCGGTGGAATCCCCAGCTGCTAATTCTCCCTTGCCTCTCCCACCTCACTGCCAGGACTTCAGTGCTGTGCACCCTGAACTGCATCTTAGGGCTTCAGAGCTTTGACAGCACACAGAAGAATGGAAAGTACCTACCATTTATTTGGAGCTGACAATTTCTGCTATGAAAAGAAACAATGTGAAAGAAGAGGGAATTTTATTTTTTAGAAAACAAACTTGGTAAACTAAAAAAGAAAAGATTAATTACTTGGAAATTTTCGGAGTTTTGACAATGTTTTAGCAATGTTTCCTATTACATTATAATTTTCAAGTCCGAGTCTCTCTGAGTTTGACTTTTGTCTTCTCAGCAACCATGAATATGATATAGGGTAATTCATCTGATACTAGCAAAAAGCCCTTTGAATTCAAATGGAAGCCATGTTAACGGAGGTGAGTCTGTGTCTACGTATATTTATGTGTACACATACACACATTATAGATATATAATATTATCCTAATCTATTATTTTATGCACTAAAAACATCTGCTTATTTACAATCACTTTTTAAAAATATGTTTTACCAAAATAATACTTTTAACCTTCAAAATGTACACATCTACAATTTATTGAGGAAAACCCCCCAGTATTTTGCCTTTTTCAGTGTTTTCTGCAGCAACACTGAGAGAAATAGCCAATATTTCTGGACAATCTTAAGCAAGGCATCACCCTTCTAGAAGGCTGTCTTCTGCTCTCGACAATACTATGCCCTCTTTAAAAAGGAAAAGAAAAAAAAAAAGTCCGAGGAGGAGAGGGATGACTTTTCAGTTCTATTATCTTTGGCATTTTGTACTAGTCTGGGGTTTCTCAAGTCTTGAGACAAAAAGCACACATTCATTTTAGACATTAAAAAAAAAAAAAACATTCTGAATGCCTTTGCAGTTTCTTCCTTGAGCTGTCTTCAGGGAACTATTTATTTTGCTTCTTTACCTTGCAAATAGCTAACGGCTTCCAGCAGGGCTCAACCCAACCCTTTTGTGCCCTGAAGTCATCGGTGCGTCTTTAAAAGAAAACCGATTCTTTGGAATGCTGTGCGTGCACATGCCTGTCGGACTCAGCAGACCCCACCTGCAGAGCAGGTAAACCAGATCCTCCTGCCGGCCTCTGCAGCCACATTCCAGCCGGGCAAGCTCTTACTCTCTAATTGTTACCTGTCAAACAGGTCACCCAGGCACTTGGGTCTGGTCCAAACATGCGCATGTTCCCACGAAACCCTAAACCTGCAAACCTTTGACCTTTCCATAGTTCTGAGTTCCCTTAATTATTTCAGCCAGGGCTGATTTAAATCCGAAAGATGACTTTTTAACGGCTTCTTTTTTCTCCCTCACCCTCGATGGTAAGGCTGATCGTGCGCTGTGTGGGGTTTCTGGACAAGCACCCTGTGGCAATTCAAGATGGTGTGAAGGCAGAGGTTAGGGGAGCAAGCACCCCTAAAATGAAATCCACTCACGGAAGCTGTGGGCTGTCCACCCGGATCACATAGAGAACAAATCCCCTAGGGTGGATAGAAACAGAGGTGACTCATGGTGAAAACTCTCTTCCTCCCCTTTCTGGCGCTGGGCTGGGCATGGAGACTGTGTTGTGAGCTCAGCCCAAAACTTGCTATAAAGTAAGCCTGCGGGAAATTCACATGGTCTGTCTGGGCCTTGGTTTCCCCTCTTGAGGAGAGAGAAGGAGCTGGTCCCCTGTGTAAAGGCTTCTCCCAGCACAGTTCAATGTTCTTTTTTTTCTTTTGAGGCAGAGTCTCTGTCGCCCAGGCTGGAGTGCAGTGGCACAGTCTCAGCTCAATGCAACCCCGTCTCTCAGGTTCAAGTGATTCTCCTGTCTCAGCCTTCAAAGTAGCTGGGCTTCAGGCATGTGCCACCATGCCCAGCTAATTTTTGTATTTTTAGTAGAGACGGGATTTCACCATGATGGCCAGACTGGTCTTGAACTCTTGATCTCAAGTGATCCACCCGCCTTGGCCTCCCAAAGGACTGGGATTACAGGCATGAACCACTGCACCTGACCCAATGTTTTTGTCTCCCATTTGTGCCACCCAAAGTAGGGAGATCATGTCCCAGAAATGCTCGTATCATTTCACTGGTGTTATAGGGGACCTTCAACCAACTGAGGGCATATGTCGAGGGACTTCCCTCAAGTGTGGAAAATCCCTGGGCTGCTTCTTCCTAGGGACACGTTGGTAGAATACAGGCCATCTGAACCACAATTTTCCTTCTAGATTTCACCTCACGAGTTCATGCTTTTTAATTGAGAGGGGCAATTTTTTCCCACTGTTCCAGGAATGCTGTCTACCATGTTTATTTTACCCATGACAAATTCAGAATCAAAACCACAGGCTCACTGAATCGAAACACTTCATTTTACAAGCTCAAAAACTGAGGCCTAGAGAGGAGGGATGAGTGGCCAGATCTCTCTCCACTGGTCAGGCTCCTCGCTTAGCAGACCGTGGGAGCTGGTGAAAATCAGAGGCCAGCAAAATCATTGCCGGAGAAGTGCACGGGAAGGTGCTTCTACGACTGCTCCGCTTACGGAATTTCAAACATCCAAGCCAAGAACCCAAGCCTCTCCAGCGGGTTTCTGACAATGTGAGGCTATCAGGCCAGTTTGCTGGGGATTTTTATTCTCTTGGGCGGGACAGGTTAAAGAGCTCAGGATCGCTCTGTGCAGAGCAGGATCTGGCGCTTCCTACGCTGTTTGTCCAGCTCAGACTTGTCCACCAGAACCAAACCGGCCGGCTGGGCTGGCTCCCGGGAGAGAAACTTCCTCGGGGCGCTGGAGTGGGAGGCTACAGGCTGCAGACCTGCTTAGCGCCCTTCTCCACAACTGCTCTCATTAGGGAGAGCGAGTAGAGCCCGTGCACTCCTGGAGGTGAAGTCCCAGCAGAGGCCTGGCTGTCTATGCTCCGGGCGCCGCTCATTCATGACGGCTGCTCGGCGCTGCGGGCACCGCGATTCCCAAGGAGGGGCTGTAGGTACTGGAGGGGTCCTCAGACGTCAAACCGGACAGACACTTCTCCCTGTGACGACGTCCAACACAAGAGGCCACAATGGGGTTACTACTATTTATACAACACATCTAATCAGCATTATTTCCTGTTACTGAACACAAAATTTTCCACAAATATTAAACTGTTTTGCTGTTAACTTCGATTCTACCCCAAAGGTCGTCATTGTAACGCTTTTCTGCTGGCTTTCTCCACCATGGACTGGCTGTGGACACTGAGCAAATTAAGTCAACTCCCTGAATCTAAACTTCCTTATCTGCAAAACGGGAATAATTGTCCTATTTCCCTAATAGCATCATTGTGTAGAATAAATGAGATCAAGTTCCCTGCCTGGTATGGGGTCTCGCAGGTAAAAAGGCTTTAATAAATGTCAGCTACTTTTGCTCTAGTTGATATAAAACTTATTCAGATATTGACCCACCTGGCCCTGTTTCAGAATGGTATGTTTGACAATCAAAAAGTAACTTCAAAATAACTCAAAGTTGGCTGGGCATGGTGGCTTATGCCTGTAGTCCCAGCTACTTGGGAGGCTGAAGTGGGAGGTCCTCTAGTGGCCAGGAGTTTGAGACCAACCTGGGTGGCATAGTCAGGACCTTGTGTCAAAAAATAAAATTACAATAAACAAATAAAATTTATTTTTTGGAATACTTGTCATTCCTCAACACTGTGAAGGGAAGTTCTGCTCCTTAGAAAACACAGCAGTTCCCTGTCCATGCAACACCTTAAATTCTAGGCTGTTCTCCCTGCCATTGCTCACTCTTCTCACTGCCTCTATTTGACATTTGTTGACATGGAATCAGGGATTTTAAACAGACGTTAGTATAAAAGACGTTAGTATAAAAGTATGATTAGAAAAGCCTCTCTGGGGCCAGGCTCCGTAGCTCATACCTGTAATCCCAGCACTTTGGGAGGCTGAGGTAGGCGGATCACCTGACGTCAGGAGTTCGAAACCAGTCTGGCCAACATGGCGAAACCCCATCTCTACTAAAAAAACAAAAATTAGCCGGCATGGTGGCACACATCTGTAATCCCAGCTACTTAAAAGGCTGAGACAGGAGAATCTCTTGAACCCAGGAAGCGGAGGTTGCAGTGAGCTGAGATCACACCATTGCACTCCAGCCTGGTCAACAGAGAGACACTCCTATTTCTCAAAAAAAAAAAAAAAAGAAAAGAAAAGAAAAAGAAAAAAAAACAGAGACAAAAACAAAAAATGAAAATGCTCTCTGAAGGACAGAATACATTTGAATTATGGTTTGGGCTGTTTTCTACCATTGGCTCCGTGGATCCAACTGCCTTCATGGCAGTGGCTATGTCAGTAACTGTTCCTCTCTGAACCTTTCTTTAGGCCACCAGGCTGATGACAAAGCAGGCTTTCAGAGACAGAGAAGAATCCAAAGACTAACTGAGTGACAACTCCCAAATCCTCAAGTGTTGACAGTTATTTTCAATGTCCTGGCTTTTCTAGAAAAGGAATGGCCCAAGGCCACCCCCAGCCTACAACCTGGCCACTAGGGATGATTGGGGATGGACAGGTCAAATGAGAAATCCTGGACATTTGACCCAGGGGTTAGTAAGGAAATAAATCAGTTAAGGTCCTGCAAGGCACAATGCCATTAGGTTGATGCAAAAGTAGTTGTGGTTTTGCCATTAAATGTAAAAACTGCAATTTTTACACCAACCTAATATAATCAACAGATGCTTGCTGAATCCATGCTGACTGAACTCACCACAGCTATAAAATCGCATCAACTCTACCTCCTAACTCTCTCTCAAATCCACTGACTGCTCCATATCCTCATTGCTTTGATCTGCATATATGGCACCAAGATATTGCATTTGAATTAAGATGCCTCCTAATGGCCTCCTACCTGGTTTTCCAGCAGTGGTTTATGTGGCCTTTGATGGTCTCTGCTAAGGTTTACCTTGCCAGTCTCCCCTGAACTGGGACCCACTAGAAATGCTGTTCCCTCTGTTCAGATGACTTTCCTCACCTAACCCCTACTCATCCTTCAGTTCTCTCTTTAGCACCCTCTCCCTCCCTCCCTCCCTCCCTCTCTCTCTCTATCTTTCTTTCTCTCCCTCCTTCCCCATTCCCTCCCCCATCCCTTCCTCTCTCTCTCTTTCCTTCCTTCTTTCTTTTTCTCTCTCTCCCTCCCTCCCCCCTCTTTCTTTCTTTCCTTCTTTCTCTCTCTGTCCCTTCCTTCCTTCCTCTCTCCTCTTTCTTTCTTTCTTTCTTTCTTTGTTTGTTTCTTTCTTTCTTTCTTCTTTCTTTCTTTCTTTCTTTCTTTCTTTCTTTCTTTCTTTCTTTCTTTCTTTCTTTCTTTCTTTCTTTCTCCTCCCTCCCTCCCTCCCTCCCTTCCTTTCTGTCTCTCTCTCTTTCTTTCTTTCTCTTTCTTTTCCTTCCTTCATCCATTCTTTTTGAGACAAGGTCTTTCTCTGTAGCCCAGACTGGAGTACAGCAGCACAATCTCAGCTCACTGCAACCTCCACCTCCTGGGCTGAGGCAGTCCTTTCACCTCAGCCTCCCAAGTAGCTGGACTACAGGCACTCACCAACACACCTGGCTAACTTTTTTTTTTAGTAGAGACTAGGTTCCACATGTTGCCAAGGCTAGTCCTGAACTCCTGGGCTCAAGAGATCGCCTGCCTTGGCCTCCTAAAATGTTGGGATTACAGGTGTGAGCCACCACACCTGGCCAACATCACTTTCTACAGAATGTTTACACTCTACCAAAACTGGTATGTGACACTGTACCATTCAACTCAGTGTCTAAGCAGCAGGATGCCAGGCATGGCCTCCACCTGGTCACCGTGGCACACCATGCCTAGGACAGTGCCTGATCCATCATAGCTGTTCAACGTGTGTTTTCTCATTTAATCAGTATAACCATCCTGGAATATCAGCATGGCTGTGCCCACTTCACAGTTGAAGAAACAAGTTTAAAGACATGAAGTAACTCCCTCAAGGTCATCCATCTAGTAGAGGGCAGAGCCCACATTTTAATCCAGGCCTCTGGGCTGCAGAAGCCTGTGCTTTTAAATTCGACAAGATGCTGCCCCAATACTACTCAATTCCCTTCATAATTAAATGGAGGTCAAACAGTTCGTTAATGAGGCCTTGAGTCACTAATGGAAGAGATCAAAAGGTCTGGCTCCCCTGAAATTCAGATCCAAGCAGTTGTTTGACTACTCTTTCAGTATTTTTGCTTTTGGTTTAGACACTAGCAGTTAGGTTTCGTGAGAGAATAGGGTCTAGGGGACACAGTCCTCCAGATGCAGGAATACAAGGAGTAGCTTAGAGAGAATGCCATCCTGAGAGCAGGAGGTAGAGCTTGGGGGAGGTAAGCAAGAGAAGCACCCCAGGTGGTGTGTCAGGGAACAAGAGAATGCAATAACCCACCTTCCCAGGGACCTCAGAGCTCAGAGGACAGAAACTAAATTTGATGCCAAATAAGGACTGTCCTGGGCCCAGTGATGGTTAATGACATAGCAGAGGGGGCTTGAATTTGGGGTGCTTTAACCAGCCTAGAAAGAACATGGAATGAGTGCAACAAAATACCATCTAGTGTCTCACTCACGTATTCCTGAGAGGAATTCAGATTAATGTTTGAGTTAGAGCAGACAAGGACATGAGGACATCAGATGACCCTGTCCTGCCCCGGAAGAGAATGAGAGCCCGCATCATTTGGCCAAGGGCTTTGGTAGGAGTGAGTATAAAGAGGTCTTCCATCCTCCCCGTTTCTCAAACTGACCGTGCCTATCCACACCCTCTTCGTGGACACCGCTCACCATACCTCAAAAAATCAAGGAAATCAAGAACTTTCCGCTCACGGCTGGGCAAAAGGACGCCAAATCTGTCAAAATCAAGGGAAAAAAGAATAATGTGAAATTTAAAGTTTAATGCAGCAGATACCTCGCTTATCACAAAGACAAGGCAGAGAAATTGAAGGAGTCTCTGCCTCTGGGGCTTTGGCAGTAAGGTGCTGAAATGAACCAGACACACTGATTTGAACTGTACTAACATTTTTAAAATTAAAAAGAAAAAAGTATGAATACGAGCAGAAAATTAACACTAAGCATGGCTGGGTATGTTGGCTCATGCCTGTAATCCAGCAATTTGTGAGGCCAAGATAGGTGGATCACTTGAGGTCAGGAGTTTGTGACCAGCCTGACCGATACGGTAAAACCCTGTCTCTATTAAAAATACAAAAATTAGCAGGGTGTGGTCGCACACGCCTGTAATCCCAGCTACTCAGGAAGCTGAGGCATGAGAATCGCTTGAACCCAGGAGGTAAAGGTTGCAGCGAGCCGAGATCACACTACTGCACTTCAGTCTGGGCAACAGAGCAAGACGTCTCAAAAGGAAAAAAAAAAAAAAAAAACCCTAAGCATAACAGGAATCACATGTGTTGCTTTGGGTCCTCCCTATCCTGCCTTATCTTTGCCCCACAACCATTGCCTCCCGGATTTTGGTTCCTGCTGAAGATGAGATTCAAGGCCCTGGGCAAATAAATAAGGTTAGAAACTTACAGAAGGTAGCAAACTTCACTGAACAAATGACATGAAAAAGGAATATTTTCCTTAAACTAGCCATCGTAAGTCTTTTCTAGACAAAGCAAGGTAGGTAAAAAATAATGAAAATAAAAATTAATATTGAAATTAAAAAGGGAAAGGTAATGATGGTGATAATAAAAATTATTTGAATATAGAAATACAGAACTTAAACCTACTGAGTCATCAGTAGCGCCCATTGGGTCAGCTAAAGAAAAAAGCATGTCAGAAGGGGAAACTTTCATTATGGAAAGAACAAATGACGATCTTCAGAAATCGGTTTGGTCTTTAAGGGTGAGCATTATATAAGAATACAAAGGATCCCACATGGAAAGCATTGCTTCTGTTTATGGAAGCAATGTGTTTAAACTTGAATGTCAGAAGATTACATGAATCAACAGTGGCTGAGTGAAGCAACTGAAATGCATCCAACTTCCTACCTGTAAAAGGTAATAATGTTTCGTAATTATGTATGGTAATAACCTTTGATGGCATGAGAACACAGCAAGGCTGACAAAATTGTGTAAAATGGAAGTGACTTTTTGAAACTGGCTTCCCTGAAATTCAAATTCAAACAAGCGTCTGACCACCTTCCCAGGAGGTAGGGGCTCCTTGGGCGATTGCTGTTTGGACCACACTATATTAGCCTTTTTTACTTCTGTAAGTACTCAAATGACACATTTAACGCTGCGTTCTGAAAAATATTCTTATAATGATTAAGAAAGAAGTGCAGATGCAGATGCACATTTTTGCTTTTAATTTAGATACTAGCCATCAGAAAATCTTATGAAGGAATGGACACACTCATATACACACACACAACACAACACAACACAACACAACACAACACAACACAACACAGAGGCTTTGTGCTGCTTAGTTACTTCAGCTGAAAGTCCTTCCATGGAAAAAGTAATTGAAGATTCACTGCCCTGGTGGGAGCTGTGGAGTGAAAGAAACCACAGGTACACCATGGAAGAAAATTGGCAAAAACTGGCCAAGAAAAAAAAAGCAGCTCAACTTCTCTTAAGAAAAGGGAATGAAAAGTTATGCTGTTCAGATTCCATTAATATATGTAAACATACAGAATAAATTCAGAAAGCACAATTCCTATGCTAGCAAAATTTCAAAGAAACTTTGTAAATTAATACCAAAGGAAACATTTTTTGCCAGTCTATTTTGTGTTCTAGAACTTGCCAAGCGCTTTGTGATACATAAAGGAAATAAGACATCGTTATTTCCCTCCAATTTAAATCTAGTTAGGGCCCAGCACGGTGGCTCACAGCTGTAATCCCAGCACTTTGGGAGGATGAGGTGGGCGGATCACCTGAGGTAAGGAGTTAGAGACCAGCCTGGCCAACATGGTGAAACCCCGTCTCTACTAAAAATGCAAAAAATATCCAGGTGTGGTGGTGAGTGCCTGTAATCCCAGCTACTTGGGAGGTTGAAGCAGGAGAATCACTTGAACCTAGGAGGCAGAGGTTGCAGTGAGCTGAGACCACATCATTGCACTCCGGCCTGGGCGACAAGAACAAAACTCCATCTCAAAAAAAAAAAATTAAAAAAAAAAAATAAATAAAAATCTGATTGGGTAGACAAAACAAATGCACATTAAAAGATGAACATTCCAAAGCAGTGGGTGAGGGAAGGTGGGTGGTGTGGCTTAGATGCCTGGGGAGATCATATGCTATGGGACTATCCAGAGACGGATCTACAACGTAAGCGAATCTGAGCAAATTATTTGGGGTGGTGATGTCCAGTTCTGGCCAGCAAGCCCAAATAAATAGCCGTCACAAGGCACTTGATGAATGTCTTCAGAGCTTGTTGCACTTTAGGGCTTACTATCTGCAAAGTGCCTTTGGTGGGTTATTCCACTTAACCCTTACACCACCACTGAAACGGGCTCCCTACTACCATCCCTATTTGTAGATGAAGAAGTGAGGCACAGAGAAGGTACTCATCTTTCCTTAAGTTACAATATCATAAGCAGCCTGCAATATTAACCACTATACTAGCCAGAGAGTAAATGCTCAGTAACTGTGGAGGCTTTTGGTCAAATAAAAAAACTATCACAAGTCTGTGTTAACCTAACTATTTCTGCTAAAGTAACAACTACTTCAAAACACAGAAATCTGGTTTGGAAACCTCATAGATATCATTGCATTATATAACTTAGCTATTGTATAAAGGATTTTCAGCCACTCAGGATGTTTGCCAATGAAATGTTAAGGTCTTCTCAGCATTCCATTCAGCTTATCATGGCTGATTGTAACAAGCAGAGTTTTGGCAAAATGTCGTTCTTTCCTGAATTGGAATGTCTAATTCTGCCTAGCTTTGTTAGCAGAGGTTAGGTTTAATGCATACAAATGGATTTCATCTTTGGCAGTATTTAGTCTGGAAGATCTGTTAAGAGCCATAGGAGTTAGTAGCCTTTTACCTAATGGCATTTAAAACAAGCCAAGACATGGCTACATTTCACTGAGATTTCACTTGAGGTGACCCAGTGGTCCCTGCTAGTGACTACCCTTCTGTTAAAATTCAGCCTGAAAGGGTATCAGGATCAATGAAACTAAGATCCCAAGATTCCCAGCTCTTTTTGTAGCATTTGGAATGCGTTTGATTGTTTTCTTATTGTCATTCACACATATTGTTTGGGCCCTAGTCAAACATATACAAAACACTTGGACTTTTTTGCACATGTTGGAGTAAGTGTATCTATTATGCAAAAACACATAAATAATGAGACCAAAAATATATAACTCTCATAGATCAGAGAGACAGTTTTATCACATATAAATTCTCATACTGGTCCATAAGGGGTCATAAGCAAGGATGATTATTGCAGAGCTGTAGTGCAGGGGAGCTGGAAGCAATGTGGGTGGATATCACCGGGGGTGTGCGTGGAAAATGCAGGAAAGCACAGATTGGAATACTTTGCAGGCGGTAGGAGCAACTGACTGGTTGTACCCACAGCAATACGGATGGAGTGAAAAATTAACAATCAGAATTAGTCGTGAGGACAATATATCTACATAAAGTAAAACTGCAGGCACAAAAAGCAGCAAAAGAGCCTGGGCACAGTGGCTCATGCCTGTAACCTCAGCACTTTGGGAGGCCGAGGCAGGTGGATCGCTTGAGCCCAGGAGTTCGAGACCAGACTGGTCAAACATGGTAAAACTCTATCTCTACAAAAAATAACAAAAATTAGTCAGGCATGGTGGCAGACACCTATAATCCCAGCTACTTAGGAAGCTGAAGCAGGAGAATCCCTTGAGTCTGGGAGGCAGAGGTTGCAGTAAACTGAGATTGAACTACTGCCCTCCAGCCTGGGCGACAGAACAAGACTCTGTCTCAAAAAAAGAAAAAGCAGCAAAACATATTTGTGTGAGAATGCATATAAACACATGCATGTACGATAGTTCATCAAATACATGAGAATTGTTGGTTGCCTGGGGAGGAGAAACAGGAATAAAAGAGGCAATGAATAAAACCAGAGAAGAGAAAAGGCCGGGCATGGTGGCTCACGCCTGTAATCCCAGCACTTTGGGAGGCCAAGACAGGTGGATCACGAGGTCAGGAGATTGAGATCATTCCAGCCAACATGGTGAAACCCTATCTCTACTAAATACAAAAAAATTAGCGGAGCGTGGTGGTGTGTGCCTATAGTCCCAGCTACACGGGAGGCTGAGGCAGGGGAATCATTTGAACCTGGGAGGTGGAGATAGCAGTGAGCCGAGATCGCTCCACTGCACTCCAGCCTGTGTGACAGAGTGAGACTCCATCTCGGAAAAAAACAAAAACAAAAACCCCGAGAAGAGTTTTGCATGTGCCAATGAAGCCACTGTGCTGTGAGCTGATGAGTAGGACAAACTCAATCCTCTGCACCCGAGGTCCAAAAAGCAGAGAAGAAATGCATGTAACTCAAAAAGATTTTCATCTTGGGTGCTCAGCCCCGTGGCTCCTGGACAAAATGTTTGAGAGGGCAGTTAATGGTTACCAGGTGGGTTTCTTAAGCACTTTGGATGTGCTTGGACGCTCTTTAGGCCAGAGGTTCCCAGCCATGGCAGCACATTAGAGACATGTGGGGATATTTAAAAAATACCACTGGTAGGCTCCACCCTCAGAGATTCTGTTGTGCCCAGGCATCAGCATGTTTCAGAGCCTTCAGGTGATTCTAATGTGCACCCAGGACTGAGAACCATTGATTAGGTTTCTCCACTTTTTTCCTAGTTACAAATGTTTCATTCTTTGGCATTTGAAAAGAGACTGCTGAAATCAGATTATTTTCCTTTAGCCAAACATTAATTTCATTATTAACAGAGAGCACTCAAAATATTCATTGGATCATACACCCAAAACTTTTCACTGGGCCACTGTGTGTTTAAGCTGGGCATTGCATATTTCTATGGGGTGCGTCCAGAGTGTAGTCTACACAAATGGAGCCCCCTGGAGTTACTCAATGCACAACCTGCCCATTGTACTTAGCAGCTGGTTTGAGTGTCCACCGTGTGTCATACATTGAACTAAGTGTTTACTGTACTGGTAAACAAGATGATGTAGTCCTTGCCTGATGGAACTTCCAGCTTCTAGGGAAGGCAGTCACACATGTGACTCTTAGGAAGTGTGACTGCGCTGGGGAGAGGGGGGTACTACAGGAGCTCATGTTAGGGTCCCTCACACAGTCTGTTGGGGGCAGGGAGGGCTTGCTGGAGGAATTGAAATTTGAACCAAAACCTGACAAATAAGTACTGGAGCTGGGGGAGAAGAACAGTGCTATATACCCAGAGGAAGCATCCCTGACAAGACGGAGAGAGGTTACTGTGCTCCCAACACAGCAAAGCAGCTGCATGCAAAATGGGGCTTCAAAGGAAGACAGGGCCTGCCGACACAGGGTCTAGTGGTCCAAATTAAGAAGCATGGACTTTAACTCATGGGTGATAAGAAATGCAATAATCAGGCTGGGCTCAGTGGCTCTCTCCTGTACTCCCAGCACTTTGGGAAGAAGAGGCAGGCAAATCATGAGGTCAGGAGTTTGAGACCAACCTGGACAACATAGGGAAACCCCGTCTCTACTAAAAACACATAGCTGGGTGTAGTGGCAGGTGCCTGTAATCCCAGCTATTTGGGAGGCCGAAGCAGGAGAATTGCTTGAACTCAAGGGGCTGAAGTTGCAGTGAGCCAAGACCATGCCACTGCACTCCAGCCGTGGTGACAGAGTGAGACTCTGTCTCTAAATGGGCAAATAAATAAATAATCATAGATGAGGCTTGAAAGATCATTCTGGAAACATGGAGCTGGGCTGCAGGGAGCTGAGAGTGGATGCAGGGGGCTATTATGGTACTATTGTGCAGATCTGGGTGGGAGAGGGTGGTGGCTTGGATGAGGGTGAAGGATTGGGGAGGGAGAGAGGTGGACACATGTGATAGATGTTTGGGAGAAACAGGACTGGAGAGTGCCTGGATCTCAGGCTGGGGGAGAGAGCCGGCACTAGATAGAGGCAGCTGGGCGTGTGTTGAAAAAAGGCACAGAGAAGAGAAGACCTGTGTGGGAGGAGGGGGTGGGGAAGATGGTGACTTTGTCTTGGACATGTTGCTTTTGAGGGGCTGGCCTTATGGGCTGAGCTCCTGGGAGCAGGCTCTGAGACAGAGTTTAGAGAGTAGGGTGTTTCTTAAAGTGTGCTCTTGAGGGTGACACAGAAAGTGGGGGAAGGACACAGGAGTGCGGAGAGGGAGACATTGAGCTGCAGAGCAGGCCTAATGACAGAGTTGGCTGTGGCAAAGTGTACTCTTCAAAGACAGCCACACCAGCATGTGTTCTTACAGTGTGATGCTGGCACTCCTCCATGGAGGGCCAGGTCCACGTTCCATACCGCTGAAACTGGGTGCAGCTTTGTGACTGCATGACCAGTGTGATGCTGCATGACTTCTGAGATCAGATCACAGAAAGGCAATCATGACTTCCACTCAGCTCTCTCTCAGGTGCCCTAAGTCTACAAGTAAGAAACCTGGCTGTCCTGGTGCCTCCATGCTGGAGAGAGCACATGGAGAGACCACACACACACCACAGACACACATACACACACACGCATGCGCGCGCACACACACACCCACACACAGATGCCCAAGGAGCCCAGTGGCTCCAACCCCCACAGTTTGAGTGTGCCCAGTTCAGGTGCCAGGCCCCTGAGTGGTTGAGTTTTAGATGCATCCGGCCCCAACCTGCAAGCCATTCCAGCAGACACCAAATGGAGCAGAGACAGACTATCCCTTTTTTTCCCTCACCCCAACCCCTGTCCAGAATGCAGATTCATGAGCAAAGTAAACGCCACTGTTACATTTGGAGGTGGTTTGTTACACAGCTTTATATAAGCAGCACATCAACTCACCCTCAGGGAGCTCTGGAGCTAGAAGTGCCTTTCAGAGCTGTTCCAGGTTAAGCCAGGATGGCGGAGTTTCTATATTCCTACACTGATCAATGATTGAATATGAGCTTCCCTAAGAAGTGACATGACCTTGGAAAAGGAGGTTGTTTACAGCTGAGGCAATCCTGGATGATGACAGCACTTCCTGTAGCTGGGGACAAAAAGTTCCTTCCTGAAGGGGATTTGAGTGGCACAGCGCTGTGATTGCTATGGCCATGGAGACAGCAGCTCAGCTACATAGTAAGAAAGCGGCTATTCAGGCCTGGAGTTTGGAAGGGCATGGTATTGGGAAATACTAGCTTGTATAGATCAATGTATTTCATCCTGTGGTCTGAGAACTGAGAGTAGCCTACATCTGATCATCCTAATGCAGCTCCCTTGCCTGGCCTGACAAATCAGTAGTCAGGATTATTACCCAATCATCCTCATGCCCACTAACATTGAGAAGCTCTGGATGAAGATGACATCAAAGCCAAGGGAGAGTATATGAGGCATCCAAGGGAAACTACGTAGGATGAAAAGAGAACCCCAGTGCCACTACCATTTAAGAAGAAGACAGAAGTTGCAAAAGAGATGGGGTAAGAGTAGGAAACAGATGTAGCTTCCAGGGGGAGCAGTCAATAGTAGCAAATGCAGAGAAGAGATCAAGTAGGGTGAGAATGCTGGAGTGTTTGTGGGATTTGGAAACAGGAAAATTATTATTGGCTCTAGCCAGGGCAGTTGGGTGACTGTTATAATTTCATGGTACAGCCTTGGAGATACCTACCCTGAGACTTTTGGCTGGGGTTTCTGGTACAGAGGAAGGCACTAGAGCTAAGAAGGACCCCAGAGGACTTGATGGAATTGTTTAGGATGGGCCCTCTGCTCGGAGTAAAAAGAAAGGGACCGACTAAGCAGAGACAATACAAAGTAAGAAACAAGAAAGTAAATGAGTGAGAAGTTAAAAGGAAAGGAAACAACCTATCAGGGAGACTAAGGACCAGCTAAAGGAGCTAAGCCCAGAAGACTATTTATTAAGCAAGTACCCATCAGTGTTTACACAACCAAAACAGGGCAATCCAGTGGACGTCCTTACTAGAATAGCCACTTTAGTAGCCAGGAGAACAAATGGTTTGGAACCAACAAACCCGGATTTAGTTCCCAGAAACACAAAGCAGTATCTCCTAGGGAAGCCATCTCACTTTGAGCATCCATTTCTTTATCTGCAAAATGGAGATGATAATGCCTAACTTGCTACTCTGCTGCAAGGACTGTAGCTCATTCATATTCATTCAATGAGCATTTACTAAGCAATGCCACATGCTGGACGCTACACTAGACATAGACTACATAACAGCAAACAGCAGAGACCAGGCCCACACCCTCCTGGAGTTTGTCATCTAGCGAGCGAGATAGACATGAAATAGATTGTGACAACAGTAATGATGTCATGACATTTGTGATTAGTGCTATAAGGAAGAAGAAAGACAAAGTATGTGAGATGCCAAATAGTGCTAAGGACATAGTAGATGCTCAGAAAATGAAATTTACAATCATCCTTATCATTGGGAGAATGTTTAATGGGACCATGTTCAGTAAAATTGTGAAAAGAGATATTTCATCTTTAGTCTCTGCAGATTCCCTCTCACTGCTATTTTCCTCTTCTGGAGAACTATGAGATTTCTTTTTTTTCTTATTAAAATTTGTATTTTTCAGCCAGGCATGGTGGCTCAGGCCTGTAATGCCAGCACTTTGGGAGGCCGAGGTGGGCGGATCAGAAGGTCAAGAGTTCAAGACCAGCCTGGCCAACATGGTGAAACCCCATCTCTACTAAAAATACAAAAATTAGCTGGGCATGGTGGCGGGCATCTGCTACTTGGAAGACTGAGGTGAGAGCTGATTGAACCCAGGAGGCAGAGGTTGCAGTGAACCAAGATTGTGCCATTGTACTTCAGCCTGGGCAGAGACTCTGTCTCAAAAAAAAAAGTGTATTTTTTTAAGCACCTTTAAATACTTGCAGGAAGAAGTGAGGAGATTGAGGGGGGCATTGCTTCTATGACTTCAAAACCACTGATGGAGATAACCCCTGACATCATTCATAGTGTAAACTCGCTCCCGAACTTCTTACACATAAAAATTATGAATGTGCTTTTGAGAGTTTCCTCTTCATGCGTTCATTGATCAGACATAGCATAAAGGTGCTTTTCCTGTGAGGGTAATTGGTATAGCATATTGGCGCCTCTTTTAAAAAAAATTTGGGGGGCAACATTGACACAAAACTGACTCATCTGGCAGGAAAGTTTGCCAATGTGAGTTGAGAGTGAGTCAGAGAGACATTTTACAACTTATCAGCCAGAGGAATCACTGATAATAACCTTGGTTGCCATAGCAAGTTCCTATCAGGCACAGGATTTGATACTCTCTCCAACTCCATAACGTATTAGCTCCATTCTAAAGCAGAGACAATCAAGACTCAGAAGTTTCAGCAGCTTACCCAAGGTCCCAGGACTGCAGCTTGCCCCAAGCCTTATCTTTCCCAAAGCCCTGTCCACCTCATCAAGCTGTCCCCAGAAGAGGAAGAAGCCAGAGAGGTGAAAGACGCCAGTAGCTCCTGTGAGAGGCCAGCTAGGAGGCCTGCCTTACACCCTGGTGACCACACAGTCAGAACAGTCATACTTCTGTCAATACATTCTTCTGTCAATACATTCTGATGAAGTTGAGAAATAAGTAAAGCCACTGGCTCCAGTCTTGAAAACCAAGGCCCACAGTAGTGGGTTATCAGAACTTATTTTAGTGTCACTAAACTTGGCGTACAATGCCCACTATTAAATCGGTAAATTATCCAAAAAAAAAAGAGGGGCTTCGGGTCTCTCACAGCCATCATTTGAAGTGCAGGATGGTGTGACCAGGCTCTGAGGGAAAGGTGAACACAGCATGGCAGCCTAATGACCCAGGCTTGAGGATGCCCTGGCTGGGGCTGGACCAGAAAGAGACCTGGCCAGGTATCATGGCGACCTGGGCAGGTATAATGGCCACAGGCTTGCCAGGAGTATGCGTGTGCAGGCGAGAGAGTAGGAGTGTGTGTATGTGAGAGAGAAAGAGTGTTTGCACGTGGATGTGTAAATGTGTGAGTGTCACATGGGCTGGGGTTTTTGCACATGGATATGTCTGGGTGTGAGTGTGTAAGACAGCATCTGTGTACGTGTGTGCATACGTGTCTGAGAGCACCTACATGTGTACATGTGAAGAGTCCACCTGAAGAGCTTCAGAGTTAAGGTGCTTTTGCTGCTCTCCGTCACTCTGGAGTATATCTGTTCCCGGTTGTCTAGGATGCTACAATCACCTATAATGTTTGTCAGGGGAGCCTGAAGGAACACAGTCCCCGAGTTACCCCGAGTCACTAATCCCCCAGGAATGAAATCCCCGCAACCCAGCAGCTATCATTTAGAGCCTTTCTCAATTAGCAATCACGATGCCTAAAGCTTTGAGCAGTTGTTGTATGTTTATCTTTCTCTTCAAGTTCACTCTGTCTGCTCTCAGAACCAGCCAAGTTCAAACAACCTTCTGTCTGGCAGCCACAAAGACAGCTCCCCCAGCCCCCACCCCAAAGCAGTTATAACCAGACAGAGGTTGGAGCTGATTTCCATGATCTCTGTGTGTGTTCTGTTGCTTTTGTAAAAAAGTGAGCTTTATGATGTGCGATGTTCATCAAGGAATTGCAGTAGCTTACAATATTAAAAACACACATCCAACAGAAATGCTTCAAAAACTCAGATTGAAACTCAATTCTAAAGAAGAGAAAGAGGTTTCATTGTGTATTCTGTTGCTTAATTTTCATTTATGGTAAGATAAAGCCATGAGCAGTCCAACACTGGGTAATGGGTAAGAATATGCCTTGACCCGGCTGGGCACAGTGGCTCACACCTGTAATCCCAGCACATTGGGAGGCTGAGGTGGGAGGATCACCTGAGATCAGGAATTTGAGACCAGCCTGACCAACATGGAGAAATCCCATCTCTACTAAAAATACAAAATTAGCCCAGCGTGGTGGCGCATGCCTGCAATCTCAGCTACTTGGGAGGCTGAGGCAGGAGAATTGCTTGAACCTGGGGTGGCAAGGTGGGGCTGAGGTCGTGGTGAGCCAAACTCCTGCCATTGCACTCCAGCCTAGGCAACAAGACCAAAACTCTGTCTCAAAAAAAAAAAAAAAGAATATGCCTTGACCAATCAAGGTGGCTCATTTCTGTAATCCCAGCACTTTGGGAGGCCAATGTGGGTGGATCACTGAGGTCAGGAGTTCGAGACCAGCTGCCCAATTTGGCAAACCCTGTTATCTCAGAGAGAGAGAGAGAGAGAGAGAGAGAGAGAGAGAATATGCCTTTAGGAGTTACACACTCTGACTTTTAATTATTGTACTGTTTTCTCCAGGCCTCAGTTTACTCATCAATAAAAACAAGGACAATGATAGATCTACCCTGTATGATTGAAGAATGGAATAAGATAATGCATATAAAGTGCTTAACACAGTGCCTGGCGTGCAGGGAACAGGCAATTTAGCGATGTTGTTATTTTCACTGCCGTGTTAGGATTTGAATGGAACCCACGTTGCATCTCTTTGTGGTGGTATGCACAGATCTAGGTGGGGTTTCCCCCTCTCTTCCGGACCATTGGGAAGAGAGGTGAAAGGAATATAGTACTAGAGTCCCATCATCTAGTAACCAAGAGCAGATGTGTGGCCTGATCTTGTGTATGGCAGCAGGGTTGTTTAGGCTGCATGAGAGAGTGTGTGACTTGGGATTTCCTTTAATTTTCTGTTTTTTAGGTTTCGTTTTGTTTGCAAGCTCTGCTGGGCATTTGTATGGGCTGGATTGGCTTGTGGGCTCTGTTATTGCTAGGAATGAGGCTGAGCTGAGCCAAGGTGATGGCTCATGCTCCACTGCAGGTCAGGCTGTGGCTACCTGGGGCATAGTCCTGGAAGACCTGTGGGCCTCCTTCTAAGGCCTACTTGAGTTCTGTTGATCTTTGAGGAACAACAGATCTTAAGAGCAACCAACCTCAGAGAACACTGGTAGCCTTTTTGACAGACCCAGCCTATAGCGTAAACACTTCCATGTGAATTTTTTACTCAACCCAAAATATCTAGACACACAGTCATCATGTGCATACATTCCTGATGTCTCCGTTGGGTGGGTGAGAGGTGATCTGGGTTCTCTTTAAATGTAGTTAAGTGCTCAGGGGAGTCCCACCGAGCCTTCCTACCCATTCAAGAACCCTGCTGTCTTCTAGCTTCCCCTTGGCATTGCCTCAGTTTCCCAGATTTCTGAAGGAAGCACCCTCTGTACAGGCCTGTATGGGGAGTTACCCCAGGAGCTATCAATCTGATCCCACCCAGTAGTGTTATCCATGTAAATGCCTGTCTTGCGTTCTTGCCCTGCACCCAGCAAGACGGATTCAAGAGTTGGAGCTGCCCATTATTTATCTGTGCATCCCCATCCCCACCTCCACTCCAGGCCTCCTTGGTGTCTGACACTGAGTAGGTGCTCAATGAATATTTATTGAGTCAGGGTATGAATATGAAAGCAAGTGAGCAAAGGAATGGCACATTTCACAGAATGAGAAAATATTAAGGCAGAAGTAAACCCTGCCAGTCTTTAGATTAAGCCTCCATACATTACAGTCATGAACACAGAGGCCAGGACTCCCCCAAGAGGTGGGGCGTCTCGGTGGCAGGACCAGAGTCTAGGTGTCCTACTCTTGCTGTGACCCTGGGCTGCTGCGTATTCCCTCTCTCTTAGTCTTCATCTGTCATTCTCAGAGGGAGACTCCAGAAAATGCCTGAGAAACAGAGGAGTCTACCTGGGTCTCTGTCAGCCCCACCTCTCTTTGAAGTCAGTAGTTTATTAACCAAGATATGACTTGGCCTGGCCTCATTACAAAACCAAATCAATAAATATTGATTGAGTGTCTACTATGTGGACAGTCAGGTGAGAATGAGGGAAGGCAGGAAACAAGAGAGGAGAGAAGCCTTGTGCATACCTGTCATATGAATGTTTGCTCTGACACTGCAAGTCATGCCCCTAACACAGTCCAGAGGACGCAGCAGGCATACCTCTGGGTTTTCAGCACGAATGATAAGGGGAGGAGGTGTCTCTCCTGGCTCCAGAGAAAGCCCCTTTCTCCCTCAGGTGAGAGGGAGAGGAAAGAAAAATGTTATGTAAATAATGAGTCCACAACTACACCCTGTTCATGCACGAAAATTCCAGGAATGATTAAACTGGACTGTGGCTCCAGGATAAACAGAAATTTAGCGACGCAATTGCCCTGTGCTCTTGCACACACACACACTCCCTTCCTCTCTTTGTGTCACATTGACACACACGGTATGTTGGCGCCTGTCTATCAGCTTGTAACTGGCCCACAAGGAAGGCAGTTCTTCTGAAGAGCCCTCAAAGATGCCCACTGTCCCTGCTTACCCACTCCTTCACTGTGTCCTGGTCACCTCAGTTAGTTGCTCCAGGCTTCTACTTGTCCATTTTTAAAAAAGGGAATACTACTGGCTGAGTGCAGTGGCTCACACCTGTAATCCCAGCACTTTGGGAAGCCAAAACAAGAGGATCACTTGAGGTCAGGAGTTCGAGACCAGCCTGACCAGCAGGCTCTACTGAAAAAAAAAA
>NW_016107371.1:641208-648827 GCF_001604975.1 Cebus imitator
TTAGTAGAGACGGGGTTTCACCTTGTTGACCAGGATGGTCTCGATCTCTTGACCTCGTGATCCACCCGCCTCGGCCTCCCAAAGTGCTGGGATTACAGGCTTGAGCCACCGCGCCCGGCCAGGACAGAAATTTCAAATCAGTAACCTAACATTTCACCTTAAGAAACAGAAAAACAACAAACTAAATCTACTTCTTTCTAAAGCAAAAAGAAGAAAATGACAGAGGTTACAGCAGAAATTAATAAAATGGAGACTAGAAAAACAATAGAGAAAAAAATCCGTGAAACCAAAAGCTGGTTCTTTGAAAAGATCAACACACTAACCAAAAGTTGGCCAAGTGCTGTAGCCCACACCTATAATCCCAGGACTTTGTGAGGCTGCGGAGGGAGGATTGTTTGCACCCAGGAGTTCAAGACCAGTCTAGGCAACATAGGGACCCTGTCTCTATAAAAAAACACAAAAATTATCTGGGTATGGTGGTACACACCAATAGTCCCAGCTACTTGGGAGGTTGAGTGGGAGTATCCTTTGAGTCCAGGATGTCTAGGCTGCAGTGAGCCAAGATCACATCACCACAGTCTAGCCTGGGTGACAGTGAGACTCCACTTCAAACAATAGAAACAAAATAAATTGGGCAATAGTCACTCCTAAACAGAATTCACTGTGGATAGGGCCTTTAGACAACTTATTCATGCTTGACATTGGACAAAGAGGTTGAGGCTTTGAGAGCTGGTGGTATGGCCAAGGTAGAGGTAAGATTGGAAACCAAGTGTTCTGATCTCCACCTGAGGCTTCCGACACTCTCCCTCCTCATTTAACACCTAAGAACAAATCAAACGCTTGTATAGCCACTCGTGTTTGTAATGCAATAGGAAAACCATTGGAGAGAATTTTACCATTAGGTAAGACAATAAATATTCAAATAAGTCAAATCATTTTCTCCTGTTTTTTCTCCCACATAAATAAAATAGTATTTATTTATTTATCTATTTTGAGTGAAGTGTCTCTCTGTCACTAGACTGGAGTGCAATGGTGCTATCTTGGCTCACTCCAACCTCTGACTCCCTGGTTCAAGCGATTCTCCTGCCTCAACCCCCCAGTAGCTGGGATTACAGGCACATGCCACCACCCCCCACTAATTTTTGTATTTTTTTTAGTACAGGTGGGGTTTCACCATGTTGTTCAGGATGGTCTCGATCTTCTAACCTCATGAGCCATCCGCCTCAGACTCCCAAAGTGTTGGGATTACAGGCTTGAGCCACCACGCCTGGCCAAAAAGTATTTATTTTGATGTGCTTGAAGTAGATTACTCTTCCAAGCAAGATTTAAATAGATTACTCTTCCAAACTACCTATTTTCTGTGGTTATTTAGAAACAAGCCAGGACCATAATAGATGTGGCAAAAGAGAATTTAAATGATGTGCCTATAAACAACTATTCTCCTGCATGTTCAGGTAGTTCAAGACCAGACTGGGCAACATAAAGTATTTTATATAAACTCAATTAACCTTCTCAAAAATTCTATTCTATGACATAGATGCTGTTACTGATTCCACTTTACAGATGAAGAAACTGAGGTGGAGAAGTTAGGTAATATGTCCAAGGTCATAAGCAGCTGAGCTGAGCATCATTAAGTCTATGTTCTTTTTTTTTTTTTTTGAGACAGAATCTCGCTGTGTTGCCCAGGCTGGAGTGCAGTGGCGCCATCTCAGCTCACTGAAACCTCCTCCTCCCAGGTTCAAACGATTCTCCTGCCTCAGCCTCCTGAGTATCTGGGACTACAGGTGTACATCACCATGCTCAGCTAATTTTTGTATTTTTGATAGAGACGGGGTTTCACCATGTTGACCAGGAGGATGGTTTCGATTTCTTGACCTCGTGACCCACCCACCTCAGCCCCCCAAAGTAGCCTCTGTTCTTTTTTATTTATTTTTTTAACCAAAACATGGATGTCCAGTTCAAGTAGTCTGTGTTCTTGACCATGCCTCATAAACAGCCCCTTGAGGAACCCAGATTTAAGATCTGACTCTATCAAGTATTGTTTATGGTGATGATGATGATTGTAGCCTCTTTCTTTCAAATTCCTACTTATTTCCTCCAGCTGAAATCCTCTTCAGGAACTGGAGCAATTAGGAATCATAGTATAATAAAAAGCTAGAGCTGGGAGGGACCTTGAAAACCATATAAGTGAGGACTTTATTTTACAGACGAGGAGATTGGGTCTGTTGTATTCACATAGTTGCTGGGTGATTGTTAATGACAGAAGACTGATTTACATAAGGGACAATCAATCCAATAGCTCTAGTTTTGTAGTTGGAGACCTCCAAACAACAAATCTATTTTATGGATCTTTCTAAAATAAGTTCTGGATCTTTCTGTAAGGGAGCACCTAGCCGAAGTATTCTGAACCCTGGCTGCCTATTAGAATAACCTGAAGAGCTTTTAAAAGACACTTAGGGCCAAGCATGGTGGCTCACAACACTTTGGGAGGCCAAGGTGGGTGGATCACTTGAGGTCAGGGGTTCAAAAGCAGCCTGGCCAACATGGTGAAACCCCGTCTCTACTAAAAATACAGAAAAAAAAAAAAAAAAAAATTAACCAGGCACTGTGGCACATGCCTGTAATCCCAGCTACTTGTGAGGCTGGGGTAGGAGAATCACTTGACCCTCAGAAGCAGAGGTTACAGTGAGCTGAGATCACACCAATGCACTCCAGCTTGGGCAACAGAGCTAGACTCCATCTCAAAAAAAACCAAAAAACAAAAAACAAGACACTTAGGCTTAAGTCAATAGACTCAGAATCTCCCTGGGGCAGAATCCTAACAGTGAACTACATATTTTTTGACACCCCTATACATAGAGAAGGCAGAAACCCACTTGTTCAGCCAATATGTGATATACTCAGGCTGAGCACGGTGGCTCAAGCCTGCAATCCCAGTACTTTGGGAGGCCAAGGTGGGCGGATCACAAGGTCAGAAGTTCGAGACCAGCCTGATCAATGTGGTGAAACCCCACTAAAAATAAAAAAAATTAGTCAGGTGTGTTGGCGTACACCTGTAATCCTAGGGGAATTGCTTGAACCCGGGAGGCGGAGGTTACAGTAAGCAGAGATTGTACCACTGCACTCCAGCCTGGGTGACAGAGTGAGACTCTGTCTCAAAAAAAAAAAAAGAAAAGAAAAGAAAAAGAAAAAGAGTGCTATACTCTTGCTGCTTGGCCAAACTAACGCTTTATTTAGTCAAGAACTCCGTTGGTGATTGGGGAACAGTTTTTCATTCCATAGGTAAGCAGGGTTTGGGCGTCTTAGAAACATGAAGTTAGTTAAGTGTTTTCTCAAGGTACTGAAAAATAAGAATAACAACAGAAAAAAAGAAAATTAGTGTGACTGTTGGTGTCTTGAATTCCTTGGTGAATAAAGAACCACCGCATGGCATACAGTCATTTCCTGGTATTCCATAAACTAGACAGTAGGTTTCAGAAGGTGAGGGTGGTAGAGGAAACACAAGCATTTGGAAGTAATTGCCATGTGTCTGTCTAATCCAGTAAATCCTTTCAGACTTACCCAATATCCACAATGATCTTGGCCTTGGCCTCCCCTCTCTCAACATACAAGTCATTCCTCTCCCAGGCCTAAAACCAAGCTCAAATGGAAATATATTTAGTTGTTATAAAAAAGTAAAATGTGGGCAGTGTCCCAACAGAAACAATCAGCCCGCTTGCCCAGAGGGCAAGTGCTAATGTATCAGAGCAGAGGAATGAATGGGGAGGAAACAAGGCTGCCTCCCATGCCCGGTCCCCAACGCCCTCTGCACGCAATAAACAAACAGACATTTGAATTGCTCTGGTTCTCCTGTTTTGTTTTATTTTTTATTCTGCAGGATGATAAAGACCTAAAACCTGTTTCTACAGTGTTTTTATGGCTAGAGTTGTAGAAAACCACATTTTGTCAGTTTGAATAAGTCCATTTGAATGAGTCAAATTTTTTAAAAGCCTCGGGATCCAACAGAGCTGGAAGAAAGTGGGGGTGGGGGTTAAATGGTTCATTTGAGATGTTTGCCTTCAGTAACGTGAGCAGGAAAAGCAGAACAAACGTGGGACAGGCAAGGAGGGGCCCCGGCTAACGCCGACCCTGAAGGACTCACGGAACATGTTCGGATTCAACACCAGCTCTGAGGCAGAACTCCCTGAAGCTCTTTGACAAGCATTGTGGGCAGGAACTAAAGCATCAGGGTTCAAGAGAAACAGTTACTACATGTGAAAAACATAAATGAAATGCTTCTTATACTTCTAAAGGAAAAACAAAGTGCATGCTAAGAACATTGGATGTCACCAGGCATGGTGGCTCATGCCTGTAATCCCAGCACTTTGGGAGGCTGAGGTGGGCAGATCACCTGAGGTCAGGAGTTGGAGACCAGCCTGACCAACATGGAGAAACCCTATCTCTACTAAAAATACAAAATTAGCTGGGCGTGGTGGCGCATGCCTGGAATCCCAGCTACTTGGGAGGCTAAGGCAGGAGAATCGCTTGAACCTGGGAGGTGGAGGTTGCGGTAAGCCAAGATTGTGACATTTCAATCCAACCAGGGAAAAAAAAAAAAAACTCTGTCTCAAAAAAAAAAAAAAAAAAAAAAGAAAAAATAACATTGAATGTCTCAGTGAGTTGTACCTAGGATCAGTTTGATATTGATGAGAGAATGTCAATAAAATGATCACAACAACACATTATTGATCTTACCTTAGATTCTGAAATCTGTGACTCTTCATGAATTGTTACTCTACAGGCCCTGGCGCTCTCTTTTTTTCATAGCACACAGGAAAACTGAGCTGTAACAGCTCAATTCCCCCACCCCCTCCACCTCTAGTCTTCCCTTCACTGCGCTTGGCCCAAAGTGTCATTAGCTTTGTCTTCTGCTAATGACAAAGGGGACACCAACAGGGAGGGCTTTTCACCCCAGGATCCTTTTGTTCCCAGCAAGGGGCTGGAGTCAGGGAAGGGGCAAGCTCACCCCAGTCAGAGACCCAGCATTTGCAAACCGGAACCTCTGCTGTTTTCCAAGTTGGAAAACCCTCGTGATGAGCAAGATCGTACGTAGAGATAGGATACCACTGGCCAAAGTTTCTTAACCACGCTTCATTTTTGGTTTGCATATTCACTGCCAAAGATTCTCATTGTTAAGAAGCAGTCAAAACCTCTTTATATGCATTTAAGTACAGTGGTGTTGCTTTCTCTAATCCCTAGAAGGGAGAAAAACCAATGTTTATTAAACTCTTTTTGTTTGTTTTGCGACGGAGTCTTGCTCTCTTTCCTAGGCTGGAGTGCAGTGGTGCAATCTCAGCTCACTATAACCTCTGCCTCCCGGGTTCAAGCGATTCTTCTGCCTCAGCCTCCCAAGTAGCTGGGATTACAGGCACCTGTCACCATGCCCGGCTAGTTTTTTTTGTAGTTTTTAGTAGAGACGGGGTTTCACCATCTTGGCCAGACTGGTTTGAACTACTTACCTTGTGATAAGCCCGCGTCAGCCTCCCAAAGTGCCTCAGTGTTTATTAAATTCTTAATACGTGCTAGGTCCCTTACAAACACCATCATTTTAAACTGTCATTTTTTACCCAGTGAAGTCAGCATTATTAGTCCCCTTTTATGCTGATGGGAAATTAAGGCTCAGAGAGGGGAGAGAACTTTTCCAAGGTCACATAGCAAACCATTGATAAAGCCAGGTTTCAAGCTTAACTGTACCAGGCTTTCAAATCTTTGCTCTTGTTCTCTGTAGCATGCAGCCTCTTTCTCTATTTTCTCCTTTTGGCCCATCATTATCTTACTCAATTCTCTTGCCTTCTTTCCTAAGGGGCGGTTCTATCAAGGACAACATCTTTCCCACACATTCTACTTATTCCTAGTGACAGGGCATTGCCCCTGAATGAGGCTCCCTGAGGGCCTTATTAAGAGCTTGGGAATTTCTGATCTGAATAATTGCAACCTGATGATGTTTTATGGCCAGAAGAAGGGATAAACCATAGCCCATTCCATGATATTTCAACCTTGCATCTCTCCTCTAGCTGTTCTTATGCTCCTTCTTGATAATAGGATGGCATTTCAGTTTCATTTTGGGTGATAAGGGCTCTGGAATGAGAGAGCCAGGTTGAAACACAGTGTCTGGCTTTGCATCAGTGACCTCAGTTTTCACATTTGTAAGATGAGGATAATCATGGATTGTTGTGAACAGCACAAGAAGCAATGTAAATAAAGAGCTTAGTGTGGTGACTGCTCATAGAAGATGCCTCAGTAAGCATTTTCTCTCCTTTCCCTCCTTCTCTATCCCTGGAAACTGGAGACCAAGCAGGGGTGCAGAATCATTTGTCTGTCAAGGGGGTACAGTCTTGTTACAGGAAAGGGGTCCAGATCCAGGACCCAAAAGAAGGTTCTTGGATCTCGCGCATGAAAGAATTCAGGGTGAGTCCATAGAGTAAAGTGAAAGCAAGTTTATCAAGAAAGTAAAGGAAGAAAGAATGGCTACTCCGTAGATAGGGCAGCCCCGAGGGCTGCTGGTTGCTCGTTTTTACGATTATTCCTTAATAATATGCTAAACAAGGGCTTCTCCTTTTTAGACCATATAGGTAACTTGCTGATATTGCCATGGCATTTGTAAACTGTCATGGCGCTGGTGGGAGTGTAACCGTGAGAAAGACCGGAGGTTACTCTCACCACCATCTTGGTTTGGGGGGTTTTAGCCAGCTTTTTTACTGCAATCTATTTTATGAGCAAGGCCTTTGTGACCTGTATCTTGTGTCAACCTTGTATGTCATCCTGTGACTTAGAATGCCTTAACCATCTGGAAATGCACCCTAGTAGGTCTTGGCCTCATTTTACCCAGCTTTTATTCAAGTTGGAGTTGTTCTGGTTCACATACTTCTGACAGTCTGGCCTTCAGTTCAGCCATCAGCAGGCTGTCGGGGTGGTGAGGAAGCTGAGCAGGGTCAGTGGTGATGCATGTGAGGGATGTCCTCTAGTCTTTGCCCTTTCCTCCAGCTCTGATGGTCCAGACCCAGAATGACCACCTCACAGACTTACTGATCATGTGACTAAGACCTGGAGTGGATATTGGGGGATTGTGGGGAACAGAGCTGTCAGAGCTACCAAGACTGCAGCTTGTATAAAACACAACCGTGGGAGTGAAATGGGAAGAATGTGAGGGTTTTGAATTCAACCAAAAATGCTGGTGTTTGTCTCCACTGTATATCAACTTTCTCTTTGGACATGTGATTTCACCTCTCTGAGCCCCAGTTTCTCCATCCCCACATTCACTGAGCTGCTACCATATGCCAGGCACCTTTTTGCACACTTTATTTTTATTTTATATTTTTGTGGGTATATAGAAGGCGTATATATTTATGGAGTACATGAGCTATTTTGATACAGTCATGCAGTGAAATAAGCACATCATGGAGAATGGGGTATCTATACCCTCAAGAATTTATCCTTTGAGTTACAAATAATCCAATTGTATTCTTTAAGTTATTATAAAATGTACAATTAAGTTATTATTAACTGTAGTCACCCTATTGTACTATCAGACAGTGTGTCTTATTCATTCTTTCTATTATTTTTTTACCCATTAATTGTCA
>NW_016107371.1:648877-651206 GCF_001604975.1 Cebus imitator
TTTTCATATATACTTTTTGTATACAAGGCTTACATTCATAAACATTCTGGAACATGTTGTCATATCCCAGTCCATTTTATGCCAGTGCTTAGCATTTACTTGCTTAGCAAATAGCTAAGCCATATACTCACCCTCACATTGTTTATATTCCAGAGGTAATCTGAGGTATAAGTGGGTTATCAGGCCTAGTATATATTGTGTCTTCAATAAATATCAGTTCCCTCCTCCTGTAGCCTACCTCACCTTATTGTGGGCCATAGAGTTCAACTATTAAGTTGAATGACATAAAACTGACCTTTAAAAAGTCAAAAACAGTAAAATTATTGCAGAAATAGTAAAGCCCATACTAAAATTCATATGGAATCTCTAGGGACCTGAAATACTCAAAACAATCTTGAAAAAGAAAAATAAAGCTGAAGGACGCACACTTCCTGATTTCAAAACCTAGTACAAAGTTACAGTAATCAAAACAGTGTGATTCTGGCATAAAGACAAACATATAGGCCAATGCAACAAAATAAAGAGCCCAGAAGTAAACTTTCTTATGTGTGTGTGTGTGTGTGTGTGTGTGTGTGTGCGCGCATACATATACACAATATATAGTCAAACAATTTTTGAAAAGAGTGTCAAAGCCATTCAAAGAGGAAAGGACAGTTTTCTCAATAGATGGTGCATGGAAAAGTGGCATATCCACATGCAAAAGAACGAAGCTGGACTCATCTAACACCATATGCAAAAGTCAATGCAAAATGGTTCAGAGACCTAAATGTAGAACTTAAAACTATGAAACTCTCAGAAGAAAACACAGGGCAAAATCTTCATAGGCCTGGCGCAGTGGCCGACACCTGTAATCTCAGCACTTTGGGAGGCCAAGGCAGGGGGATCACCTGAGGTCAAGAGTTCAAGACCAGCCTGGTCAACATGGTGAAATTAAACTCTACTAAAAATACAAAAATTGGGGGGATGGTGGGTGGGCGCAGAAGGCCGGGAGGAAGGCACCGCGGGGGTTCAGGTGCGGGAAACGGTCTTCGGGTGTGCTGGTTGCCCCAGCCTACCTCAAGCATTAGAACTACAAACAAACCCTGATGCGACCTCTCCAGATTGTCCCAAGTCGGTTGATTTCCCAGCTGTATTGTGGCCTTCAGCCTTCAGCCTCCACACGAAACTGGATTTGCCTGAAATTGGCTCAGCCAAGTTCAAGTATGGCAGATTTTCGGAAGTGTTTTGCAAAATCAAAGCACATAGTCATCATCTCAGGGGCCGGTGTTAGTGCAGAAAGTGGCGTTCCGACTTTCAGAGGAGCTGGAAGTTATCGGAGAAAATGGCAAGCCAAGGACCTGGCGACTCCCCTGGCCTTTGCCCACAACCCGTCCCGGGAGTGGGAGTTCTACCTCTACCGGTGGGAGGTCATGGTGAGCAAGGAGCCCAACGCCAGGCACCGTGCTATAGCTGAGTGCGAGGCCCGGCTGGGCAAGCAGGGCCGGCAAGTCGTGATCATCACCCAGAACATCGATGAACTGCACCACAAGGCTGGCACCAAAAACCTTCTGGAGATCCATGGTAGCTTATTTAAAACTCGATGTACCTCTTGTGGAGTTGTAGCTGAGAATTACAGAAGTCCAATTTGTCCAGCTTTATCAGGAAGAGGTGCTCCAGAACCTGGAACTCAAAATGCCAGCATCCCAGTTGAGAAACTTCCCCGGTGTGAAAAGGCAGGCTGCAGGGGCTTGCTGCGACCTCACATGGTGTGGTTTGGAGAAAACCTGGATCCTGCCATTCTGGAGGAGGTTGACAGAGAGCTTGCTCACTGTGATTTATGTCTAGTGGTGGGCACCTCCTCTGTGGTGTACCCAGCAGCCATGCTTGACCCCCAGGTGGCTGTGAGGGGCGTGCCAGTGGCTGAATTTAACATGGAGACCACCCCAGCTACGAACAGATTCAGGTTTCATTTCCAGGGACCCTGTGGAACGACTCTTCCTGAAGCCCTTGCCCCTCATGAAAATGAAACTATTTCTTAAGGGTCCTGGGGAAGAAGGCAATTATATCTAAGAACCAGGCCACACGCAGAGAAGAAATGGTCTTATGGCTGGTGAGCTGAATATTGAACAATCTAAAAGTACCCTCTTATTCCCTAGCTGGAATCCAACCTGTTGATAAGTGATGGGGGTTTGGAAGTAGCAAGAGCACCCACATTCAGAAGTTACAGGACTGTAAAGTTAATGCATATTATTTGGTTTGAACTGAAAAGTAAGATATCTTTGATGTGTGTGGTTGATTATTGAGAGGGAAAAATTTAGTAAATTAGATTGTCTTAAAAAATACAAAAAAA
>NW_016107371.1:652231-655904 GCF_001604975.1 Cebus imitator
AAAAAAAAAAAAAAAAAAATTAAGAAGACACACCAATGGCCAATAAGCAAATGAAAAGCTGCTCAACATCACTTATCATTAGAAAAATGCAAATCAAGACTATAGTGAGATACCATCTCACACACATCAGAATGGCTACTATCAAGAAAATAGAAAATAAATGTTGGCAAGGATACAGAAAAACTGGAAGTCTTGTGTACTGTTGGTGGGAATGTAAAATGGTGCAGTAACTGTGGAAAACAGTTCCTCAAAAAATTAAAAATAGAATAACCATAGAATTGAGCCATTCTACTTCTGGGTATATACCCAAAAGAATTGAAAACAGAGTCTCAAAGAGATATCTATATACCCATATTCAAGGCAGCATTATTCACTTTCACAAAAACATGGAAGCAACCCAAGTGTCTACCAACAGAGGAATGAATAAACAAAATGTGGGCTTTTCGTATAATGGAATAGTATTCAGCCTTAAGAAGAAAAAAAGTCTGATGTGCTACAACCTGGATGAACCTTGAAAACACTATGCTAAGTGAAATTAGTGAGTCACAAAGAAAAATACTATATGATTCCACTTATATGAAGCGGAGTAGACAAAATCATAAAGATAGAAGGTAGAGTAGTGGTTGCCAGAGTTGAGCGGAAAGGACAATGACAAGCTAGGGTTTAATTTGTACAGAGTTTCAGGTTTTTTTTTTTTTTTTTGAAACAGAGTCTCTCGCCTCATCATCCAATGGCATGGTCTCAGCTCACTGCAACCTCCGCCTCCCGGGTTCAAGAAATTCTCCTGCCTCAGCCTCTCCAGTAGCTGGGATTACAGGTGCCCACCAACAGGCCTGGTTAATTTTTGTATTTTTACTAGAGACTGGGTTTCACCACGTTGGCCAGGCTGATCTCGAAATCATGACCTCGTGATCCACCCACATTGGCCTCCCAAAGTGCTGGAATTACAGGTGTGCGCCACCGCGACAGTTTCAGTTTTACAAGATGAGAAGTGTTATGGAGATGGGTGGTGGTAACGGTTGGACAACATTATGAACGTATTTAATACCATTGAATCGTACGCTTAAAAATGGTTAAGATGGTAAATGTGTTTTATACCACAATTTTAAAAATACATTTAAAAATGGCTAAATAGCAACCATTGTATATGTCCTAACACAGTATGGAAGGAAGAAGGCTTAATATAACGCAGAAATAGCTGGGTGCAGCGGCTCACGCCAGTTAACCCAACACTTGGGGAGGTCGATGTGAATGCATCACCTGAGGCCAGAAGTTCAAGACTAGTCTGGGCAATATGGTAAAACCCCTTCTCTACAAAAAATACAAAGATTAGCCAGGCATGCTGGTGTGCACCTGTAGCCTCAGCTACTAGGGAGGCTGAGGTGGGAGGCTTGCTTGAGCTTGGGGGGAAGAGGCTGAAAGTGAGCCATGATTGTGCCAGGTAGCCTGGGCAAGAGAGCAAGGCTCTGTCTCAAAAAATAAATAAATAAAAATAAAGCAGAAATAATAACAACAGCCTACCAGTGGAAGCTTGATTGGATTTGTTTTTCTTGACTTCCTAGGAAAAGTGATTCCATGCCTTGCTTTGTTAAACCTAGCTATAAAAGCAAGGCATCAAAACAGACTGTTAAATGCTCACTGAGGTAGAAAACCAAAGCCCACAGCAGTGTCCCACATTAGGAGCCAATGGATGGAAATGAGGGAATGGAAAGGTGAAACAGCAAACAGAGGAAGGCTGGCTGGCACACTGCCCGACTGGACAGCCTGCTGCAGCCACCAGCCTCAACCTGGGACAGGGAGACCTGTGGGGCCTTGTCTCTTTCCCTGAAGCCAGCAATAAAGTGACAGGCACCCAAGAGAATATACGGCCTTTTTGAACCTTGGTGAAGCACCGTCAAGGGAGATTGCCAGAAAAACGTACTCTGTCCAAACGTAAGTTTCTTCCACAAAAATTGGGCAGCTCCTAGAATTTAATTCCATTAACATCTCAATGCCTCCAAACATTTGATTACCAGAGCTCATCAATGGCTGCTCTCAAGGGCAATTATCCATCATTATCAATGTATTGCCTTACCCTTTTAATTAGGATGTTAATGTCCAGTGTAAACAAAGCCTTCTTTTCTAATTTCAGCTGTGCACAATGAAAAGCCCTTTTTTTGTTTTCCATCCCCCTAGGGTTCTGTGAACTGAATTTACTCTAGTTCCTGAAGTGTGGAAAAAGTAAACAAGGTTTTGTTTGGATTCCGCCTTTCAGTTTCTCTGGACTAAAACCCAGCAAAGTGCCAGCAAGTTATCACAAAGAAAAAAATTGTCCTGAGGTATGAAATTAGTTTCAGAGAATGTTACGAAAACAAAAAAACAAACACAAATTCAGAGGTTTTTTAATAGTTAAAGAGAAGAGAGGGGAAATGTTTGGCATATTTTCAATTGCTTTGTATTACCACAGAAAGGTAAACAATTTTAAACTCATGTTAAATTTTAGCTAAACAGATATTGTGGTCATTGACAAAGGGTCCCTATGGCAGATTAAATATTTCATATGATTATATCAATTTCTGACACAGGGACTTAATCAATACAAAATTTCTGAAAGAAAGATGAGATGAAGCAAATATCAGAAACTTAAAAATATATACACATAAAGAAAGAAAAATCATCTACGTAAGTGGCCTTAGTATTTCTTGGTTGTCCTTAGCCATCCTTGGAGTAGTCTGGTTAGTGAGAGTTGCCTTATCTCTGGGGAATGTGCTAATCGTTCCAAGGTACAGGTGTCCCTCATTGGACACAGCCAGCTTAACTCTGGAAGAACCGCTTGGCACAAAGCAATCAGGCAGTGGGCATTCCCTTTGATCGGCTGTCTGTCTACGTAGAACCTACCGGAATCATCACATCTGCCTGGCCTATTCTGAACATTGTTTTGAGGCTAGCATGGGGCAAGACTTATTCAATGTTTGAAAGTCTAGGGGAGAAAATAATTTGAACAAAAAGGTCACAGTTTAGTGGTTAAATTGAGTAACTGTTGTATCCTTTCTCTCAATGTTGATTATTGAAATGATTTTTATTATGTTTATAGTAAAAAAATTAGTAAATAGAAAAACACATGATGCTACATAAGGTAACTTTATTTTTTGTTTTTGTTTATTGTTATTATTATTATTTTTTTTTTGAGTTGGAATCTCTGTCACCCAGGCTGAAGTGCAGTGACACAATCTTGCTCACTGCAAACTCTGTCTCCCAGGTTCAAGTGACTTCTCCTGCCTCAGCCTCCCAAGTAGCTGGGACCATAGGCATCTGCCACCATGCCCGGCTAATTTTTGTAGTTTAAGTAGAGACAGGATTTCACCACGTTTCAGATTAAACCTCTGACCTCAGGTGATCCACCCACCTTGGCCTCCCAAGTGCTGGGATTACAGGCATGAGCCACCACGCCTGGTCCGTAAGGTAACTTTTAAAAATCCTATTTTGATTGGTCCACTTAAAGAGGTTTTACGGGCGGGGCGCGGTGGCTCACGCCTGTAATCCCAGCACTTTGGGAGGCCAAGGCGGGTGGATCACTAGGTCAACAGATCGAGACCATCCTGGTCAACATGGTGAAACCCCGTCTCTACTAAAAATACAAAAAATTAGCTGGGCATGGTGGCGCGTGCCTGTAATCCCAGCTACTCAGGAGGCT
>NW_016107371.1:656569-668090 GCF_001604975.1 Cebus imitator
TCGTATGATTTAGATGTGATCTTAAAGCTAATTCTTATAGGGGAGGGACGGTGGGGGGTGGGAAGCTGGGGAGAGATAGCAAGGGGAGAAATGCCAGATGTAGGTGATGGGGAGGAAGGCAACAAATCACACTGCCACGTGTGTTACTATGCAACAATTTTGCATGTTCTTCACATGTACCCCAAATCCTAAAATGCAATAAAATAAATGGGGAAAAAAAAAACGCATTTTTCTTTGATTATAAAAAGTAATATAAGCCTACAGAAATTTTAGAGACTATAAAATAGTACCACCCAAAAATATCACCCATAAACCTACAAACTGGAATTAGCCATTGTCAATATTTCTGTGAAATAGGCAATTTGCTCTCAGACAGGGAGCCAGGATGGCCGGGAGAGACCTTGGCTTCCTAGGTTGAGGGGCATGCATGACAAAGCTCAGCTGAGTTTGCCACCAGACCTATTATGCTCCTTATAATGTAAGTGATTTACTGGAATAGTACATAAACTAAGGGAATATGGGTGTGAAAACAAACAGAATTGTTCTTTTGCTTATTCGTTTGTTTATTTATTTATTTAGAGATTGGAATCTTGCTCTGACTCCCAGGCTGGAGTGCAGTGGCATGATCTCCACTCACTTCAACCTCTGCATCCCAGGTTCCAGTGATTCTCCTGCCTCAGCCTTCCAAGTAGCTGGGATTACAGGTGCCCACCACCACGCCTGGCTAATTTTTGTATTTTTAGTAGAGATGAGGTTTCACCATGTTGGCCAGGCTGGTCTCAAACTCCTGACCTCAAGTGATTCACCCACCTCAGCCTCCCAAAGCGCTAGGATTACATGTGTGAACCACCGCGCCCAGCCAGAATTGTTCTTTCTATGCCAACTAAATTGAATGCTTTAGAAAGACTCCATCAAGGCAAGGTTTTAGAATCAAAAGTGTTCTGCACTCAGCTGGCATTGCAAGTGCCTCTTTCCAGATCAAGACAACACTCCTCCCAGGCACTGCAGGCCAGTGTTTGAGGACAGTAGTGGGCAGGATTGGGACAGGCAGCTGAGGCAGCCACGTGGGCCATCACAGATGCCTTCTTCAGCCCCATACATCAGGATCTGGAAATGAACACTGTGTGGACTTCACCTCCCCACCATTTGAGATAAGATCACTCAGCTGGGGAATCTCCAAATCTAGGACTGAAGAGATTCCCAACAGCATCTGCTAGTTCCAAACACTTTTGAGTTTACCCCAGATCCCTCAGTTGAGGAATCTGTGGATGTCACTGATTAATGCTTTAGCTAGACACCAGCTTATCTTCCCCTGCCACCCCAGGGAAAGTGCTTCACCTCTCTCCCATTCCACACCATTGGCTTTTCCTTTCCATTTTCCTGATTTGAAAAGTACTGGAGGCAATTTAGGAATGAATGAAAAACCCTCCACCAAAGCTGTGTTGCTCCAGAACCCCGAGGCAGAACTACTTCCAAGTGTGGTTGGAAGGCGACATTCAGGCAGCATTCACAGGTGGGGCTGCAGAGGGGTGCCAAGGCTGGGGGATGTTTCTGTCTCTCCTGAGTTCCTGTATCAGAAGCTTCCCAGCTACTTTCTAGCAGGCAGAATGAAGGGGACAGGCAGCAGCCAGCTCACTTTCCATTGCAGTAACTGCTCCAGTGGTCTAAAGTGGCTCCTGCAGTAGACTCCACTACCTTTGCCTATCTAGACAATTTTCTTCTTCGCAGTCTTGATGTGGGGCCCTATCCTTGTCCCATTGGATGCCTTCTCCCTGGGCTCTGAGTATTCAACTAGGAGCAGAAAGTGGCGTGACAGTGCCCTGTGCCAACCACCAACTCACTCCCATGGAGACCCAGAGAAGCAGCCCCAGCTCCTGTTCCTCCTGAGCCCTGATATAAAGATTTCCCTTTGATTCTGTCAGCTGCCCATATCCTTCTATCGAAATCCATTTCTGGCTGGGCATGGTGGCTCAGATCCATCTCTACTAAAAATGCAAAAATTAGCCAGGCGTGGTGACATGCACCTGTAGTCCCAGCTACCCAGGAGGCTGGGAAGGAGAATTGCTTGAAGTCAGGAGGCAGAAGCTACAGAGAGATGAGATTGTGCCATTGCACTCTAGCCTAAGTGACAGAATGAGACTCAGTCTCAAAGAAAGAAAAATAAATAAATTTAGGAAAGAAAGAAAAAGAAAGAAAGAAAGAAAGAAAGAAAGAAAGAAAGAAAGAAAGAAAGAAAGAGAAAGCAAGCCTTTCCGATTAAAGTAGCCAGAGCTAAATTTTTTTTTCTCTGATTGTAACTAAAAAATTGTAACTAAAAGGACACCGCTTGCAGACATATGTGTGTATATGTTTGTGTGTGTTTATGTGTATGTGCATATGCACACATTTGTGTTTTGCTCTCAAAGCACAGCCTGGGTCTGTGCATTTTTACAGTCAATAACTCAACAAAAACATCTATTCAGGTTACCTCATACGTTCCCTTCACTAATATGTAGGCTACTAAGCTAGGTACAGAAAGTAGAAAAAGGAGTAAGATGCAATTACCTTGCTTCAAAGTCCCCCTGCCCATGTTTGGCTGGGAGAAAAATCAGATACATTTATTACACTGTATTTTAGTGGCTACCTAGTGAATTATCAGTCCAGCCAGTCTAAATTGGTGGTCTTGGTGGTGGCGGTGTCAGTGAGGTTGGAGGGGGCGTAGCTATGTTTCTATGTGATCCTGCCTGCCTGGCAACAACAATTGGCCCACAGGGTAAACATCTGATCTAATTCAGGCCAATCACAATTTTTTTTTTTTTTTTTCTCCTAGGAATCCAGAATAAGGGTGGGGCAAGAAGAGTTGGCTGGGGAGGAGAGAGAATGGCTAAGAAAAACGCTGAGAGGTAGAGTTGGTTGGTCATTTCCCTCTACAGGGCTCAAACGTGAAAACTTGAGAGATGCTGAGCACGGTGGCTCACTCCTCAATCCCAGCACTTTGGGAGGCCAAGGTGTGTGGATTGCTTGAGTCCAGGAGTGGGAGACCAGTCTGGGTAACGTGGTGAAACAGTGACTCTGCAAAACAAACAAACAAACAAACAGACAGACAAAAAAACCAGAAACTAGCTGGATGTGGTGGAATGTGCCTGCAGTCCTAGCTACTAGGGAGGCTGAGGCAGGAGGATGCCTTGAGTCCAGGAGGCCAAGGGTGCAGTGAGCCAAGATCATGCCATTGCACTCCAGCCTGGGCAACAGAGTGAGACCCTGTCTCAAAAAAAAAAAAAAAAAAAAAAAAGTGGGTTGGGAAGTCACCTTCTACCCACCAAGCAGACTTAGCAGCAGAACAAAGAAGGTTGCCTAGAAAGAAGGAAGGGACTGCCACAGAGAAGCCAAGGGGCTCTGGACTCTGTGACCACCCATGGTCTTGACTCCCTTTTCAGGCCTCACTGCATGTCAGTTTTTTAATTCTATGAGACAGGGTGTCTCATAGAATCAATACATCAGTACTGTATGATTTATTGCCACTTGTGATCAGCCCAAGTGGGTTTCTGTGTTTGCAACCCAGACTTCTAACTGAAAAAAGCATAAATCCCAAGTGCTGTGGGAATCCAACCTGCACAATGACTAATTCTCTAGGGATGAGAAGAGGCCTTGTAAGCCTTCCCATAGGAGGTGGCATTTCATTCCTCTTTTGTATAGAACCACAAACTATTCCTTTGCCTTTCCTGTTGCTATCTCAGGTCTTATCCTTCATGCTGTGCTACTCCAAGTTTAGCATGGAATTCTCTGGGTGAGATTCTTTTAATTCTATTTCAGGATAGAAAACGACTATGTGCAAATGTAGGTACCTCTGTTTTGTTGTTGTTGTTGTTTGAGACGGAGTTTCGCTCTTGTTACCCAGGCTGGAGTGCAATGGCGCGATCTCGGCTCACCGCAACCTCTGTCTCCCGGGTTCAGGCAATTCTCCTGCCCCAGCCTCCTGAGTCGCTGGGATTACAGGCACGCGCCACCATGCCCAGCTAATTTTTCGTATTTTTAGTAGGGACGGGGTTTCACCATGTTGACCAGGATGGTCTCGATCTCTTGACCTCGTGATCCACCCACCTCGGCCTCCCAAAGTGCTGGGATTACAGGCTTGAGCCACCGCGCCCGGCCGAGACGGAGTCTTGCTCTGTCACCAGGCTGGAGTGCAATGACACGATCTCGGCTTACTGCAACCTCCACCTCCCAGGTTCAAACAATTCTCCTGCCTCAAACTCCCAAGTAGCTGGGACTACAGGTGCGCACCACCATGCCTGGCTGAATTTTGTATTTTTAGTAGAGACAGGGTTTCACCATGTTGGCCAGGATGGTCTTGATCTCCTGACCTTGTGATCTGTCCGCCTTGGCCTCCCAAAGTGCTGGGATTACAGTTATGAGCCACAACACCTGGCCAGTACTTCTGTTTTTATAGTTGGGGTAACTTCTCCCAAGCTGCTTACAGAATTAGATATTCCAGTATGGGCATATTTTGCTTTGGTTGCTACATTATACTGCATTCAGTAGCTTCCATTTCTATGTTCCATGAATGTAGAATGCATTACTATCTTAGGCTATGATGTGAAGCAAGTCTGACATCCACACTATTCTTCACTGAACATTCCCAGTGGTCACACTTATAGAGTTTCACCAATGCTGGCTTATACTACACAGTCATAAAACCAAATATTTTCCTGTCATGGCTGCCATGTCTGAGAATCTCAAAGTTCCCTCTAAATTCTCATCAACACCATTCATTCATAAAGCTAACTAAAGGGTCTTGTTTATACCTGTGCTCTCATCAAATAATACATCATTAATAATTTTATTTTATTTATTTTCTTAAGACATGGTCTCACTCTGTAACTGAGGCTGGAATGTAGCAGCACAATCTTGGCTCACTGCAACCTCTGTCTCCTGGGTTCAAGCAATTCTCCTGCCCCAGCCTCCTGAGTAGCTGGGACTGCAGGGACCCACCATCAAGCCCGGCTAATTTTGATTTTTGAATTTTTTTTTTTTTGTAATTTTAGTAGAAATGGGGTTTCACCATCTTGACCCGGCTGATCTGGAACTCCTGACCTCAAATGATCCACTCACCTTGGCTTCCCAAAGTGCTGGGATTACAGGTGTGAGCCACTGTACCCAGCCCATCATTGGTGACTTTAGAGTGATTTGTCTGATTTGAAAATTTACGAAGGGAAACAGGACATACTTGTTTTGGCTTCTAGCTTTCCTTCCTTCTCTTGAACAAAATCTGCCTATAGGTTTGTTCTCCCATAGTGTCAGTTTGCATGTTGGGGACCGTAATTCTGGATTTCAATCTCCAGGCTCAATTTTGCTCTCTTATGGAGTCACAACCTCAACTGTACCTCTCTCAATTGTATTTGACAGTTGTAATGGTCTTTTGTAGTTGACATTGTGACCTCCATCTTTGATCTTTATTTTGTTTCTCACCACATTAGAATCTAGGTAGGAAAAAAAGAATGCAATTTATTGGGGACCCCCTTGGAGACTCCAACAAACTATTTGTCTAATTTTCCCAGCCCTATCTGCAACATGCTGAGTTACATTGTTTCTCAGTGCTGGTTGGGGAGGATATACTTTGTTTTCTGTGCTCAGTAGATACTTTGTTACACATTCACCATCTGTAACAGGTTTAAATGCCCTGACATCAAATTTGTAACTACATTTTTACAGCAACTTTACTTGTAAAAACAAACTCTTGAAATGACTATCTTCTTTTTCAGTTTGGCAACATTTTCATCCTGTGTTGTTTCATTTATCCTACCTCTGAACGTAGTTTTAAAAATGGCAATTGTCAATTTGTGTTCTTTAGATACAGTCATTCTTTACATAATAAACAGCAATTTTCTTTCTTTTCATAGAGAAAGAGGATCTCTTGTAATTTTCTTAAAATAGGTGATCCTTTTAGTTTGGCTTTTTTCTTCATTAATGATAAAGAAATACGATCAGAGGCCGGGTGCGGTGGCTCAAGCCTATAATCCTAGCACTTTGGGATGCCAAGGTGGGTGGATCACCTGAGGTCAGCAGTTCAAGACAAGACTGGCCATCATGGTGAAACCCCATCTTATTAAATAAATAAATAAATAAATAAAAGAAAAAGAAATATGCTCAGAAAAAAAGTGTTAGAAAAATAGTAGAGGAGTGGGCTGGGATCAGTGGCTCATGCCTGTAATCCCAGCACTTTGGGAGGCCAAGGCGGGGGGATCATGAAGTCAGGAGTTTGAGACCAACCTGGCCAACATAGTGAAACCCCATCTCTACTAAAAATACAAAAATTAGCTGGGTGTGATGGTATGAGCCTGTAGTTCCAGCTACTCAGGAGGCTGAGGTGGGAGAATCAAACGAACCTGGGAGTTTGTTGTAAGCCAAGATCACACTATTGCACTCTAGCCTGGCGACAGAAAACAGCAACAAAAAACAAAAAGAAAAAGAAAAGAAAAATAGTAGAAGAGTGATAGTAAATGGCAGCTGACACCCAGCCTGAAGACTGTGGAAATGCAGAGCATGGTAGAGACTGAGTAAACAGGAGGTGCCTATCTTTGCTTAGGGCCATTATTGCTATGTGGGCCCAGTGTTGTCAGATCATGATTTTTTTTTTTTTTTTTTTTTTAAGAGAAGATGAAATTAGACTTTTAAGTAACATTCTACTTTAAAACTAATGTCTCAATTTTTTAAAAAAAATTACCAAAGATATCAACAAAGTACATTTTTTGGCTGAATTTCCTATTCCCTCCCCTCCCCTCAGGCTTGCCAGTTTGTCTTTTTTTTTTTTTTTGAGATGGAGTCTTTCTCTGTCTCCCTGGCTGGAGCGCAGTGGTGCAATCTTGGCTCACTGCAATCTCCGCCTCCTGAGTTCAATCAATTCTCCTGCCTCAGTCTCCTGAGTAGCTGGGATTACAGGCGTACACCACCACAACCAGCTAATTTTTGTATTTTTAGTAGAGACAGGGTTTCACCGTGCTGGTCAGTCTGGTCTCAAACTCCTGACCTTGTAATCCACCGGCCTCGACCTCTCAAAGTGCTGGGATTACAGGCGGGAGCCTAGTTTGTCTATTATCAGAGACAACAGGAGGCCTCTATGGTTGTTTGGCACAGGTGGCTGCCTATATCATGAAATCTGTGGCAGGGAGGGTTGGGGCCCCTCTTAGGGACAGGCTGTCTTCGTTTCAAAGGGCTGAGATGCCTGCAGCAGGGAATGGAGCCAGTGGGGCCAGTGGGCAGATCCTGGCTAAGGACCCATTTTGCATTTTGCCTGGGGCAACTCAGGCAGCTGGTGACTCACTGGAGAATTCTACTCTCAGACTGTTCTTCCTCTCCCTCCTAATCTGTTCTCCTCGCTGATTCTATTTTTTAAACCAGAGAAGTTTAGACTCATTTGAGATTCTGTAGATTGGCAGATACTTGGTAAATTCCTACTAGCTGAAGGACACACTAGATAGCTGAGACAAGAAAGACACAATCAATTCAACCAAAAAGGCAAAATGCCTGGGATAAAAATAGAGCAGCCAGGAAAAACAAGAAAGGATTGCATTTATTATAAAAACATACAATCTTTAAAGTGCCCCTATGTCTTGTTTGAAGCAGCATGCACTAATTAAAATAAAAGGAAAAGATTAGAAAAATTAAAGGAAAAAAATCCAAAATAAGAGACCTATGAAACACTTTAAGCTCTCCTGTTAAGACTGATTGGATATTCTGACAGGATGCATGCACACCTATGTATTATGCAATATCCTCACATTTATTTTAGTTTTACAAGTATCTTGTTTGAATAAGCTGTATTTAAAACAGGGTTTGAGTTTTGTTTTTGTTTTGTTTTTTTAAAGCTTTGGAAACTATCCATATTGGGCAGGCAGTCTTTAAGACAGCCCCTGAGGATCCTGCATCTCTTGTACAATTTCTTCTCACACTGCACCAAGATTGGTCTGTATGAACAATAGGAAACAGCAGAAAGAATAGTCATTCACTTCCAAAATTAGGTTATAAAAGATGCCGCGACCTTCTGTTTCTGTCTCTTTCTGTCACTTGCTCTAGGGGAAACCAGCTTTCTTATGTCTTGAGGATGTTGAGACATCAATGTGGAGAGATTCACAAGGCCTGTGATTCAAGCCTGTCCAACAGTCTGTGGGAGAACCATGCGATCCTTTGGCCTTTGGATGATCACAGTCCCCGCTGGTAGCTTGACCATAGCTCATGAGAGACTTGGAACCCTGGCTGAGCTGCTCTTGGATTCCTAACTCTTAGAAACTATGTAGCATGTTCTGTGTTTGTGTTTTTAGGCTGCTAAACTTTGGGATAGTTTGTTACACAGCAACAGTTAACAAACACACCATTGTTTCATTTTTAAAATGCTTAGTTACAAATACAGAACTCTTAAAATTGTTACTTTTGGCAGGGCATGGTGGCTCAGGCCTGTAATCCCAGCACTTTGGAAGGCTCAGGTGGGAGGATCCCTTGAGATCAGGAGTTTAATACTAGCCTGGACAACACAGTGAGACCCTGTCTCTACAAAAAATTATTAAAAATTCACCAGGTGTGGTGGCCCTTCCCTGCTGTATTTCTAGTAGGCTGAGGTGAGAGGCTTATTGAGAGCCTGGGAGGTTAAGGCTGCAGTGAGCTGTAATTGTGCCACTGCACTCCATCCTGAGCAACAGAGTGAGACCTTGTCTCTCAAAAAACCAAAAATAGAATAAATAAAATTGTTACTTTTTATACAAAAATTAGCCACAGGTGTGGTGGTGGGCGCCTGTAATTCTAGCTACTTGAGAGGCTGAGGCAAGAGAATTGCTTGAACCTGGGAGGCGGAGGTTGCAGGGAGCCAAGATCACACCACTGTGCTCCAGCCTGGGTGACAGAACAAGACCTTGTCTCAAGTAAAATAAAATAAAATAAAATAAATAAAATGCTAACTTTTTATGAGTTGCTTCTGTTGAAATGTCACATTTAAAGCAGATTGGCTAATAATTAACACCTACATGTTGCAGAATCACAGACAACTGACTTTAAGCCCACCATGGCTGCAGAAAATAGGTGGCAGCAACTGACAGAGTGAGCAAAAGCAAGATTCGACCGGGTTTCCAGGATCGTTTCTGTGGGCCCTTCTTTCTGGATCATGTATGGCTCTGGTAGAAGCTTAAATAGGTAGTTTACTGAAAATACTTAGAATAAAGAGCAATCACGTGTCTTCCTCCTGCTTCTCTCTTAATTGCTATGCCAGTCTTAAGTTATTAAGTTAAACTGCTTTCAATAGCCGGGCTCAGTGACTCACGCCTACAATCCCAGCAATTTGGGAGGCTGAGGCTGACAAATCACATGAGGACAGGAGTTTGAGACCAGCCTGGCCAACATGGCGAAACCCATCTCTACTAAAAATACTGGGCGTGGTGGTACATGTTTGTCATATCAGCTACTCGGGAGGCTAGGGACGAGAACCGCTTGAACCTGGGAGGTGGAGGTTACAGTGAGCTGTGATGGTGCCACTGCACTCCAGCCTGGGTGACAGAGAAAGACTCTGTCTCAAAACAAACAAAACACCTGGGAAATGCAGTATTTATTGTGCAGAGCAGAGCAGTTCAGCTGGTGCACAGAGTCCGTGAATGGAAGTATTGGGGAGTAAAATTGAGAAAAGTAAATTGATGTCCTTTTACTCGGTCCTTAGTGCCGGAATGAGAACCAGTGAGCCAAGTACCAGCTGTTTGTTAATTGTCTAAATCAAGATCCAAACCAGGTCCACAGATTCCATTTAGTTGTTTGCCTTTTAAATCCGTTTCATTATTTTATTTATTTATTTATGAGACAGAGTCTTGCTCCATTGCCCAGGCTGGAGTCCAGTGGCATGATCTCAGTTCACTGCAACTTCTGCCTCCTGGATTCATGCAATTCTCTGCCTCAGCCTCCCAAATAGCTGGGACTATAGGCGCCTGCCACCACGCCTGGCTAATTTTTATGTTTTTAGTGGAGACAGGGTTTCACCATCTTGGCCAGGCTTGTCTCAAACTCCTAACCTCATGATCTACCTGCCTCGGCCTCCCAAAGTCTGGGGATTATAGGTGTGAGGCACTGAGTCTGGCTAAATCCATTTTAATGTAGATTCTTCCCCTCTCCCACATTCACATTTCCCCCCATGCCACTGACTTCCTGCAGTAACTAACTCTGCTGCCTGTAGGCTTCCCAACATTTGAGATTGTTTTTGCTTGGCTCCTTGGAGTGTCATTCAACTTGTTTCTTAGCTCCCTTATTTCCTGTAGGTATTAGCTCTGGAGGCTTGATTAGATTCAGCTTCATTTTTCAGACAAGAACATCTCAAAGGTAGTGCCATGGGCTTGGCCATATGGGTCCTTCAGGAGGCCCGTCATGCCTGGTTATGTTAAGATTGATCAATGGGTTTAGGTGGTGACCAACTCATTCTAAAGCTTCCCATCAACCCTTCACCATATTAACTTCATTCATTGATAATCACAGCTGATTTTTGAAGAGTAATCTCTGATACAATAGACTTGGTCCCTTGGTCACAATTTACCTACAAAAATCCATGTCATTCTTAGCCCTGAACCCCCAGAAGCTACGGCTTCCACTCATGGCTGTATCTTCAAGCCTTAGATGAGTGTTTGTCAAACTGTAAGGTCCATATAAATTTTGTGAAAATGCAGGTTTGATTCAGGAGGTCTGATGTGTAGCCTGAGATTCTATACTTCTAACAAGCTCCCAGGTTATTCCAACAGCAAACTGGTCTGTGGCTGCACTTTAAGTAGCAAGCCCTTAATGCATCTCTGATATCTGACATCCAGGCGGAAGCCAGAAGGAGGTGTGGGTCACTCCGAGATCCTCTCTCATGACTGAAAGGCCAACTGCCTAAGAATTAGAGAGGGTGCCTGAATTAGGCAACACTGAACGGCTCTCTTCCCGGCAAATGTGCCGTCTCCCAACCTGGAAATCTACTACGTGGGACCAGTCATGGCCTCAGACGCTTCCTTCACCTGCCTTCTGCTGCTAATTCCTGAACATGTGACAAGACCACTTACCAGCTGGGCTGGAACACCTCGACCTAGCCACGTCCTACTCCCTACCCCACAAATATCTCTACGCGAAGCTCTGCAGCCAGAGATAGATAAAGCACAGTGGAAATGTATAGTGCCCTGGCTGTCTCCAAATCTATTATACTGAGAAGAGCATGAACAAGAAACTGTAACAGAGGCCTGTCTAATATCTCTGTACAGTAGTACCCTGAGAAATGTCAGGGCTTTTTGCCAGGACCACCTAGGAGCAACTGATACCACCTCATGCAGGGGAGGGAGGGGCTGGGCCAGGACCAGGTGGGACAATAATAGCAAATTATCCCACCAGCAAATGCTGCTAATGATTGTCCTAGGTTTTGCACTGTCTGAATATTATGCTCCCATTTGGTTTTCACTCATTCAGATCTCTTGGCTTGAGATCCTAGATTCCTGGTCCAGTTTTCTTTCTTCTTTCTTTCTTTCCTTTCTCTCTCTCTCTCTCTCTCTCT
>NW_016107371.1:668681-693938 GCF_001604975.1 Cebus imitator
CAAGAATGATTCTCTTTAGGCTGTAGCTTGCCGACCGCATATCAGGCTACACCCACCTCGTTTCTTCTTATGTGGAAGACCACTGGAGACAGATTCAGGCAATTGGGGTTAGAGGAAGGCTGCAACCGGTATGTTAGGTTGCCATATTTGTACTGCGGAATTACTGAAGGTGTTCAAATAGGAACGAGGAAGTTTCATGATATTAAGTTATCTGAATATATGTTTTTCCAGGTTGAGACATTTCCAAGATGTTGACGCATCAACAATAAGCATGTCTCATTAAAAATCTCAGAGGGAACATTCTGTTCTGCTGTGGCCCTAGCCATGGTCTCTGGGTTCTTGTTCTGGCATTTTCCCTTGGGTAAATGTTATCTCATCTTGGTGTATTTATAGTTCATTTAGATCATCAAAGCAATAATAATAATAATCCCCTAAATAGACAGAGATGTCCTGATGATCAACAGGATACATAAAAAACATTTTCACACAGAGTGAAAGTCAAGGAGGGTCCAATTAATACAACATCCCACAACCACACTCTCATTCTCCCTATCTACCCAATTTGCTTTATTTCCTTCAAAACCTTGCGTCAAGTAGTTTTCCTCTCTGAAGCCACAATCTACCACATCTGTATACAGGAAAAGAAACAACTTCATATTCAAGGCTAGGAGGTGGCATGGTACAGGCTTTGAAAAAGGGCAGATCTAGATTTGAATTGTAGCTCTGCTACTGACATTATCCAAAATGAAAGTCAAATTTATTATCTGTACTATGGAACTATTAATACTGTGGTATCACTTCTGGGTTTTAAAAAATTATTTTATTTTATATATTTTTTGAGGTGGGGTCTTGCTCTGTTGCCCAGACTAGAGTGCAGTGGTGTGATCACAGCTCACTGCAGAGCTCAAGCAATCCTCCCTCCTCAGCCTCCTGGATAGCCGGGATTACAGGCATGCATCACCATGCCTGGCTAACTTTTTTTTTTTTAATTAATTTTGGTAGAAAAGGCGTCTCTCTATGTTGCTCATGATGGTTTCAAACTCCTGGCCTCAAGCAATCCTCCCACTTTGGCCTCCCAAAATGCTGAGATTATGGACTGTGCCCAGCTGCTGTTGGTTTGTTTTTTGAGATGGAGTCTCAAAACTCACTCTGTCACCGAGGCTGGAGTGCAGTGGTATGATCTCGGCTCACTGCAACCTCTGCCTCCCTGGTTCAAGCAATTCTCCCTTTCTCAACCTCCTAAGTAGCTGGGACTACAGGCATGAGCCATCACACCTGACTAAATTTTTTGTATTTTTAATAGAGACGGGGGTTTCACTACATTGACTGGGCTGGTCTTGAACTACTGACCTCAAGTGATTTGCCTGCCTCTGCCTCCCAAGGTGCTGGGATTATAGGCATGAGCCACCATGCCCGGCCCTGTTAAACACCAATCTCTCACTTCTTTCTTGCTAAGATAACCCTGATTTGTTCAACTATTGAGTGGAGATTTTTTTTTTTAACCTCATGGACAGTTCTTCCAGCTTCTGATCTATACTGGTCATATGACCCAATTCTGGCCAATGAGATAAAAATGAAAGTCTGATGAGAGCTTCTGGGAAAAATGTTCATCCCTGCACTGAGTGCTTTGTCTTTGTGCCTTTAAATTTGATTATTCAAGGACATGATATTTTCTACCATGAACAGCAGACTAGTGCAAAGACACTGATTCAGAGCTGTGAATTACGAATTTTTGATCTAATGTCAGCGAATGCCTCCCTCCGTCCCTGGCTCCAGATTTCTTATCGTGCAAGAGAAGTTAACCAGTCTTGGCAAAGGCCCTACTAGCTCTACTAGTTGGCTGCTCTTTGGTTTGCTGCAGAATGCATCCTTAACTCTTATCATTACCATCTCATAGAGTACTGTTGAGACCTAAATGAGGAAGCCAGTTCACCTGGAGTACAGCTTCTGGAATTTATTTGCATTTATTTATTTTTTTTAAGACGGGGTTTCATCACGTTGGTCAGGCTGGTCTTGAACTCCTGACCTCAGGTGATCCACCCGCTTTGGCCTCCAAAGTGCTTGGATTACAGGTGTGAGCCGCCACGCCCAGCTGCTTCTGGAATTTATTTGCTCGACGGTTCTGTTGAAGGTGCTCAATGTGATGCCTCGCTCAGCTGAAGTTCCCCAACCATGGAACAGTTGTAGAATGGGAAGGATGCTTGTGACTGAGAGTGATTGTCACTTATTCATTCATCAAATATTTACACCTGCTAGCTATGCACTGGAGAGATGATGCTGAACCAATAATAGGCATGCTAGTTGCCTTCATGGTGCTTAGAGTCTAGTGGTGGGAGATGGTTGGTCATCAAAGACCACACAAGTAAATGTGAAATCACAACTGTATTAAGTGTTGTCAAGAACAGAGGTGTTGCTCTGTAAATCAATTACGGAGAGATGTATCTTTCCAAAATACCTATCTCTCATCTGGGAGCATCGAAGAGGCTTCCCTGAGGAAGAGATAATTGAACACTGACATGAAGGAAGGTTGGGAGCTGGCTGGGTGAGGGAGGAAAGAAAGCAAGAGTTTTGAGGAGACAGATCTGTAAATGGGCAAGAGAGTGCATGGTATGTTTGCAATTTGCACTGTAATTTCTCAAATTAGCCATATTCTGATCAAAAGTGTGTGTATATGTGTGTGTGTATATATATATATATATGTATGTATGTATGTATTAACTGTATATGTATATAAAACCATATATGTAGTTTAAAAGTCAAATGATTACATTGATTAATACTTTTGAAAGTAATATTGTTTACAAGGCATGCCCCACTCCTACCCACTTTCCAGTCCTACTCCTAAGAGACAATTCTTTTCCTTTCTTTCTTTCTTTCTTTCTTTCTTTTTTTAAATCAATTCTCCAACCTTCACCTGGGACTACAGTTGCATGTTGCCATGCCTGGCTAAAGTTTTGTATTTTTTTTGTAGAGGCAGTGTTTCCCCATGTTGCCCAGGCTGGTCTTCAACTTCTGGGCTCAAGCAATCCTCCCCACCTTGGCCTCCCAAAGTGCTGGGATGACAGCTGTAAGCCGCTGTGCTTGGCAGCAATTCTTCTTCATCATTTGAACTTTCTTTTAAAAATTCTAATATTTACTCCTGCATTTCCAAATAATATGCTGACTTGCTAATACATTTCCAATTTCTTCTTTCTTGCCTGCCTTAGGGCTTGGAAAAGCTTGATAACACTTTTCCAGCCACCCTTGCAGATAGAGGTGACTGTGTGATCTAGTACTGGCCAATGAGATATCAGATGAAGGCATGTTGGAAGCTTCTAATATCAATGCTGGTATTGCTTGAGGCTAGCATTATTCCTCCCTCCTTCTTGTTGCCTTAAACACAGACGTAATGGTTATAGTTGAAGGGATTATCTTCTGCCCACAGAGAAAAGGCCAAGAGAATCCTTGAGATATCAGAATTGACATCGCCGAATATCAGGACTAAAGCCAGTGTTGCTAACTTTGAAACCATTATTTATTTGAGAAAAATTAAATCCTATTTTTCTAAAAAATGATTAGCCTTGATTTACTAGCAGCCTGACACATTCCTAACTAACACTAATGTTGCTAGTTCATGATTTAAAAGTTGTAGGCAGCAACTATGGACTTACTACTATGGAAGCTGATTTAACTCTTTCACTACCCTCCACGTCTTTTTTTTTTTTTGAGATGGAATTTCGCTCTTGTTACCCAGGCTGGAATGCAATGGCGCGATCTCAGCTCACCACAACCTCTGCCTCCTGGGTTCAAGCAATTCTCCTGCCTCAGCCTCCCGAGTAGCTGGGACTACAGGCACGCACCACCATGCCCAGCTAATTTTGTATATTTAGCAGAGATGGGGTTTCACCATGTTGACCAGGATGGTCTTGATCTCTTGATCTCGTGATCCACCCATCTCGGCCTCCCAAAGTGCTGGGATTATAGGTGTGAGTCACTGCGCCCAGCCCACTTCCTTCTTATCCATACAACTTCAGTACCTCTCTCCCTTTATCTTTTGAGTTTTATCACCGATTTTAGTAAATTATCACTCAGTAATTCTATTACTATGAGCATATGAATATTATTCAGTTGAGCCAAGTATGTACTAAGATTAATATGATTATATTTCCATTCTTACACTTTTTATTTTCCCAGAGCTACTGAATGCTAAATATCTGCTTTGTTTTCTCTGTACCTGTTGCTAATACTTTCCACACTCACAAAGACTCTATCAATATGATTTCCTACAATCTTAAATTTAGTAGTTGGATTCTTGCCCTCTATCCCATCCAGAGACCTCTGTTGAAGGAGAAGTTTAGTTACTCTAAGCTGGCTACAAAGTCATCATTCTCTGATTTTCCTCTTTTTCTCTCTTTCTCTTTTTTTTTTTTTTTTTGAGACAGGGTTCTGTTGTGCAGGCTGGAGTGCAGTGGTGGGATCTCAACTCACGGCAGCCTCAGCCTCCTGGGTTCAAGTGATTCTCGTGACTCAGCTTCCCCAGTAGCTGGGATTACAGGCGCTCACCACCCCACCTGGCTAATAGAGACAGGTTTCACCAGGTTTGAGATGCGGTCTTGAACTGCTTCGGCCTCCCAATGTGCTAGGATTACAGGCATGAGCTACCGCGCCCAGCCCTTCCTCTTTTTCTGTTGCCTACCCTGTTTTCTATGTCTTAAGACTATTCCTTTTTTTGGTGTTCTTCCATGTTTTAATGAAAGATATAACCCAAAACCTTTCTGAGAAAGTGCATGACAGGAAATTTTTGACACCTTGCACTTCTGAAATGAAATTTTATTCCACTTCTGTATTTCGTTGATAACTTGTCTAGGCATGGAATCCAATATTTAAAGGCATTGTATTGCTAAAAAGTCTAATACATTCTGATTCTTAACCCTTCATGTGCAAGCAGTTCTTCTTCATGTATTTCATTTTATTTTTACTCTCTGGAAAGCTCAGCCAAGAAATGTAATTCCCTGGGCCGAGCATTAAGTGGGCCCTATCAATAAGAAACATAATATTTTCTTTTTCTTTTTTTTTTTTTTTTGGATGGGAGTTTTGCTCTGTCACCCAGGCTGGAGTGCAGTGGCATGATCTTGGCTCACTGCAACCCCCGCCTCCTAAATTCAAGTGATTCTCCCGAGTCAGCCTCCCGAGTAGCCGGGATTACCGGTGCCCACCAACAAGTCTGGCTAATTTTTGTATTTTTAGTAGAGACGGGATTTCAGCATCTTGGTCAGGCTGGTCTCGAACTCCTGACTTCATAATTCACCAACCTCGGCCTCTCAAAGTGCTGGATTACAGGCATGAGCCACTGCGTCTGGCCTTATCTTTTTTCTAATAATTTTCTCCCCATTATTTTTTCTACTCTTTCTGAAACATCTGTCAGCCACATATTATTGTTTCTTAATTTTCTGTAAACTTTTCTTTTTATTGTCCATTTTGTTGTCTTTTTGGTCTACTTTTGGAAGATTTCCTATATTCTGTCTTTTTTTCTTTTTTTTTTTAAATATGGGGTTTCACCATGTTGGTCAGGCTAGTCGTGAACTCCCGACCTCAGGTGATCCTCCCACCTTGGCCTCCATCTATATTCTATCTTTAATATTCCATTAAAGGCTCTATTTCAGCTTTCCTGCTTTTAATGTTCAGAAGCTCCTTTTGGCCCTCTAATATTTGTTTTTGTTGCTTTTATTTATTGATTTTTTTCTTTTTTTGAGACAGAGTCTCACTGTCACCTAGGCTGGAGGAGTGCAGTGATACAATCTCAGCTCACTGCAACCTTTGACTCCTGGTTTCAAGTGATTCCCCTGCCTCAGCCTCCCAAGTAGCTAGGAGTACAGGGGCCTGCCACCACTCCCAGCTACATTTTGTATTTTTTGTAGAGATGGTTTTGTTATGTTGACCAGGCTGGCCTAGAACTCCTGGCCTCAAGTGATGTGCCCACGTTGGCCTCCTAAAGTGCTGGGATTACAGGCATGAGCCACCGTGCCCTTCCGTTTGTTGCTCTTAAATAGCACATTGTTCTTGTTTCATTGGTGCATTATTTGTTTACATATTGATCATATATTCTTCATCCCATCCTGGTACTATCAGTTTTCCTCAAAGTTATCCTTTTAGGTAGACTTTTGTTCTAGAGTTTGTGCTTCCTTTTGGAGGCTTTTCTCAAACACTGTAGATCTTTGACCTCATGTTTATATTTAAGTGTGATATAAAAAGCTGATTAGAGACTGTCTGTGAGGGTGGGACTGAAGGATTTTTTTGAAAGGAGATTTGATAGACAGCAAGCATCTTTCTTTTTTTCTTTCTCCTTCCTTCCTTCCTTTTCCTTCTCTGTCTCTCCATCTCTTCTTCCCTTCCTTCCTCCCACCCTCCCTTCTTCTGGATTGGGGAACACTTACACATTCACAACTGTAGATCTTTTTCTAGGATCTTATAATTTATTTAAAGAAACATCCTCTGATCTCTTGCCTTGGGGGAGAGGCATGGGTGGTGGTGGTATAAACTTGGCTCCTGGCTTACTAAGCTGGGTGGAGGAAACTATGAGATGGTATCGCACTGATTAGCATACGATCTTTCACTTGCTCTCCTTCTTGTAGGTCCTGTGCCTCCCTCCTGATGGTTCCCCTGATGTACCCAAGTGGGAAGCCCTGCTGGTTGCATTTCACTACAGTATACTCTGTCTCCTCCTAGCATAGAGATGGGATGGAGTTTTGGGGTGAATTGTATCTCTCCAAATTCAAGTATTGAAGTCCTAACCCCCTAGTACCTCAGAACATGAGTGTATTTGGAGATAGGGCCTTTAAAGAGGTAATTATGGTAAGATGGAGTCATGTGGGTGGGCCCTAAACCCATACGCTAATAAGAGGAGATTAGAACACAGACATGTGGACTCAGTGAAACGACCATGTGAAGACATGGTAAGATGGACACCTGCAAGCCAAGGAGGCCTCTGAAGAAAGTAACTCTGCTGACACTTTGATCTTGGATTTTTATCCTCCAGAACTGTGAGAAAATAAATTTCTGTTGTTTAAACCACACCATCTGTGGTATTTTGTTATGGCAGCCTGGAAAACTAATATGGATGGGTGCTTACTTGCACTGGGTGGGGTAGGGGGCCTGGGGGCCTAACAGCTTTGCATCAAGCTTTTGAATCAATCCATCTGGCATCAGTCCTATCACTCACTCCCACCTGCAATGATAATCAGACACTTGATTTTCTAGGCCAAGTTTGTCCAACCCTTGGCCTGCGGGCCCCATGTGGCCCAGGATGGCTTTGAATGCACCCAACACAAATTTGTAAACTTTCCTAAAACACTATGAGACTTTTTTTTTTTTTAAATAGCTCATCAGCTATTGTTAGTGTTAGTATATTTTATATGTGGCCCAAGACAAATTTTCTTCTAATTCGGCCCAGGACTGCCAAAAGATTGGACACCCCTGTCCTAGGCCTTTCTGAAGTTCTACAGGCTAAATGATCATGATCCTGCGTCTACAGATGTTTAAGCTCATCTGTCTCAACTCTGCAAAATCAGTTTCTACTCCTACAGTCACTTTCCAGTTTCCAATTTTGTTGTCATCTTTAATACTTTCATCTCCTTCCTTACTTTTCTGTAAGTGAGGATTCTATTAGGGGCCCTAGAGGGCCAGGATGTGGTGGCTCAAACCTATAATCCCAACACTTTGAGAGGCCAAACATTGCTTAAGCCCACAAGATTGAGGCAGGCTACAGTGAGCTAGGATTGCACCACTGCACTCCAGCCTGGGTTATAGAGTGATTCCTTGTCTTAACAAACAAACAAACAAACAATGAAGGACTAAAGACATGTGCTTGGCTGGGCACCATGGCTCACACCTGTAATCTCAGCACTTTGGGAGGCCAAGGCGGGTGGATCATGAGGTCAGGAGTTCGAGATCAGCCTGGCCAACATAGTAAAACCCTGTCTCTACTAAAAATACAAAAATTAGGTGGGCATGGTGGCACGTGCCTGTAATGTTAGCTACTCGGGAGGCTGAAGCAGGAGAATCACTTGAACCTGGGAGGCGGAGGTTGTGGTAAGCTGAGATGGTGCCACTGCACTCTAGCCTGAGCAACAGAGCAAGGCTTAGACTCAAAAAAAAAAAAGACACATGAATGCTTAGTTGGTTAAGTGATACATCCTTAGGTCGATTTCAAATTTAGGCATCCAGGCACATTTTATTCTTCTCCAGGTTCCTTCTTGGGGATAACAGCCAATTTAATAAGTTAGTATTTTTAGAGTGCAAAACAACCTAGGAGGAGATAATGCCTGTCATGGCTTCACAGCAGATTCAATGGCAGATCTGCTGTAGTGGCCCCGCATATGATGACATATGGCAGAAGACGGTCAGCAGGCAGACTTGCTCAACTAGATCTGCAGCCCTTTAAAACTGGATTCTGGCTGGGGCACCGTGGCTCACGCCTGTAGTCCCAGCACTTCGGAAGGCTGAGGCGGGTGGATCACTTGAGGCCAGGAGTTCCAAACTAGCCTGGCCAATATGTTGAAACCCCATCTCTACTAAAAATACAAAAATTAGCCAGGCGTGGTGGCAGGCACCTGTAATCCCAGCTACTGAGGAGGCTAAGGCAGGAGAATTGCTTGAACCTAGGAAGCAGAGGTTGCAGTGAGCTGAGATCACACCACTGCACTGCAGTCTGGGCAACAGAGCAAGACTCCATCACAAAAAAAAAAAAAAAAAAAAATTGGATTCTCCTGCCTGGATGCCACAGAATGGCATCCTTTTCCCCAAGTCTCATTATAAAAGGTTCATTGTAATGAAATGACAATTTAGCATCAAATTCTAAATAGAAAATGAGAATAGCCATCTTAATAGATGTTAAAGACCATTACTTAAATGATAATAAAAATAACACCATTTTGCCCCAGGAATTTAATTAAAAATTTTACTTCATAAATAAAATAATTTGGTTTAAAAAAACACTATCTTGTTTCCAGTTTTATATATGAACATTTGCTTTGTTGCTGTCTCCTAAAATAACCATCAAACTCTAAACTGTGCTGAAACTTCTAAGTTCATGATGCATACTGCAGCAGATTTCAGGATTATTATTTTGACGAGCTAACTACTCCAACTAAGGACAGTTGTCAACCATTAAATAAATAATCACTAGGTTGAGAATGGAATAATCCACTACTTACTCTATGCCTGTCTGTTGCAAAACTCCATGTCCAGCACAATTTAGGATGAGGTCTTCAATGGCTAACGGTGTGCAACTTCATGTTGTCAGAATACTGTACTGTGTTTCTCAAATTTTAAGATGCATCAGACCCACCTATAGGTTTGTTAAAAACACAGGTTGCTGCCCACCTCTTTGAATTTCTGATTCCATGGGTTTGGGGTGAGTTGGTCAATCTGCATTCCTAACAAGTTCCCATGGGATCTGACGTTGACAGTCAATCCAGGGACCACACCTTGGAAACCACTGCCATACATAAGTGTTTATGGCATTTGGAGAGACAGTAATATAGTCTCATGGTGAGTGTGGCAGAAACTTTCCTATTTATTCAAAGGAACAAATATTCCTTTGATGCCAAAGGAATCAAAATATTTGGGTAACAGGTAATTTTATGGTTGACAATTTAAAATAGTCTTTTCAAACATTTTCCTTTACTAATCTAACCAATGAATATAGCAGTAGTTAGCCCGTTGGGGGCAACATGATCAAAGTTGAGTTACTAGACACCAAAGAGGAAGAAAAGATTCTTGACTATCATAAACCGACAAAAGGAATGGTTTAACCATAAACACTGTGTTTCTTTGCACAAACAAAGTTGGGACAGTTTGGTAAAAGCTTTTGTGTAATTTTGGAAACGGACTTCAAATTAAAGGATTAAACACATTTGTTTATCTTCATTCCCCCCTAAAAAGGACAGTAAAAGAACATAAAGGGATAAATCCACAGGGGCAAAGAAGACAGAGGAGGAGTTATCAGCAAAAGCCCTGCTTCAACACAATTTTGATGGAGGAATGAAAACTAGTTTAACAGAACAGTGAAAGCTGCACTCTAATGTGGCCCTAGAGGTCAGTACAGAAAGAACTCAATTCCCTACAAAACCCTAGAATGGTCTAGGCCTTGGAGATGCCAGATATCACCAGAAGAAAATGCTGATGAGGGGCCCCAGAAGGGTGAGGGAGACGTGAGCAGCTAAACGCAAGGGGCCAGGTCAATGTCGGCACTTGGAGCTGCCGGAGTCTCAGGTGCCCTGTCCCAATCCTTGCAGTCAGCAAGAGAAAGAGGAGAGAGGCTTGTCCAGCAGGCACAAAGAAGGGCAGGAATAAGGCACCTGCTGGAAAGAAAAAAGTGTGAAAGATTGCATCCTAAACAGTTACTCATCCAGACCCCTTCCCCTGAACCACTTCCAGAACATTGGCAGCCAAGTGAATGCCTCCTCAGGCAAGAGATTCTAAGATATTTCTCATGAGAAAGTGACACACCCCAAAGAAAAGACATCTAGTTTCTGACATTTGAGGTATCTTCCCATGAAAAGACGAGCTTTCATCTGATCACCATACTTGATCACCACAAGCCCACCAGAGAGCAAGCACACTTTTCTCACCCCCATATAGAGTTCCTGGTGCGGTTTCTATTACTTCCTTCTTACTTATAAAAGGAGAGGAAAAGTTTTGCAGACAGTTGACGAAAGCCTCTAACGTGATGGGACTAAAACAAATACATGAGAAGGGAAGCTAGAAGAAAACCTTACAGTAAGCAAACACTCTTAAAAGATAGGAAAAGTTAGTGCAACTGTGACATAATCACAAAATTCTATTTATAACAGACAGCATGAAATGAGCTCTTTAAATAGCAGAGATAACAACCGCAGTAGAAAGTAAAGTAAAATATCCTCCAAAATAGGACAAAAGATGAAGAGATATGTCACAGGAAAAAAAAAAAGATAACATTCTGAGATTAACCCAGTTTAAAAAAGAAATAATAAGATTGAATAATAATTAAGATTTTAATTAGTGCCTGGTACAGTTCTAAGTGGCTCAGACATATTAGTGAAGTAATTACTATTATTATCTCCATTTTATAGATGAGGAAACTGAAGCATAGCAAAATTAGGTGACATTTCCAATAGTAACACTAGAAGCTAGAAGATAAAACAGCAATTTCTGCCTGTAATCCCAGCTACTTGGGAAATTGAGTCAGGAGGATCACTTGAGTCCAGGATTTTGAGGTTGCAGAGAGCTATGACCATGTCACTGCACTCCAGCTGGTGTGACAGAGTAAGAACTGGTTTTTAAAAACTTAATTATTATTATTTGAGACAAGGTTTTGTTCTGTTGCCCAGGTGGGAGTGCAGTGTCATGGTCTCGACTGACTACAGCCTTGACCTCCCCAGCTCAAACAATCACCTTACCTCAGCCCCCTGAGTAGCCGAGACTACTGGTGCATGCTAGTATGCCCAATTAATTTTTGTATTTTTTGTAGAGATGAGGTCTAGTTACATTGCCCATGCTGATCTTGAACTCCTGGACTCAAGTGATCCTCCTGCCTTGGCCTCCCAAAGTGCTGGGATTACAGGTGCAAGCCACTGTGCATGGCCTAAAATTATTTTTTAATTAAAAAATTAAGTAAGTGAAAGAGCAATTTCTACAAACTTAAAAATGAAGAAATTCTGGTTAGAATTCTACACTTGGTCAGACTCTCCATTAAAAGTAAAAGTTGAATAAAGTCATAACGATTATGTAAGAACTCAAATTTTTACCTTCTGTGCCCTTTCTTGGGCTATTACTAGAACACGTGCCATGGAAAATGATGCAGTAAACCAAAAAAGAAGGCACAAAACACAGAAATGGGGATTCTCACACTACAAATTAAAGAGTGTCCCAGGTTGACACATGAGCAGTGGATCCACAGAGTAACTTATCTCCATTGAAACAGTAGAACAATGAATTTCTAGAGCAATTGTTTTCCGGGGAAAATTGGAATTGTTTGATCATTTGGAAAATAAACATGATAGTCATTTGATAGATCAGTTGTAGAAAAATATCGGGATAGGTGCATAATAAACTAAGTAAATAGATACAAGGTTTTACAAGAAAGAAAATAATAATAGTACACGAGCTGACTCTGTTGTCACCGCTATTGGCATAGTTACTTACTTAGCTTCTAAACTGTGAAAGTGCTATGTTGGAAGGAGAAGCTGCTTGGCATGAGAGAACTAAATCCTAATCTGAAGCAACAGGTAGTCAGAGCACCACATCTATTGGCAAATCAAGAGAGAGAGCAGTATAAATTATTTAGAAATAGGGAGGTAAATGACAGAAGAGACAGATAAAAGTGGAATGCAGCTGCCTCTAAAAAGGAGAGGAACACGATAGCTATGTATCTTAAAATATTATATTAAAATAGTACCTGCATTGTCTTAAAATATATTATTTTTTAAAGTGTGTGTTGACATTGTCCTTAAAAAATACAATTTTGAAATTTATTTGTTGAGAATGAACACATGGAACAAACCAAACCCTTGTTTTATCGTGTAATTTTCTGAAAATATGTGATCCATAAAGATTAAAAAAAAAAACCGTGTAGTAAGGGTCTGGCAGCTTTAGTATTAACTTGAAATAAAATATGGTAAGTTTTCCATGTCCTCCTTTATTTCCACAATCCATATGTACGAGCGAGATCCCAGTCAGAACTTCAAAGATACTTCACTCTTTGTTAGCAGCGGTTATAAATTACACCTTTGCTAATTTGCGTTGTTCCCAACCAGGAGAAACATTACCACAAAAAAAGTCAGTTTCATCCTGCAGTGTTTCCGTAGCAACCATATTAAGCTGGAAGGATAAAGCACCTTTGTAGCAGTAGCGTCTATTGAATTACAATGTAAATGTTGATGCCTGCCTGGAAACGTCAAATGACAACAGGTTTACAGAACGAATTCAGTGGTTGTTTGCCGCTCTGGAATCCCGGGCTGCAGAGTTGAGATGGAAGAGGTGCACCTGGCTATCTTAGTGTCCATTCAACCAAATCTCCTCACTTCATCAAAACCACGCCATTTCCCACCTGCCCAGCTCGTAAAAGGTTGCTCACCTGTTTAAAATCTGTAATATAGCTGATGTCTTTTATACAGCAGGACACGAAAAGTGTTTGTTGTGAATACGCATGTTAAAAATTCAATTACGAAACAGATCAAACTTTGTGCTTCTTTTCCCCTTTCAGCACAAAGTAAGTTTAGTCCCGTCCTCTTCTGCCACTGTCAAACAGCCCTGCTACTGTAGGCATTAAATGCCCTGTGACGTACTGCGCATTTGATTCTGGTTCACTTGGGACACCTGAGCTCGGCTCTCATTAGTTTCTTCGCTCGACCCATAATCCCTAGTGTTGGCAGGTGTTGCATTCCCCCAGCCCCTTTCTTCGCTTCGTCCAGTACCCCCACCTTCCCATCCTGGCCTTGGAGAAGGAGGAAAACGCAGCTTGAGGTCTACTCGAAGAACTGGCCCTCAACTTCCACAGGCTGCCACCGAGCTGCCAGCATGCCGCCGCTCCACTCAGGTAAACTTCGGAGTGAGTTACCTGCACTTGGAGAAGGGCCTTACCTGAGCGCGCCTCTGCCAATGGCAGCTCACCTGAGGGAGCTCCGCAGCCAATCACCATGCAGCTCGTCCCTCGGGCTTGTACCCTTTAGTGAAAGAATTCAGCTTCTTGCGAGAAAGTTACCTGTGGCCGCCCAAGTCCGCCACTTTCTGCTCTGTGTCCGCCCATTGCCACGATCCAGGAGGACTCTGCGCCGCCCGGCCGCCTCCGAGCTCGGGCCCCATGTGAGGGGCCCCCCCTTATCCCACCTTTCCGGCTAGGTGAGGGCGCGAGCGGGCGAGCGAGCGAGAGTGGTGAGGGGGGACGGAAAAGCAGAATTACCTGTAGCTCTTGTTCTGCCATCTCGGGCGCTTTCACACACCTTCACCTGCACAGACTTGAAAGTCCAGTTTCACCAGAGGCTGAGGCTCCAGGAAAAGGGGAGCAAGTTCATTGGATCAAACATGTCACAAGAGTCGGACAAGTAAGTGGATCACACGCGCCTGCTGCTGCTACTACCACTTTGGGCTGATGGCAACTGGTTTGTTATGTTTTTGTTTTTAAGTTGCTATTGTTGGTTTTTTTTCTCTCTTTTTTCTTTTTGGTGGATCCAGACTTTTCCGCATTATGTTTCTACCCTGGTTAAGGGGAGAAACCCTACCACAATGTGAATGTTTAATACCCCCTTTGGGCCTTGATAGTAAAAGTGGATTTTCCTTTTCCTTTCTCCCTTAGGAATGGTCTCAGCTCCCGCTCCCGGATAAATACTTGGATATTGCCAGAGGTTTTGGTAGATGGGCGCGGGGGGCCTGCTCTTCCCCTTCTGCTTTAGCTGCTCCCACCGATCTGGCGTTTAGGGCCATTTGGAAGTTCAGCTGAGTTCCTTCGATTTGTCCAAAGGGCCTGCTGGAAAAGTGGGGCTTGGCCGCTTTTGTGTGACCGCAACAAAGAGCTTTTATACCGAGGCAGAAACGGCCATCTTCTCGCACCGGGCAGAAGGGTGGGCGTGAGTGCACGCCCGCCTGTGGCCCCCGAAGGGAGGCTAGGCGCCGGGAGGTCGGGGGGCGCGGGGGCGGCCGGCGCGGTCCCCCAATGCCCCCACATTCCGCCTCCCTCCTCCCCGCCCCCGCCAGCCTCCCCTGGGTCCTCCCCCGCATTGTTTGGCCACCTTCCCCAGGTGCCTGGGAGAAAGCACCGTTCGCCAAGAGGGGAACTCGTGTGAGGCCTCGAGTTAGGGCCTTGGCGGCGCGCAGAGGGGCGCCTGCCACGGAGCGGTTCTCCCGAGCCTCGACGGCGTCTGCACGCCCCTCGAGCTCGCGGCCCTCCACGCAGTTGGCGGCCACCTCAGACGCGGCGGGCGGGACTGAGTGGGGTGCGCCGAGCCTTCTCGGGGGCTCTCGCTGTCGAGGCCGGGGGCCCAGGGTGGCGGGGCCGCTGGACTCGCTTTTTTTGCGTCCCGGGCGGGCACTCCAGACGCGCGGTGGAGCGGCAGCCTGCGCGGCCGGAGCCACCCGCGGGTCGCTGGGCCAGGTCCCGCCGCGTCACGACGGCCTCCCAGCGAGCCGGCCCCCCTCCCTTGCCCTCGCCCTCGCCCACGCCCTCGCCCTCCGGAGGCTTTGTGAGCCTGGAGAGGTGGGGCCTGGGCGGGCGCGGGAGGGAGCCGGAGGTGAGTCCCGCGGCCTTTCTCGGGATTCGGCGGGGACACTCCCTTCCCCCTCCTCTCAGGCGCGTCCGGGCCTGGGAACTGGCTGCGTCCTATTGGAAGTGCGCGGGGCCGCCCTTTTACTTTCCCCGGTAACTTTGCCGTGGCGTTGCGGCCACCCCGAGGGGACTTTCCTGAAGGTGTTTCGCCGGGGAGGGCCGGTGCCCAGAGGCCGCGGGCCGCCGAAACCTGTCATGGAGAAGTGGCGGGGACCCGTCCCAAGTGGAGGGACCACGAGGGAGGAGTGGGAAGGCCCTGCGGACCTGTTCAGGGGTGCAGGGGAACGACCAGCCTCAAGTTAAGGCCGCTGGTAGGTTAGGCGAACCACTGAGAACATGCGCTGTTACAGTTAAAAAGCAAAAAACTGCCAGATAGTTGTACCCAGTTAGCCACCGATGAGGAATTAACCGAGAACAGCATGCCGGAGTGGGAAGAACTAGCGTTACCAACAAGGGAGAGGGTTCGAGGCAGGTTAGGAAGGGGAGAGTGTGTGGTTGTCTGAGAATACCCCCAGCTCTTCCCTAGATCTCAGTCTTCAAGGAAACGCGACTCACGTTTGAAATTTTCAGTATCCAAATGCCGAGGTGACGCACGTTTTGGGGGTTTGTTTTGATCCTCGCGTCAAAAATGTTTGCAAATCTAGTTTACTTAATCGCGCAATTAACATTTGGTTTGACTGCCTAGTTTTGTGATACAACAGGACTCGAATTCTGAATGAAAACGGGTCGGTCTTTAACCAGTTCTACCTAGCAGCAATCAGAACAATGTGCTTACCATCAGAAGTAAGTATTGAGTGCCCGCAACCTGGTTTCACCACACGCATCACCTCGTTTTTATGGGTGATAAGTATCTGGGATTATGTATGCTTACATTTAATGAACGTTGCTTTTCTAGTCATGGTTTCCAAGACGAAATTGTGTACCTTGGGGAAAATAATCATAACCATAGTGCAAAAAGACAATTCGACCTGGTTTGTCTCGCTCTTCCTGGGCTGTTGGAACATGCTTTAAGTCACTATATGGCTTCTGGATCATTTTTACTAATTCTAGCCTAGTTTTCTTAATGTTACTATTCTAAGGGAGTCCTGGCAGGAGTGGGTCTGAAGCTTATGCAACTATGTGTGTGAGATGGGGTGGTCACACCGTGGGCCTTCCTTCCTCAGCAAGTGAGAGGCCCTGAAGCTCGAGCTTCTTCAGCCTCATGGAAAAGCTGCCTTACGAGGCCTGCCTGTAGTTTCTGGAAATAACATGAATGAACGCACACTGGATCTTCTTTCATAATCCCATTGAGATTTAGGCAATCTCTGGGGTTGCACAGGAAGATATATCCGGTTAACATGGCTTGGCTGAAGTAGCATTGTCTTTTTTACGGGGTGGACTTTTCAGATCTAAACGTTCTACTTTTGATGCAGTGTTGATGCTATCGCCAATTAAAACAAATAATTTTTAGGACATTTTGTCTTCGTACATATTTTAAAATTCTTTACTCCCCCATCTTAAATTTCATGAAGATTTAAGATCTTTTGTCAGCAAGCATGTGTACAAATGAAGCAATGATAGATTAAGAAATTCTTATTTTACTGTCAAAATGTATGAAATATATTCAGAGAATATATAGGTACTATGTGATTTGATACTCAAAAGTGTTTTTCATTAGGTAAGTGTGTTTTCTGATTACCTACTATTTGTAGCACATTCAGATAGGCATGATAGAGGCATGTGAAGATGGATAAGATGAGCCCTGTTCTCAGGGGGCTTACACTGTAGTGGAAAGCAACTCATGAACAGACATACTTTTAATGAACACAATGCCTGATAAGTGTCTTAACAGTTTCAAAAAATACAATAGTTACAAAAAAGTTTCTAAAAATACAATACTGGTCATGATAAATATTGCTTCTCCTCATCCCATTTTTGCCTTTGATGATTAATTTTAGTCATTTTGTGTGTTTTATATCAAGGAGTCTTACTGGTATTCAAATGGCTGAAGTTATAGGTATTTCATGTGGATGACTATATTTTAATTAAACTCTAGTCTTTAGTTTTATAAATGCATGTTTGTTTACATTTGGCTATGCAAAATATCTTTTAAGTTCAGAAACGTCAAGAATTTATCATATCTTCTTCAAACCAATACAAATACCCATTCACTTTTTCAATGAATATGCCTTGAATGCCATTGTATAGTGGGCATTGAGATTCACTAGTGAACAGAACCTAGTCCCTGCCTGCATGGTGCTTAGTGTGTGGGTGGGGTGGTGGTGGTGAGGGAGAGCAGACAGTAAATCCTTGTTGATAGTAAATCAACAAAGAAGTAAACATTTAATTAGATGATGATAAGACCTATGAAGGAAGGCCAAACCAGCTGGAGTGAGAATAATGGGGATGTCTTTTATATAGGGTGATCATGGACAGCTTCTCCAATGAGGTGAGCTTTGAGTGGAGGCCTGAGTCAAGTGACGGAGCAAGCTCTAAGATGCCTGGTGTAGGAGTGTTACAGGCAGGTGGAAGAGCAAGTGCAAGGGTCCTCGGGTAAGAGTGTGCTTAGCATGTTCTAGAACCACAAGGGCGCTCAGCATGGGTGAAATCAGAGGCAGAGATAATGGCACCATCAAGTAAATTAACATGATCAGTTCTCTACTAATTAATCTGGACAGTTGCATACTCAAAATAGTCAAAAGTATTCTTGTAATCGGTCTTGGTAGTCAAGTGACATTAATACCCAATGAGTAAATGATGAACCAGCTAATACTATCAGTCTTGTCTCTTTTCCAGAGTATCACCAGTTTAATGCTGAGGGGTCCAGAGTTCTGTTCCCTACAATGGATTAAATCTTGTACACTCCTTAATTCAGAGATGAATAAATGCACACACTCTAGAGGATCCCTGGGGATTCAAACTAAAAGAGGGACAAAGTGCAGATAGTGTTTGCTCAGACACGCCCACCTCCCTAAAACTTGTAGTGTAGTCTACTACCTTCAGCTGCCTTCTCCATTCCTTAACATTAGCCTTGTGCAAGATAAAAATTGCCCTTGCTGGCTTCCTCTTGCTCCTGTTCAGTTTCTACAAACTATATCCATCAGAAAACATGGACTTGTCCACTGCGTCTGGAGAACACTGCATAGTGTGTGCTTTAGTGACTTTCCCATCATCTGTGACATAAACTGACATACAGGCAAAGTTAACCTAACTGAAACAGAAGAAAATGCTGGACAACAGCACAAAAATCTGAGCTAATAAAAACAAGTTGAAGTTGATGCACATACTTGAAAATAGGAATCTCCACAGGAGATTTTAAAATCATTGCATTTCAAACTCATCTGAGTTTAAAACATATAAAATACAATCTGAGGCACCCAGGGTCCCAACCCAGCAGTGTTGAATCAGATTCTCCAGGAGAGAGCACAGGGAATCTGCATTTAAATAATGTTCCAGGCATTATAATTGCCTTAAGTAGGGCAACACTGTTTCAAATGAAACTTAATGTTGCTTTACCTAATAGATGCAATTTATATATAGCTCTTCAGGTGCATAGCCAGTGTGTAAATGAAAGAAACCTGTGGACTTTATGCTACATTGGATGAGCTCCTTCAGATATGATTTTAATGTGGTTATAAGACTTAGGCCTGCTGTTGATGTTGTTTGCTTTCATTGTTTTGCTGAACTGCTGCTTCTGGAAGAAAGGGGTCTTTTTGATAGGGCATATGTTTCCAGAGCTGCTAATGACCTGATTTGAAGTGATATCACCCACATGGGCCTCCACCAGGCTTGCCAAGGATTTTGCTAGGGTTTCTGGCTGAATGCCACTCATGTGTGAGCTGGTGTTCAATGTTTTGTGGGTTTCCCCCCCACCCCCAGACAGTCTTGCTCTGTTGCCCAGGCTGGAGTGCAGTGGCAAAATATTGGCTCACTACAACCTCCACCTCGTGGGTTTGAGAGATTCTCCTGCCTAAGCCTCCCCAGTAGCTGGGATTACAGGTGTGCATCACCATGCCAGGCTAATTTTTTTATTTTTAGTACAGATGGGGTTTTATCATGTTGGCCAGGCTGGTCTCAAACTCCTGACCTCAAGTGATCTGCCCCCCTGGCCTCCTGAAGTGCTGGGATTACAGGCGTGAGCCACCATGTCTGGTATTCACTTTTTTGAGGACTGTTGTTTCATTGAATTCAGATTCTATTTTGTAGCACAAAGTCAAAGGTAAAGAGTGCTAGTTTGATATTGATCCCTGGTGAAATGATTTGATAGGCTGGTGACTGCAATTTCATTTCTAAGGCTCATGGTAGCTTGAAGTATTACTCTGATAAGTCAGTACTAGAGCTGCTGTGGGCCTTTAGTTGAGGGTCTGTTCTAAACTGACTGCAGAGTTCAGGCCGTTCAAATGGGCCCAGCGCCACCTGACTTAAGGAAGATTAGAAATAAGTACTAGAACAATCACTGAAAAGCTATGCCCAGCAATTTCTACTAGGCTCAGGAAAGTAAAAAAGAGAATTTAAAAAAGTAGTTGGATAAATGAAACATACATAGAAGCATTTAAACATTACCACTACCCACTCACCTCAAGAAGTGTTTGTTTCATATGTATAGAAAATTCAAATAAGATTTTTTTGGATGTTAGGTTGTTAAATTTACTTTTTAAAAAGGCTTAGATAATTCAGGCAACTGCTTCAGTTCCTCTTTATGACTTTGGTGTAACTATTCATTTCTGGTTAAAAAATTAACAGTGGTTACATAGTATTTTTCCCCTCTTCCTCCCTCATTTAAACCCACATGTTCTTCTTGTTCCCCCCTTCCCTTGGTTCCTTTCTTGGCTTGTCTCCCTAATGTCGCTAATGTTTTTTTCTCCCGTATTGCTTGATGAGAAATGACAGCTGCACAGCTTCTGCTCATATAGATAAATGTGAGTCTGATTTTAGGTGCTGCTATAGTTAGTGAACTTTGCTGCATTCTTTTAGTATTTATAATATCAGCAGTCCACCCTTGTTACTTGGACCAAGAGGTGAGATCATGGCAGCAGATGATGTCAACTAGTTTAACCTTGGAAAAATTTAAAGTTCTTTTTAGTATAAGAAAAGCCTTACCCTAAGTTAATTGGAGTTCTCACTCATGATCTCTGGCATTCACATTAGGGCACTGATACTCTCTTCCTTTTCAAGAGGTTTTCAATGACTCTTGTTCAATTATAAAAACTAGGCCTAACCTGAAACAGGGTAGTGATTGGTTTGGCAGACTTGTCCAGGGAAAATTCCTTAACGAGCAGCAACAGGCTGGATAGGAATTTTTGCTTTGGCCCAGGAGGACTGGTGGGTTGCCTAGTAACAACAGCATGTCCCTGGGAGTCCCTCAGACATCTTCACTGGTCTTCAAATTTAGACCTCCAAATTTCAGATTCACCCTACCATCCACCTGTCTGCATATTTTCTTCCTTTGGATGAATCCAGGCTCCTCAGATCAGTTTGCTTATTTTTCCATTACCAGGAGAGTACATTTTATGTTGTAAGTTTCTTATAATGGTAAATGGTAAAAAGTACTGGATTATAATAGGTTCTAATGAAAGTGTATTTATTTATTTATTTTTGAGATGGAGTTTCACTCTTGTCACCCAGCCTGGAGTACAATGGCACAATCTTGGCTTACTGCAACCTCCACCTCCTGGGTTCAAGCAGTTCTCCTTCCTCAGCCTCCTGAGTAGCTGGTACTACGGGCATGTACCCCTAGGCCAGGCTAATTTTTTTTTGTATTTTTAGTAGAGATGGCCGACCACCATGTCAGCCAGGGTGGTCTTGAACTCCTGACCTCAGGTGATCCACCTGCCTCCCAAAGTGCTGGGATTGCAGCCGTGAGCCACCATGCTCAACTGAAAGTGTATTTTATGCTGTAAGTTTCTTAATGCTAAATGATAAAAAAAAGTACTGGATTGTAATGGGTTCAGTGGGATAGAAATAAGAGAGCATTCCTTTGGGGATCTCTACCTCTCATCCCCAATTATACTGGGAAAAGAGAAGTGTTTCTGCTTCATGAGTTTTGGTGAGCAGTAGTAATATTATTTGTAAAAACAGCACTTTTGATTTGCCACATACAATACTCATCAAATAACACATTTTAAGAATTCTTATAGGAAGTACTAGAAAAGCTGGTACATTTCAGGGGATTTCAATGTATATTTTGAAAATAAGTTAGAGTTCTGGAGATTGTTCATGCATTTGAATGGGCATTCAGTGGAAAGCAATCTGCCTGTGGCGGATGAAGTGCTTTATTTTACTTTGTAATGAACATGGCAATGAACTTTGTGGGGAATGCTTCACTTTCACTCTCAAGGAAATGCTTCCTTTACAAGTGTGAATGCAGATACCCTCCGGAACAGAAACGGAAAGTAAGAATTGCTTGTGGCTTCTTTTTATTTTGGCGCCTGCCTTTCATCTGAACCTTGAATTTACAAATATAACAAAACCCTGAGAGCCAAAGTGTCTTCCTTTTTAAGGGCCATGAATTTAGATCAGGGTTTCAGGAGACAGGGAAGGGTTGAAGTGAAGGAAGGAGGAATGGAAAAAGAAAAGGACAAGAGGGAGCAGGGAGAAACTGTCTAACTGTTGTGAGGTTGCAGTGTTTTCTCAGTGGAGCGTGAGTGGCCAGCATGGGCTGCCTTTGGGGCCTACGGTGTGACGGCATGTGGCTGTTTGGCCTCCTAGATAACTGGTTTTGGTTTTAATTTGCAGCCTAGAATCCTAGAGTTAGGAACAGCCTTCGGAGTCAATCAAATGCAATTCAGGGCTTGTGAGTGGGCAAGTACAGGATTTTGATCTAAAAGCCTGGTTTGTGGAGAAAAGTATCTTACATTTCTTCTGTGTTTCATTTTGGGATTCTAAGTATAAGTTGAAAATTTAAAGTTTTAATTAGTTTGAAAACGCATACTTTTTTTTTCTTTTTTAAAGGGAGATTGAGAGCAGGATAAGCACTGCATGTTTACTTCTTAAGCAATGAACATGAGTCTGTGAAATACCTGGGTAAGATTCTGATATCATTACTGGGAACTAAAATGGACTTTTCTTCCCTCACTCACCCGAAATCATTGTTTTTGGTTCTCGGTTCAGTGAGCCCCATAAAATAACTGCCTTCTGTACTTCTTGGATCTAACTTTTCAAAGAAACAAGGAACAAAGGTAGCTTTTGCCTCTTTCTCGGATTGCCAATAAGATAATTAACATAAGATCAGAGGATTCTTCTTTCATTGTTTTTCATCTGTAAAATGGAGTTGAACTAAATGATCTCTGAGAATAATCACCTGCTCCAATATTGTGCGTCTCATTTTCTCCCTCCAGAGTGGTCTGGGCTGATGGCCGTTCACAGCAGGGGCCGTGAACATTAGCAAGACAGGAGGTTACAGGCACAGTGGGACCTGCTTCTGCTCCCAAGCCCCCTCACCTCCTTTATCAAAATCTACAGTGGTCTGATTCAGATGACCAACAGATTTCTGGCAGGCAGGAGAAATTCAGAGGGTCACATGCAATTTAGAAGGGCAGCGAGGCGGTGAAATCAATGGTTTAACTAGAGGACTCCTGCACAGCCTTACTGGGCTAGTAGAAAAGTGGTACAAGAAAATCAGATAAAATGGGCTGGCAGGGACGCTGAGAACTTCTTCCCAGAGACAGCCCAGGAAGTGGTTCATTCTCGCAGGCTCTTGGAGTGAGAGTGAGGCAATATCAGAATGAATAGAACATTGACTAAAATTTAATAAGCTGAAAACCTTAAATAGATGAAAGGAATGACCTCCTCCTCCTCCTCCTCCTCCCTTTCCTTCTATTCTTTCCCTTTCTCCTTTTTCCTCATTCTCTTTCTTCTTCTCCTCTTCTTCTCCCTCCTCCTTTTTTTTTCTCCCCCTTCTCCTTTTCCCTATTACTCCTTTTAATAGAATGTAATTCACAGACACCCACTGTCAAAAAATATTGCCAGGAGGGTAGTTTAGTAAATGTTCAGAAGACATTTCAAATAATATAAGGATAAGAGTAGCAGCTGCAGCTTCACTTCAAGATAAGGTGATATATTATTTCACTTCAGGGCACACAACGATCATTCATTTAGGTCAGTAATAAAATCTCTGGTATCCCATTGTGTTATAGAATTTAAAAGTCTCTGAAATTGACTTTTTCTGAAGTTAGTGGCCCCTGGTAGGTTCTCATGTTGGAGGGAATTTTGATTAGGTCACAGAACATTTATTTATGTTTCCCCTGCATATTGGGATTTTTAAGTTGCTCTGGAGTCCTGGTGTATACTTTTAAGAATATATATGTCTAACACATTTTGGAAAACAGTTTTAAAGAGAATAAATACCTCAATAGAAAGTCGAAGAGCATGAGTAGACAAATTCATAGAAGCTGTATAAATGGCTAATAAACACAGAAAATTATATTAGCTGCAAGCTGTATTCATGGTAAGAAAAATACAGATCATATATCAGAGATGTTCTAAATTTCCTTGTCAAAAGGGCTAAACTTAACAAAACTGGATTTGGGTAAAATATATTTTTGGAGAATTACAAATTACCACAAACTTTCTGGAAGGCAGTTTGGCAAAACTCGTTGAAATGAGTCTACCCGTTGACATCTAAATTCCGGTTTCAGGGATTTGTCTTAAAGACCTAATCAAAGATATTAAGTGCCACATCATTTTTAAAAGTGAGAAATCAAAATAATCCTAAAGCCTGGCCATAAAGGGCTGGTTTAGTAATTCATGGTTTAATGGGATGATGGAACATTATACAAGCATTATAAATCACATTATAAAAAAATCTTTAATGATAAAAGAAAATGTTCATGATGTATTATATCAGAATGTTCATAGGCATAAAAGAAGAATAAAGGATTCAGAACACACAAAAAAGTTAACGGTGGTTTGCTCTCTTAAGGATAAAATATAGGTACTTTTTTGTCTTAGTGTTTTTCTCTGTGTTTTCCTAATGTGCTGATATAAGCTTGCACTGCTTTTGTAATTAAGGCTAAATTTTATTTATGCATTTATGTATTTTTTTTTAACTTTTAAAGGTTATTTATAAAAATAGTTATTCTGCCATGGAGACATTTAAAAATAATACACACATCTCTAAATAAAACGGAAAAGCCAGCTTGCTGCTTGCTTGTTGCAGGTAGAACTGACCTGATCCCCTGCAGAAGTCCCTGCCCTCTCCTGAAGTCCCAGGAGTACCACGCTGCCCTCACGCTGGTACGCTGTGTGTTCGTTCTGCGCTATTCTTCAGTGACTGTAGATTGGTTATCTGTGTCTCAACAACCTTGTCGTTTTAGAGTTGCATATGTGTTAAGTCTAACTATTAAATCCATTAATATTCTTCAAAATAGCACAAGTTGGTATAGGAGTTTCCAACATGTGTATAATCTGAAGCTGAGGAATGACTAAGAATGAGAGAAACTCAGTTGGTTCCACTCTGTGGGCTGCGTGTGTCTGCGTAGTTTCATGCAGCAGATTCTCTGGAGGCAAACCTGCCAGCCACCCCACCTCAGACCCCGCCTGAATGTTCATGGGAGAGACTTGGTGTTGGGCCCAGTTTTGAGATCTTTGGGAGGGACAGGGAGAACCTGGAATATGACTTCCTTTAAAAACAAAAGAGAGTTGTAGGCAAGGTTGAGGGTTTTTTTTTTTTTAATTTTATTTTCTAGAATAAAAATTTATTTTTTTTCAGAGTATAGACTTGCTTCTCCCTGGAGGGCCACGCAGTGACTCATCTGAGTGCTTCTGCAAGCTGGTGCATATATCATAACAGGCCAGCTTGGGTCTGTTAGTTAAGCTGTAGGAGATTGCATCATAGGATTTACTGCAGGCGTCTTTAATGGAAGCGTTGTTGCCAATGTGAACTTATTTGCTTGTCAATCTATCAAACAAGCCTCCACAGCAGGGAACACAAAGTACCTGATGTGAACTTGCTGTGTAAACTGGCCTTCCAGAGTCACTTGAAGTTCCCAAAATTGCATTAG
>NW_016107371.1:693978-698247 GCF_001604975.1 Cebus imitator
AAAAAAAAAAAAAAAAAAAAAGGTGGAAATGAACTTTTGTAAAATGTGAGCAAAACCAAAGCAATCTTTGGCTGCAGAATTGACATGGGGGGTGGGGGCGGAACAGAACTAGTAGGTATACTTTTTGTCTGCATGCTCAAAAATGAATTTGCAATTGCCATATCCCACTCCTAACTGGTCCTTCCCACCCCCATCTTTTCCTTCATATTGTATAGAAATTCTTCAAACCTCAAATACTGTACATGACAATTTCAAAAAATCATGATCTTCTTTGGATGTCAAAAGTCTAAATAAAGGCACCTATCCTTACGGGGCTTGTGGGAGGGTTGAGGGAAGGACTACAGTCTCCTTTTATCTTGTGTTTATCTTCAGTTTTGGCAAACATTCTATAAGGTGTATTTTGTATTATGTTCAGCCACGTGAAAAACACACATTTGCATTTTGCGTTTGCTCACAAATCTCGGGACACAAGTCGTTTATCATTTTTAGCATCCCGAAGTTGCACTGGGGCAGCAGAAGTATTGTTATGCTTTTTATCCTTTCTAATCCTTCATAAGCAATAAAATACCTGTGTGGTGAATCTCAGGACACATTGAATTACAAGCTCCAAGTTTTTCCACTGCAGCATACCCATGTGTGCTTGGAAAGGTGAACAAAATTAAACATGCTATTTAGAGCTTTCAGGGCTAACTAGACTTTGCTGTTGTCCTTGCAGCAAATATTTCTAGAGTATGGAAGAAGTTGAATATGCTTTTATAATACTGAGTTTTCTTTATTGTACTGAATATTTAATGGATTATTTTATAAATTGCTGTCGTGAAGCATTTCTGAATGACCTGCTTCATAGCTTTCTATGCTATTGCCCAGGCTGACTTATTGCAACTGCTTTATGATACAGTTTTGCATTGTATGTGTTTACTTTTTACAGAAGCATTTCCTGGGAGGAGGTTTCTTTTTCTGATTATGAACATAATATACGTTCATGAGGAAAAATTGGAAAATAGAAAAAAGGATGTAGGAGAAACATCACTCATAATTCCAGCGCCATGTTAATACTTTGTCTTTTCTTAGTTTCCAATATGTGCATGCATGGTCTATCAATGTGGTTTTACAAAGAGTGTGCACATTATGACTCTGTTTTTCACATTATTCATGCCATTCTGCATTTTCCACTGAATACTATACTATTGGTTCATTACCAATCCCTTAAGTATTATTCTACATAGGATTTAAGATTTTTTTTTTTTTTTTTTAGAGACAGAATTTCACTCGTTTCCCACACTGGAGTGCAATGGTGCGATCTCAGCTCACTGCAACATCTGCCTCGTGGGTTCAAATGATTCTCCTGCCTCATCCTCCCAAGTAGCTGGGATTACAGGCACCTACCACCATACCTGGCTAATTTTTGTATTTTTATTAGAGGCGGGGTTTTACCATGTTGGCCAGGCTGGTCTCAAACTCCCAACCTCAGGTGATTCACTTGCCTTGGCCTCCCAAAATACTGGGATTACAGGTGTAAACCACTATGCCCACTCTGCAGTTTGGTAGTTAAAGAGATTAAACATCATCTCAGATTTTTATTTTGTAATTCGTATCTCTTCTTCAGTGAAGCTCTTGCTTTTACCCTGCCTACTACCTATGATTGAGTTATGTTCTGGAGGAGAGGGAACTTGGCTGAGGGGCACTTTGGGGCAGAGATCCAGCTGTGCTTCTCTCTGGCATCTACCCAAAGTTGTACCTTCCAACATCTGTAAGGTTGAACTATATGGGTTAACAGAGGCCTGTTTTTATTTTTCATTTATTACAAAAAAAATTGGGATACTTATATTTTTATCACTGACTTGTGAGTGCTCTTTTTGCACCTAAAACTATTAACCCTTTTGTTAGAATCCTGCCTATCCTTTCAGCATGTTATTTTAATTTCATCATTTAGAAAATGTCCAGAGGTTTAAATGTAAAATATATTGGTCTTACTTATGTGTGAGTACTTTCGTCACTTTCACATGTGGAAAGTTTGAGATGAATCTTTATCGATTTTACTCATTAAAATTTTTTCTTTTGTTTTAGCCTTTTTTAGTGTCATTTCAAAGGTTCTATAAGAGGTAGTTAATTTATAGTTAAATGTAAAAGTATCAGAAAATAATTTTCTACCACTCAAGAGATGTTAATACTGTTAACATTTTGAAATATATTTTTTTACTCCTTTTTCTGTGCATGTACATACAATTACACTATGTATGAAAAGATAGTGGTTTGTATACTGTTTAGTAACTTATTTTTAAATTGATACTTATTACAGATAGTTTTCCATGACAATAAACATTTTTAATGGCCCAATAGTTTTACATTGGATAAAAATATCCAAATTAATTTAACCATTTCTCCTTTGTTGTACATTTATATTTTTCCCTCAGTTTTTTACTACTAAAGTCAATACTTGAATGATTACCCTTTTTTATCTTTTATTTTTTGAGACAGAGTCTCATTCTGTCACTCAGTCTCGGCTCACTGTAACCTCCACCTCTGGGTTCAGTCAATTCTTGTGGCTTAGCCTCCCGAATGGCTGGGATTACAGACATGTGCCACCATACCCAGCTAATTTTTGTATTTTCAGCAGAAATATTGGGATTTTGCCATGTTGGTCAGGCTGGTCTCGAACTCCTGGTCTCAAGAGATTCACCTGCCTCAGCCTCCCAAAGTGCTTGAATTACAGACCTGGCCTTGAATGATTATCCTTATCGCTAAATTTTGCACACTTATTATTTCCTTGAAATACATTCCAATGAATAGAAATTCCTAATCAAAAGGTAGGCACTTTTTGAAGACATTTGGTTCATATTTCCAAATTGCCATCCTGATATTTTCTCAGAATTAACACTCTCACCAATGGTATATCTGAGACTAAGATTCCACATTCTAACAATGCATATTATAATCCTCTCTTTACGCTTTGCCAATTTGGTAGATTAAAAATGGTAACTTGTTTTGAATTGCATTTCTTTCCATTTACTCAAGTTTTTTTTTTTTTTTTTAATCACAGGAGAGCTTTATCTTAGTTTTAAATATATAGAGAGGATTTTGAGATCTTGAAAGTGCTTAGGGTTTTATAGAGAGTTCAGCTGTAGAGCGTTTACAGTCAGTAAATAGAGTGTGTTAGCAGTGTGTGGAGCCACAATCTCTTCTCTGAGTATGTCATTGGGTCTGAGACAATCCCTAATTCACTGCCCTCATTCCTTTGCCAATGAAAGCAGAGACTCAGATCAGCATTTAAAGTCCCCTGATCGATGACCACAAATTCAAGGAAGCTAGTCCAGGGATGGGGGCCCACATCTCTCAGCAGACTGATGGTGAGTTCAGGATGAATACATCCAAATGACAACAAATGAGTGGCCACCACAAAAGCCTGTTTGACTATGTGATTTATTGAATACCTGTAGCCAGACACAAGCTGGGCACTGAGCTAAATGTGTTAGCTTAAGGTTTAAGATTGTAATTAGAAAAACATAATTTAGGAGAAAAAAGCAATTGCACATTTACCTTCCATTCTTCAGAAAATTAATTGTGGGAAATGTGGTGGGAGGTCCAGAATGAGGGAAGATACGTGCGAATCTTCAAATTTTCTGCTTTCTTTCGATTTCAAAAGTTCTGCCACTATTTTTCATTTCTCAGGTTTGGTTAGCCTTTCATCCCTTCCCTGTTTTGTGTGTGTGTGTGTGTGTGTGTGTGTGTGTGTGTGTGTGTGTGTGTGGTGTATTCGTGGTTAAGAAACACTGTGGTTGTTTATCTAAATCGTAGGGCTATTTAAAATGAAGTCACTTTTCAAAGACAAGGCTCCAGGACTCTGCAATTAAGCTTTATATTAAAAACCTCTCCTAGAGCTGCGGGTTAAAACATCTGTTATATACATGTTGCTTAAAATGTTAAAGGTGACATATGTGGAAAGCAGCAATTGATGGGAGTAATTTGTTACTTTTCTAAACTGAGATACAACATTAAAACTTGTAGGACAATTTAAAATTTGTCTTAAAAGTGTTGATGGCATTAGAGCCAGCTGCATTAATCAGGAGCTTATTATCTGCTCTGAATTATTGAGGCTATTTTCTTCAATTTTCCTCTTATGGTTAACCTTTTATATATATATATATATATATATATATATATATATATATATATATATATATTTTTTTTTTTTTTTCCTCTACAAATCTTGCAGAGATGGTATGAACAGAAAAATTCAGCTTAATTAGTTTGGCTACTGATTAAGGGGAA
>NW_016107371.1:698412-700079 GCF_001604975.1 Cebus imitator
TTGAAGCTGTAAATTTAAGAATTGCTTGATTAGGAAGTCTACCATTTGCAAGGAACAAATAATGGTTTCCCTCCGTTAAACCTATAAAGTACTTATGTAAATGAAGGGCAATCTTTAAGTAACTGGTTATATTGCATTTATTTATTTAGAGACAGGGTCTCACTCTTGCCCAGAGTGGAATGCAGTAGTGCGATTTCGGCTCACTGCAGCCTTGACCTTCCAGGCCCAGATGATCTACCCATCTCAGCCTCCCGAATAGCTGTAGCTGGAACCACAGGCTCACACCACATGCCCAGCTGAATTTTGTATTTTTTGTAGAGATGAGGTTTCGCCATGTAGCCCAGGCTGGTCTTGAACTCCTGGGCTCAAGTAATCCACCTACCTTGGCTTCCCAAAGTGGTTGGATTACAGGTATGAGCACCTAGCCATGTTTTTATCTTTTTGAAAACTAACCCTAAGTATTTGTCCATGAGTTTTATGATTTTTTTTCAGTAAATATTTTCATGTCAGCAGAACGTTATATACTGTGCATTTATTATCATCAACTTACATTTAGGTTACATGTAGGTTGTTGCCAGACTTTTCACTATTATAAAATCATAATTCTACATGACTCCTGAGGCATAAAATCTTTCAAGATTTTTATATTCCTGAATTAAGGACCAGAGAGCAAAGACAAAAAAGATTTTTAGATTATTTCCTAGAATAAATTTCTACAAGTAGAATTTCCTAGCTTAAAATTTACAAATATTAAAAAATATATATTTCATTACACAATAACTATCAATTTAGGGAGAAAAAAGATAAACTTCCCTTTTATACTTCTCTCCTACTACTTTCAAAAGAACTTTAACAATTTTTGTGGATATTCTTCCAGATGTTTTTCTAGGAATTGTACCACATATGAATGCACACGCATTTGAGAGTTTTAAAATTTTTCACTTGGCCAGGTGCAGTGGCTCATCCCTGTAATCCCAGCACTTTGGGAGACTGAGGTGGGTGGATTACTTGAGGCCAGGAGTTTGAGACCAGCCTGGCTAATGTGGTGAAACCCCGTCTCTACCAAAAGTACAGAAAAATTCACTGGGTGTAGTGGTGCGCACCTGTAATCTCCACCACTAAGGAGGCTGAGGCAAAAGAATCCCTTGGACCTGGGAGGCGGAGGTTGCAGTGAGCCAAGATCGTGCCGCTGCACTCCAGCTTGGGCAACAGAGCAAGATTCCATCTCAAAAAAACGTGTTTTTTTTCACTTGTCTTATTTTTTACAGAAATAATTTTATACATATTGTTTTATGATTTTGATAGTTCCATATCAATAATACAGTTGCTTCATTTTTCTTTTTTTTTTTTTCATTGCATGATATTTTATAGCATGAATATACAGGTGACTAAAGGATAAATTCATAGAAGTGGAGCCTTTGGGGCAAAGGCTATGTATATTGAAACCTTTGATAGATTGCTCTCCAAAAAGGCTACTTTAATTTAGAATCCAATCAGTAATGGTCACATATGCTTACTGCTGCCTACTGTCCTAGCAGTGCATCTTATCAGTCTTTTTCAACCTCCATGTCCTGGGTTCAAGTGATTTTTCTGCCTCAGCCTCCTGAGTAGCTGGGATTACAGGTGTGCCACCACAACTGGCTGATTTTTCTATTTTTGGTAGAGAT
>NW_016107371.1:700249-702508 GCF_001604975.1 Cebus imitator
TTTTTCTTAAATGGCTTCTAGGCTTTATGCCTCTCTTAGGAAGGCTTTCTCTGGTCTAAAATTAAAAACAGACAACCTTCCCACCTCACAAATTTCTCTTAAATTTTATTCTATCATTCTATTTATTTTTCTTTTATGGTTTCACATTTCCACTGAAAGCTCTGATCCACCTGGAATTTATTCAGTGAAGAAATGAGGTAAGGGTTTTACATAATTGTTGTTTTAGATGGCCAAACTATTGTGCCAATGACATTTATTAAACAGTACATATTTCTCTCACTTGTCTGAAATCCAGCCTCTATTATATATTAAATTCCTTTGTGTATTTAAGACTGATTTTTAACTCTTCAGTGTGCTCCATTGATCTATTTATGCCTGTGAAGCAACTATTTATTTAAATTTATACAATGTTTTAATATCTGGAAATGTTGTTCCATCTAATTAGTCTACTTAACGAAAAACTCTGGTTATTTTTGGCTTTTTTTTTTTTTTTTTTTTAAATTTTTTTTTTTTTTTTTTTTTTTTTTTTTTTTTTTTTTTTTTTTTTTTTTTTAAATTCAAACTGAAATCAGCTTCTGTGTTTCTTAAGAAATCCTGATTTAAGAGTGGGGAGAAGGGAAGGGATTCATTAAACTTTATGAATAACTTCAGTATAGAGTTGACATCTTATTAACATCATGTATTCCTATAAAAACAAATGTTTTGCTTCATTTATTTAAATCATCTTTGATGTTCCTCAGTATCATTAAAACATTTTCTTCCTTAGAACTTGTACTTTTATTATATTTATTTTTACAAGTTTATAAAAAAAAATGTGTTCTCTTTGGTATTTATTTATTTACTTACTTACCTACTTACTTATGAGATGGAGTTTCACTCTTGTTATCCAGGCTGGAGTGCAATGGCATGATCTCAGCTCACCACACCTCTGCCTTCTGGGTTCAAGTGATTCTCCTGCCTCAGCCTCCCAAGTAGCTAGGATTACAGGCATGCACCACCATGCCCAGCTAATTTTGTATTTTTAGTAGAGGAATCTATCTATATAGATTTTATATCTATATTCAATATGGATCTCTCCATGTTGGTCAGGCTGGTTTCGAACTCCTGACCTCAGGTGATCTGCCCACATCGGCCTTCCAAAGTGCTGGGATTGCAAGTGTGAGCCGCTTGCGCCCAGCCATTTTTGGTACTATTTTAAGAGATATCTTTGCTTTTAAATATGTTTTATTTATTTTTTGAGACAGTCTCACTCTGTCACCCAGGCTGGAGTATGGTGGCATGATCTCAGCTCATTGCAACCTCTGCCTCCTGAGTTCAAGCAATTCTCCAGCTTCAGCCTCCCAGGTAGCTTGGATTACAGGCATGCATGACCGTGCCTGGCTAACTTTTGTATTTTTAGTAGAGATGGGGTTTTGCCATGTTGGTCAGGCTGTGTTTGGATTTCATAAATCTTTGTCTTTTATTACACTGGTCGGGATTTCCAGTATACTCTTGAGAAGGAGGATGGCAGAGGATGCTTTCAGTGTTTCACTGCTGAGCATAATCGTGCCATTGGTTTCTTGGCTATTGTCTTAGTGCCATCAGAATGCTATAGCAAATTACTGGGTGACTTATAAGCAATAGAAACTGATGTCTCACCGTTTCATAGGCTTTAGGTCTGAGATCCGGGTGCCAGCATGGAGGGGCCCTGGTGAAGGCCCTCTTTTTAGCTGCCTAGTTTTCTGGCCTCTCCACTTCCAAATACCATCACATTGGGGATAGTATTTCAACATGAATTTTAGGAGTGTACAAACATTCAGCTTATTGCAGCTGTTAATAATTTTTATATTGTTTTTTGTTAATACAGTGATATCGATAAATTAATTTCCTCATTTTTTTTGAGTAGTCTTGCATTCCTGGGATAAGCCTTACAGGGTCATGTTGTAGTTGTTGTTTAAATAATAGATTCAGTTGCATCAATATTGTTCTGAGGATTTTATATCTATATTCATCACAATCTCACTACTTACTGGGGTGGTGGCCTTGGCTAAATTACTTCATCTTTCTTAGTTTCTCATGTATAAAAAGGGGATAATAGTGAGAGATCTTGCCTTCCAGAATTAGGGTGAAGTATATAACCCTTAGAACCATCTGTGAGACATGGTAAACAATAAATGTTTGTTCTCGTTGTTGTAATTGACACCAGTCTCCTGTTTCCTGGGTGTGTGTATGTGTCTCTCTATACGGGTGCATGCTATTGTTGTGGGTTTTTTTTTTTTG
>NW_016107371.1:702644-705666 GCF_001604975.1 Cebus imitator
TTTTTTTTTTTTGAAATGGAGTTTTGCTCCTGTGGCCCAGGCTGGAGTGCATTGGTGCAATCTCAGCTCACTGCAACCTCCACCTCCTGGGTTCAAATGATTCTCCTGCCTATGTCTCCCTAGTAGCTGGGATTACAGGCGCCTGCCGCACGCTTGGATAATTTTTGTATTTTTAATAAAGATGGGGGTTTCACCATGTTGGCCAGGCTGGTCTTGAACTCCTGACCTCAGGTGGTCTGCCCACCTTGACCTCCCAAAGTATTGTGATTATAGGTGTGAGCCACTGCACCCATCCATTGTGCATTTTGATAACTGTGTTATACCAGCTGACTAGAATGAGCTGGGAAACTTTCCATGCTTTATTATGCTCTGCAACAATTCAAACAACATTGGATTATCTATTCCTTGAAGGTTGCTGGGCCCATGAAAGTCCTTGACTAACCTTTCAATATCTTCTATGCTCCCTTTGTGTATCTACCGAGGCTTTCGCACTAAGGCCAAGTTTTAGCATTGATGTTTTTACCGGAAGTCATCAGCTTCAGATCTCCCTCATCTCAGTGGATCTGTCTTCTCACCCTTTCTTCATCAGGTTTTACCTGTCCTGCCAATCTCTTCACTGCAGCCCCAATCTTACACACATACACATACATTTACATGGTCATACACATATGTGCATGCCTTTATGAATACTTCCATAGAAAAACTGAGGCCGGGCGTGGTGGCTCACACCTGTAATCCCAGCACTTTGGGAGGCCGAGGCAGGTGGATCACCTGAGGTCAGGAGTTCGAGACCAGCCTGGCCAACATGGTGAAACCCTGTCTGTACTAAAAATGCGAAAAACAGCCGGGAATGGTGGTGTGCCCCTGTAATCCCAGCTACTTGAGAGGCTGAGGTGGGAGAATTGCTTAAACCCAGGAGGCGGAGACTGCAGTGAGCCGAGATTGTACCACTGCACTCCAGCTTGGATGACACAGCAAGACCCTGTCTAAAAAAAAAAGAAAAAAAGGAAAAAAAAAGAAAAACTGGAGCCACAGTAGATGAGACTTATATAGGTGATTCCTGTGGCTAGAACTGGGACCAATAGGTGAAAATGAAGAGATTTTTGTCTCAGTTTATGTATGTGTTAGTCTAGATGCTCTAAGGAGCAGACACCATGATGAGTTTAAACGCGTGAGGATCTTCCTAAGGGAATGCACCTGTGAGGGAATGGAGTGGGGGAGCTGAGCAAGTCAGAGAGTCTCCAGATTGTGAGGCTAGCCCAGCCCGAGGGCTGGAGAGAGCCAGCAGTCTAAGAAAGCTTCCTCAAAGCCCTAGGAGTCCTCTACTTTGTGCCATCAGAGGAGTCCTGCATCTGCCATGAAATCGGCCAGTGCAACCTCCAGCTGGGAACAGCTCGTGGGAGCCTGGCTGCAGCTGGGCCCATAGATAGCTGCTGTCCCTGCAAGGTGCCCACTAGTGACTGCTACAAAGTAGAGTAAACGTTTCCTAACGACAGTGGAATGAAGAGCTTTTTCAGGTAGTGGTTTATTTCCAGAGATGTTTAGGCAAGAGAATGTTGGGACGGGGCTCTTTGTATTTGAAGGAAAAAGTCTCAACCTTTAAGTTCCATTTCCGTGCTCATTTTTCTCTTGCCTCTTCTCCTCTCCTTCTTCCTTTACTCTCTGTTCCTCCCCCTTTCTTCTCTTCCTACTCTTCCTTTCCTCTTCTTTTCCTTTTTTCCCCTCCCTCCTTCTTTCTCTCTCTCTCTTTCTTTTCTTCCCTCCCTCCCTTCCTTCCTTCTTTCCTCCCTTCCTTCCTTCTTCTTTCCTTCCTTCTTTTCTGACAGTCTCGCTCTGTTGCCAGGCTGGAGTGCAGTGACGCGATCTCTGCTCACTGCAACCTCCACCTCCCAGGTTCAAGCGATTCTCCTGCCTCAGCCTCCCAAGAAGATGGGACTACAGGCACGTGCCACCACGCCCAGCTAATTTTTGTATTTTTAGTAGAGACGGGGTTTCACCATGTTGGCCAGGATGGTCTCGATCTCTTGACCTTGTGATCTGCCCGCCTCAGCCTCCCAAAGTGCTGGGATTACAGGTGTGAGCCACCGTGCCCGGCTTCTCCCTCCCTCCCTCCCTCCCTCTCTCCCTCTCCCTCCTCTCCCTCTCTGCCCTTCTTTTTTTCCTCTCTCCCCCTCTTTCTCTTTCTTTTCTTTCTTTCCCTTCCTTTCCTTCCCTCCCTCCCTCCCTTCCTCCCTCTTTATAAGGACCACTGCAATGAGGTCTTACAGTAGGAAAAAGGGAGTAGACTCAACTCCCTCTCTTTCTGTCTCTCTATCTCTCTGTCTTTCTGTCTCTCTCTCTCTCTCTCTCTCTCTCACACACACACACACACACACACACACACACACACACTACTATTATGAGGTTGGGGGAGGTCACCACTTTTCCGATTTTATCAGCTTTGCTAACAAATTTTAAAAATGCCTTATGAGGCGTAAATTCAGCAGTTCAACATCTTCCCCTCTCCCAACCTGAGAATGTCTTTCTTTCCTCCCTCTCTCCCAGGGTCCCGTCTCATTGTCGACAAGTTTAGGAACTAGAGTTTTACTTAAATCAGGGTTTCTGTCCTTGTTATAATATAGTGAGGAGAAAAAAAAAAGTAAAAAAGAACCAGGAAGCCTGGGTCTCTCCTGCCACTTCTGCTCTTTCCACTCTTCAGAGTCTCTTGGTTGAAAACCAAGATGTGTTGCATGCTGGGCACTGCATTTTCATGTTTCGGTGAGAGGCAGTTTAAGTATTTTCATATGGAAGCCTTTCTCCTGCGAGGCTCACAGTGTAGAGGTTGGAGGAGGGCAATTTCCAGCATCAGGGAGATAGGGTGTCCAGGAAAGCCTGGGATTGCATCTAAGACGTCAGCTTCACCTTCCTCTCTCCTTCCTTTTTGGTGAGTTTCCCATTACAAACTCCTCCTGTCTTTTGTCAGCAGACTGGTGTTGGGACCATTGTAGTCTACCAAAGACGGCTTAAGAATATTGCACTTTAC
>NW_016107371.1:706646-710272 GCF_001604975.1 Cebus imitator
TTTTTTTTTGAGACGGGGTCTCCCTCTGTGGCCCAGGCTGGATGGAGTGCAGTGGTGTGATTATGGCTCACTGGCTCACTGCAACCTCGATCTTTGAGGCTCAATGCATCCTCCCACCTCAGCCTCCCAAGTAGCTGGGACTACCAGCACACGCCACCATGCCCAGCTACTTTACAATTTTTCATAAAGACGGAGTCTTACTATGTTTCTCTCGCTGTTCTCGTCAAACTCATGAGCTCAGGCGATCCTTCTGTCTCGGCCTCCCAAAGTGCTGAGACTACAGGCATGAGCCACCAAGCCCGGGCCCTGTTTCTTCCTGTTTACTGCCATATGTCTCCGAAATAAATACTGCTGTTTCTTGATCTATCATTTTATATATTATCCATTCACTTCCAACCATGAAGATAGAGGTTTGGCTCTGCCACACCCCACTTGCATGAATCAATTATTTCTTCACTTATTGCCACCATCTGAAACCTGCTTGCATGGACTTTAAGGCCAGCGAGAAGCCTGGACATTTGAAGGTGTGGCAGGCTGGGAAAGCTTGTGTACCTTGGTTAAATGTTCTGGACCAAGTTCACTCCATATCTGCAGGACAGCACCATTGTCTTCCTGTGGCAGGATGCTTTTGGGTTTTAGGTCAGTCCTCTACTTGATCATGGAATCCTGGGGCCTCTGCTTCTATTGAGGACCGTCACTTTGGTTCTTCACATCTCCCCTTTCTACCCTCAGGTCTCCTAGTCACTAGGGTTAGAAAAAGTAAAGGGAACCTGGAGGTATTGGAGCCATGTTAATAAATCACAGCAGAAAACTTTTTTTTTTTTTTTTTTTTGAGATGGAGTCTCACCCTGTCACCAGGCTGGAGTGCAGTGACATGGTCTCGGCTCACTGCAACTCCCACTTCCCAGGTTCAAGTGATTTTCCTGCCTCAGTCTCCTGAGTAGCTGGGACTACAGGCATGTGCCACCATGCCCAGCTAATTTTTGTATTTTTAGTAGAGATGGGGTTTCACCATGTTGGCCAGGATGGTCTCGATCTCTTGACCTTGTGATCCGCCTACCTTGGCCTCCCAAAGTGCTGGGATTACAGGCGTGAGCCACTGCGCCCAGCCAGAAAACTCATCTGGGGCTTCTCAGCAGTCTTCTCCCTGCCCCCTTCCCAGTTTTCCCTCCTTCAAAGGGTCTTACCATATTTACTCCCATTTTGTTTTCAGCTTTGCTAAGTTCCTATTCTCTTCTGGGGATGATTCACCGATGCTTCCTTCCACTCAGCCTAACCCCTCTGGATGGACCAGCACTCCAGGGACAACAAAGAGGACAGGGAAAGTGTCCAGGCAGCTTCCACAATAACACCAACCAACCCACTAATGCCATCAGCACAAAGGGCTGTCCTCTCAATCCAGTGAACTCTTTCTGCTAACAAAATCTGATTGCACCTTGTGTTTGATTCAGCTCTGCAAGACGCTTTTCTTGGGCAATATTCTAACAGTTGTTGGGGAGTCTGTGTCATTACAAAATTATCACTTTCCTCAGAGACAAGGCAGACAAGATGAGGCTTTCATAGAGCATTAGACAATAAAAGTACAAGACTGACATTGCTTTTTTTTAAGACTTATGTCTGTTTGCAGTCATCTGATGCAAGCATCACAAACGTTGTAATTAAGCAGCTATAGTTCCTGGAAAGTTTTAAGACTTTATGCTTCTTGCAACCCTACCTGACTTTCTAACAGGCTTGCTTGGCTAGTACCTATTTGATATGAGTGAACCCGGGAGAGAGAACTCGACATTTTCGTGCAGCAGTGACACCAGGTAGAAGAGACACCAATGCCTCGCTTATTCCCACTACGACACATGGCCAGCAGGAGAGCCCATGTGAATGCAGGGTCCTAGAAGTTCTAGAGCTTTCAGTCTCCACAGTCTTTTCTATGTAACACAGCTCATCCTCCTGATCCAAGGCTTCATCTACAGTATAGCAGCCTTTTCCTGAACTGTTCCATGAACCTTCCCCAGCATGACATGTTGCCTTCTCTCTAATGATCATATCCTCCACCTCTCTGTGACTTTCCCTGTTAGAAAATCAGTAATCCAGACTGGTCAACATGGTGAAACCCCATTTCCACACAGAAAAAAAAAAAAAAGTGAAAAATTAGCTGGGTGTGGTGGTGCACGCACCTGTAATCCCAGCTACTCAGGACGGTGAGGTAGGAGAATTGCTTGAGACTTGGAGATTGAGGCTGCAGTGAGCTGTGATTGTGGCACTGCACTCCAGCCTGGGTGACAAAGTGAGACTCTGTCTCAAAGAAAGGAAACAATAAATACCTTAGTATAGGGAAGGGAAGCCATTTGCAGTGTGCCAGGAGTGGTACACATACAAGACCACCTCCTCACTTGCAGGAATTCCACTTGAGTTCTCCTGGTGTGTTTGGTTGTATATTCTATTACAAGAATATAATAGAACCATTCTGCAGGTAACTGGTCTTCAGCTGTTTTTGGCATTGCCTTCCTGCTTATCACCCATGCCACTTGTTTTCTTTTCTTTTCTTTTTTTGAGACAGAGTTTTGCTCTTGTTGCCCAGCCTGGATGGAGTACAATGGCATGATCTTGGCTCACCACAACCTTGCCTCCCAGGTTCAAGTGATTCTCCTGTCTCAGCCTCCCGAGTAGCTGGGATAACAGGCATGTGCCACCATGCCCAGCTAATTTTGAATTTTTAGTAGAAATGGGGTTTCTCCATGTTGGTCAGGCTAGTCTCAAATTCCCAACCTCAGGTGATCCACCTACTTCAGCCTCCCAAAGCGCAGGAATTACAGGCATGAGCCACCACACCCGGCCCACATGTTTTCTTTCTACGCACTGATCAATGATCCTTCAACAGAATGATTCACTCCTAGCCAATGAGTTAGCTCTGTATGTTTGAGATCATTCTGTGCTGCTTCTCTTCCATACTACGAAGGTCCTCCGAGTTCTTTCCATCTCCACTAAAGCCTGAAAGTGGAGGTAATGACATCTCAAAGAGTCTTCTAAGGTGTTGTCTACTCCTTTGGCCTTCTGTCCATGTTGGGAGGATATTAGCAAGCACTCTACGTAATCTGTTGATTTGACTTCTGTCTCCTGTGCTCTGTTTGTGAGGCACATTGGTATGAGAATCTTGCATTTCCTCCCCTGGCCCTATCTGTTGGAATGTATGGCGTGGGGCTGTGCTGTTGGTAAATTTTTGATATGTGCATGCACGCACACACACAATTTCTGTCCATTTTGCTTAGGTTTTATGGGAGAGTGGGTTTGTAATGCAGCCTTACCCTGATGCCTTTCACCAGAAATCTCTACTGATTTTTAAGTGTTTCAAGTTTTGTGGTCAAAGCTAACAGTTTTTCTTCATTGATTTTTTTTAATTTTAAGAGACAAGGTCTTGCTATGTCACCCAGGCTGATGTTGAACTCCTGGTCTTGGGTAATCTTCCTGCCTTGGCTTCCCCAAAGTGCTGGAATTACAGGTGTGAGCCACTATACTTGCTCTTCATTGATTCTTCTACTGTTTTTTTTTATGTGTACGTAGCTATTCCCAAATCCAAGGTCAGATTAACTATTCATCCTTTATTACTTGATTTTTTTTTTTTTTTTTTTTTT